>NC_058043.1:25309186-25639186 GCF_020085105.1 Siniperca chuatsi | reverse complement strand
TATGATACTCACAGTGACAACACTACATGGAGTCCAAACAGCAGCACTGATTTTAAACAGGGCCATATGTGTAATATTAATACTTATTTGGAAGTGAAAATGAAAGTGATCTTTAGAAGTTATGACCCAAGACATCCTTCGTAAAAACATCCATTAGATTTAGAGCTTCCTCAACGGTGACCTTGAGCTGTACTTGTGCAAGTTAGGATGTTCAAATCATAAAGTTCAAATCTCGGGGTGTTGACGGGCTGGGAAGAGACTGGGGCAGAAACTGGGCCAGATGACATGGCCCAGATGCTGCCATACATTTTGCCAGACGAGTCCATGATGGAAGAGGTCAGTCATGATGCTGGAGCCATTACAGATGCAGCATGTGTGGCAGAACTGTGGCAGATTAACTAATTCTATTAGGGTCTCTCTGCCCTGAAGGCATTTTCACTAACCGCTCAACGGTCTGAGCTCATGTAATTCAAATAGTGAAAAGGTTTATTGTGTCTAGATTCACTTCAACAATTTCTGGTTGTTTGGAAGAGCACTGAGTGTTCATATCAGCAGCATGATCTGCTCAGTGTCCATTTAGCTGAGCTTCTAATGTACAGTACTGAACATTATCATCATGCTGTTTGCCTCACAGTGGGGGTTTCTGCTTCAGTACTACATGTTCCCTTTTACCATACAGCTTTAAAAATGCTTTGCTGCCATGCAAAGAATGCAGACATAGCCCAGAGTATTTGTTCCTTGCAGATCTGATAATGTTTGCTTATCTGATAATGTTTGTTCCACAGATTTGTCAATGAGACTGACTCATATGTCCTTAATTCTACGTTTTCTTTCTATTAGTTTCACTATACGTTAATTGACATGAAAGTGTAGTGTTTTCATTAAAAGCAGTATCCTTCTGCCGAAACCCGGGATCGAACCAGGGACCTTTAGATCTTCAGTCTAACGCTCTCCCAACTGAGCTATTTCGGCTTGTACGAGACTTTAGTGCAATGTCGGATAATAACGATAGAGGTCCCCCTTGAGTTGTACTGGCTTTATTATAGAAAAGGATGTCTCTGTCAATGTTAATGGCTCATTATTTTCATTTGTTTAGGATTTATAATTGTTATTTGACTTGGACCAAAAATTATATTAAAATGAAAAAAATCATCACAAGTAGTGGCCTGCTTGTTCTCAGCAGGTTTAAGTGTTGCTGTATTGCTTTGCCCTGCAGGCTTCATCCCACATAGATGACCTTCTTTTTCCCATACTGCAGAGGTCTGTAGCGCCTCCCTCCCACGCAACACAAAGCCAACGCATAGTTTTCAAGCAGCATGCTGACAGATTTTTAAATAGTGAGTTTAGTATAGCTCACTGGGAGGAGCATGACACGAGCACTGCCAGGTGCTGTAGGTGCTCAATGCCTACTGAGGGCACCTAAACTGAACAGGGATGCACCCACTGAAACAGTATGGCTTCCCCTCATGAAGCTTAAAGTTTAGAGTTTGATTTTGCCATGCCAACAGTGACAAGACAATGCTAAAATTAACACACAAATTGCACCACCTACTCACTATATTATTGGCTGCTTTCTGATAGTTATAAGTGCACCAACAGTATGTCATATGCAAAATGCAGTCTCTGTTCAACACGGAGAATCACAATGAAGGTTCAGCACGAGCTGTTTATTTATTGCAACAATGTGTGGTTGTGTCCAGGAGGACTTAGTGTTCTTTGGCTCAGCAGTATATCACTGTGTGTCCCTTCAGGTACAGAGAGAATAATCATGTGAGATATATGGACAGTGCTGTACATTGTCCTCTTTCCCTCACAGCAGGTTTCCTTTTGAGTCAAAGGAAAAATGCTGTTATTACAGCTACACCCGAGGCCAGGGCTTTTTATCCAGATAAAGCCTTAGAACTCCTTGGTCAGAAATATACATACATGGATTCATTCAGACATGAGCACAGAACAAAGGCAGAAACTCAAGACCTCAGCACTTCATATTTATTGATATAATTCAACATTGCATGGTGATACAGTCACATAAAAACAATACCATGAAGAAAACTTAGAAAGATAGCATATTCTTGGTGTACATACAGTATAATATATATCGTGTGTTTACATTCAAGAACACACCAATTGTGTGTGTGTGTGTGTGTGTGTGTGTGTGTGTGTGTGTGTGTGTGTGTAAGAAATCACATGGCCTCTGAAATGAGCCCCAGTGTGAGTACAGCATTAGAGCAGTGAACGCACAAGCAGGTAGAACAAAGTCAACAGCAAACACTAGTCCTATTAATAATCCCACCAATCTGTCAGTATATGGCTGTAGTGACAGTTACTGCTGGACACTAAGGTTGAGTTGACCCATGGGAGCACATGTCTGGACAAGCCAGCTGCAACTGAAACACTCCTCGAATCTAGAAAAGTCAGATAATCCCATACAGACCAAGTGACAAGAACTGTAGATTTCACATGTAATAAATTTAGATCTGGTCAGTATTTACAGCATGTACATGAATGTTTTTTCAAAAGAGAACTGCATGCTTCCAGCATGCCAAAACCCAAACCTGATCCACAGGGACACCTTAAATATAATGCAATCCAAAACAATAGACTTGCAATGAATACTATTTTTCATGAGACTGTCAGCATTCAGTTTTTGCTGAGAATGTGTGAGAGAGGTGTTGATTATTGTTGTTCTTTTTGAGATTGTAGTTTTTGGTGATGTACTGGACCGCATTATACTGAAAGGTTTTCCTGTTATTTTGTCTGTCACCTATCCATTTTACAGTGTCAACCCAACTAGCTACTTCAGCACAGGCAGCTGACTTTACCCATAATTCTTTCGACATTTGATAAATCATAAAATTGACTTTTTTTTTTACTATTTAAAGAACTAGTTAGACTAGCTAGATGCTTATTCGCTTGATTGCTGAGAGCACTCTCAGTACGCAAAATGTGAAGTTACAGTCAGCAGCCAGTTAGCTTATCTTACCATAAAGAGTTGAAAAGGGGGAAACAAACTAGCCTGGCTCTGTCTGAGAGTAACATGTTATATCACATTTGTTTAATCCATACAAAAACCTTACGTGTAAAAACAGGGTTTTTTGGGCTGAGCCAAGCTAGCTGTTTCCCCCTGTTTCCAGTCTTTGTGCTAAGCTAAGCTAACCGGCTGTTGGCTGTAGCTTCATATTTACCGCACTGATGTGAGAGTGGTATCGATCTTCTCATCTAACTCTCTGCAAGAAAGCAAATGAGCCTATTTCCCAAAATTTCAAACTATTACTTTAAACATTGTGCTTACCTTCTCCCAGCAGTAAATGCAAAACATCAATGCGATATTACACCATTAGATACAAATTGGGGAGCAAAAGAGTTGCACTTATTTGATGGAGCTTTGCAAGATTTCGACACTGTAACATTGACCATTTAACAACTACTTAAGCTAAAGCAAAACTGCATTTAATATTTCACACTATCTTTTAATTGTTCTCTAACTTGTTCCTCACCTCTCTGTGGACCCAGCCTCCTAAACCCTGACGCATTTACATCTCATCACCATTTTTCATGTAGTACTCATTATGTCTCAAATATCCACATGTTCCTCCTTTAGTTCAGAATACACAACATACAATGTAGCCAAACTTTCAGAGCAGAATGAATGCTGAGACAATATTAAATACATTCAGAGTTTTTTAAAATTATTTACGTGTTCGAAATGTGTTAACATTTTTTTTAAAGCTGTCTTGGAGCATTTGAGTGGTTGGCAGATCAGATCATCTGCTGGCTAAACACACTCTTTGGAGCAATTAGGTAAGCATCACTAAGAACGCTCGATCTTACAACTTCATATGTAAACAGACTTCACTATTTGACAGAGTGCACATTATATACACTTGTGTGTTTGTTGTTATATGATCTTTTTCAGCTGCAGAGGCTGTGCGCACCGCAGTGACGACAGCATCCTGCTCTCACTGCTGCCTGAGGTGACTGTTAGCTGTGTTTAGCATGGGCTTGCTGCTGGTGGTTACATTAAATCATCTCCCAGAGGTGGAAATGTGTTTTTCACATTTCTTTCACTGGCTTCATGCACCAGTGAGTTTCATAATGGAACACACCTGTGACTCTATTCTGGATTTTAATTATACTAGCCCGGCCCATGTGTGTCAGTCTCACAGGACCTCTGCCAGGCAGCGGTCAGTGCCTTCACTTGCTTCCAGCCGCACCTGCCGGCTGGTTTTTCTGTTCTCTACCCAGGAGTTGTGTATGACGGTGCCCCCAGGTGAAGGGTCTACCTGGAGCAAGGACACCACCCTCTTCTTAACCTTGGCACGGAGGGCACGGCGCAGTTTCTGTCGGGTGAAGGCGTAGAGCAGAGGGTGGGAGACAGTGGTGCCGTAGGCCAGGGCTAAGAACCAGAGGCGTAAGCTGACCAGGGCGTCACTGGGGCCTATGCCCAGGATTAGCACATTGGTCACAGAGAGGGGAGCCCAACAGCCTAAGAAGGTGGTGATAATGATGAGGGACATCCTGAACACCCGCCTCTGTCGCTCTCGCCGATCCCTGTGTCGCCGCACTGCCCGCCTCAGGGCAATGATGGCCGACACGGAGGCCTGGACGCCCATGGTGGCGGGCATGGGGGTCGCAGCTCCCGTGTCAGGGGTGACGAGCGGGGCAGAAGAGGACAGGGCAGGGGAGGTTGCTGTTGGGGTGGGGGAGGGGGAAGGGATGAGGGGAGGGTGGCTGCGCTGTTTGGTACCATCTGTGGTGCACTGCTCCCCTCCACCCTCCCTACAATCATTCATTCTGAGCGCCGCCTTCTTTTTTCTCTGTCTCTTGTCGCGCCCGCTGCAGGAGGGGCCCCTGAACCGTTGGCTCTTCTTCATGTGGGAGCCAATGCGGATGTTTAAAGCCCTCAGTATTCTGGAGTAGGTGAACAGCATGACTGCCACAGTGGTGAAGAAGATGGGTACCTGCAGGATAAGATGGTAATACATACCCAGGCCCGTGTGGTAGCCCTGTGTGCCAACACACAGCAGTGTTCGGTTACGCCATGCTGGCACCACTGTGGCACTGATACCATGTGAGGACAACGACAAGGGTGTCACCTGCCCTCTTTCCTCTGCTCCTTCTCCACTGGACCACTGCACCTCCAAGAATGGGATAAAAAACACAGCTACTGATGTGACCCAAACAGCAGCCAGGAGCAGCGATGCTCTACGTGTCGTCAGCAGCCTGTTGGCCGGCCGTACTGAGATGTCATATCGGTCCAAGCTGATAACCAGGATGTTGATGGCTGTGGCTATGCTGGCAAAGGTGACACAGGCCTCGTGGAAGCAGCAGAGCAGGGCCAGGTTTGGCCCTGGAGGCAGCAGCACAACCACCACAGTGAGGGGCAGACACAGCACACACACCGCCACATCCAGCACATGCAGATTGACAGTCACCATATTGCTCACGGAGTCCACTAAATTGGATTGAGAGCAGTAGAGCACCAACACCGTAAGGTTGCTGCTGAAACCCAACACCAGCTCCAGCATGAGGAAGGCGGTGAGCGACACCTGGAAGCCCAGCGAGTATGGCATGTACCAGGACGCGGGGCTGCTGGACGAGCCCCCTCCTCCCTGCTCCTGAAGGACTCCCATTCCCTCCAGGCCAGCCACCGTCCCAACCCAGTCAGTGGTGGCTAGGCCTGAAGTGTAGCTGTCAGTTTCCATGACGACCTCTCAGCCCTCATATATTGTATCTGTCACACCGTTGATGAGCTCCCATGATGCACCAGGCTGAGCCTCCATGATGCAGGGATGAATAACAGCTTGGTGACAGCGCTGTGGAGACAGGAACACAATTCAGACAGATGAGAAATGAACTGTGGAGGAGAGAATCAAAACTCTTTTCTCTCTCAGAGAATGTCAGACGTCACAACATAACTTTGGACAGAAAAGTCACAACACAGTGATCATAACCCATGCTGACTTTCTATCTATTTATCGATTGTTATAAATATGCATATATCAACCCCAGCGTCTGCAGATTGAACAGGTGCTGCATTATGCATCAATCCAGTCTTCAATCTGTCTCCTTTCAGTATCGCTGATTACGATTTTGGCTCAGCCACAGCCTGAGACCTGCACACACGCTGTCAGAATCTCACGCCGCCACCACAACACACCATTACTAATGTGTGCTGGAGCTCAGGGAATGGGCAAATTGAATGAAGTTAAGTAATCAGACCCGCTGGCAATCAACCCTCTCAGTGGATCAGAAAAAACAACACATTCAGTAACTCACACACAACTGGCTATGATCTCTGCTCTACCAGCTGTAGCAGACCACATGATTTATTTAAAATACCTCTACTGCCAAATGAGTATATTTATTAAGTGTTGAAAGGTTTCGGCCAAACTGACGACTAAAGTTAATTCACATTAGTATCAGTGTCACATCTGAAGAGTTAATTCACTAAAATATACTGTGGAAGGACTGAAAAGGAATAGCGGCAGAATAAACCAGAGGTAAACATCAATCATATTGCAGATTTCAGGGAGATTAATGGGATTGCAAACATGTAGAAAAATGTATAAAACATACAGCAAATTGGCAATTTTAACTACAGTTAAACCAACCAAAACTCACTGTTGCAACAGCGTTGTTGGTCAAGAAATTGTTATACCATGCATCTCCCCAGAAAACCACAAATGATCGCTTTCATATTTCTGTTTGTGTGCTGACAAAACAAGCCCATTTTTTAAAATTCCAAACTATTGCTCTATTTCTAAGAACTTGCAGCACCTACAGTCTTCTTAGGATTTATCTGCAATGTATGATGATATTGTGCCAGTTGAGAGTAGTGTCAGTCACTATGTTTAGAGATTTGGACCTTGGTAGGGAAAATTGATCTTCTGTATCTTCTTATAGGCGCAATTAGTAATTAAAAATAAATACAAATTGCAGGTTCATTCACATAAATACTTGAAGAACTCTTGAAGAACATTTGTTTTTCTTCACTTTATAGGCCAGTTCTCCTGTCGTGCTTAGAACAAATACTGATAAAACAGTAAACTAAATAGACCGTTAACAGCATCAGAAAATTTACATTTCGTTTTTGTCCAGTGTTAACCCGTGTTAATAAATTTGGGACGTATAGAGGATGATGATGATCTAAGCAATTGTTTTGAATTTTGGTAGTGGGGATCAAGCGTGGTGCCCTTTAACTCTTTCTTCAGTAACAAATGGCATTACATGGAGGACGAAAAACACTCACTCTGTCCAATTTAAGTGCTGACTACACTTCCATATGTGAATCCGAACAGTCAAGACTAGTGTTAGCTGCTGTTATTCAGTGCTGCAGCTTGCAGGTCTTTTTGTTATATTTTTCTGTTATAGCTGTTAGACACAGCCTGTGGGTACTGGTATGCACACAGACAGTATCTTACTGTTGTATTTACAACCACAAGATTAAAGGCAGTGCGTAAACCACAGTTGCCCGTGATTGATTAGAACGTTGATACTGTTTGCACCAGTGTGAAATCAATTGAATGATTAAAATAATAGCTTCCTTTCCCCTAAATTCATCACGAGGTGAAAATCTTAGCGTCAAGTGTTTAAAACATTTGATGACGAACCCCTGGAGTCTAATGCGCAGGAAACACAACAAATCAACTCTCAACTATCAACCTCTGCACAACTCCACTCTAGCAACAAGACATCCAGTTGAGGGATGGACTAATTTCCTCCCTGTTTCTGTTGCCACGGCAACCACACTACAAGGGTCTAGATTAATGAGGACGCAGGTGCTATAGTAAGTGTGTGACACCATGCTAGTGACAGTGAGAAGGCAGAATAGTAGAGTTAAAACATCTCTCAACTACAAAACAAATTCCCATTCTGGTGCACTGTCATTGGTCTGTTCAGTTGTGAGTCAAAATGTCACCAGGACAGTGCGATTATAAAACCTTTTGCTATTGATTTATTGAATATTGCCTCTAATAATCCATATTACAGTGTCTGCTTGTCTGTTGACTTTCATGTGTTCCTGTTCTCCCTGGTCATTGTAAACAGCAGATTGTGGGAGGAAATGGAATGCCCCTAAGATCAACAGCACTCTTCTTTAAACTATTTTAAGTAATATAAGCAAATTACAGACTTTATGGTAACAAGAGGCAAGTTTCTACAGCACTGCCTAAGTTAGTGAGGAAGCAGTTGGCAGATACAGATTTATGGTTTAGTTTATAACTGTAAGAGATATCTCATGGGGATGTAAGGAGAAATGAAAGGAGGGACACTGTGGAAAGTAAAGTTAAAAAAAAGCAGCCAGTGAAGAATTGAAGGTGTGCATGAGCGCAGCCCTGCAGCCATTTTGCTTGACTCGTGTTGGAGGCTTCCAGCTGGTCCAGTCGTGAGCAGACTGTCTGATTGCCACCAGAGGCTGGAATTGGGAGAGAGTGAAGATAAGGGGGCACAGGAGGGGGGGGGGAGTATTGGAGAAGTAGTGGATTCTTGTTTAAAAAAGCGCATGCATCACCTGGAAGTAGGACATCTTAAATGCCTGCTGGAGAACTGAGACAGATTACAGAAAATGTGAGGGAAGGAAGTAGAAAAGAAGAGTGAGCCAGCGGCACTGGTAAACAAGATGTCCCAGGGAGCAGAGGTGGCAGCTTTTTTTTCCACTCTAAAGTCTTACATCAGCCTTCCCCTAACCGCTGCTGGTTTCCTGGTTGCCTCCAGTCCCCAACAGACCGCTTCAGTCCCAAAAGACTCTACTCATGATTGCCAGAGTGAAAAGCGGCATGATGACTGCACAGGTTAGATGCTTAGCCCAGGAAAGGTGGACAGATATTCAGCCAATCTTAAAACTGCAGCAGAAAAGCAATCTGGTCATAGAATGCACAGCAGCTAATGGAGACTGGAGCTCTATATGATAAACATATTTTCCTGTAATATAGGGATTATGGTTTGGCTGGAAGTTGTGGTTATGGTGTGATTCCTTTCCTACAGTAAGTTTTCTACTTGAAACAATTCAGTTACATTGGTTTTCTATATGTACCACAGTTTAATCTCTCTGTAAATTAAAAAGGTTGAGTTGCAAAGGGCATTCACGTGAAGCAGAAGTGTGAAAAAATCAATCAATATGACCCTGTTTGACCCAAAGTGCTCATGTCTGACTGTGGAGAGCATCGTGCTGTTTCACACTGTTCTTTATCCACAAGCCGGTAATTAAGAATTTTCTCCCTCTTTGAAAAACCTGTATCTGAATGACCTCAGGGTTGGTCCAGGTTAGGTCTTGTAAGGCGACGTTTGCATTTCTAAATACAGATAAAACCTGGACAGAAAGCAGCACCACCACTCCTGATAACTAGCTGTGAGTCAGAGGCAGGCGAGTGCATTTCATGAGATGGCTTTCTAATTAATTTGCCTGCGAGTGGAAGGCGCTAACCAGGGAGTGCTCCAGGTGACTGGTGTGACCATTTTCTAGCTTTGCAGAAGGCAATAATCTCACTTAGACCTGAACATAATGAGGACCAGGAAAAGGTCACATCAAGGTGATACATATAGTCAGCGCTAGCACTATCTCAACAACACCTTCTACATTTACCTTTTGACAATGTAATGAGGTCGAATGTGAGAGCAATAACACCTTTTCATAGAGAACTGCATATCGGGTGATGATCCTTCTGAGAGACTGAGGTTAAAGGGATAGTTCGACAGTTTGGGAAATACACTTATTGACTTTATTTAAGAGAGATACAGTAGATGAGACGATCGACACCACTCTCATACATGGTAAATGTGAAGCTCCAGCAAGCAGATGTATACTGAACTATTTATCAAAAATGCACCCTAAAACACTCCGTTTTAAAAAAAAGCTAGGTGTGCTGTACCTTTAGCTTCCGGGCACATTTTGTTGTAATAATTAACATAATCATATGCAATATGTAAACATATTCATTTTATTCTGTATAGCACTTGAAATCATCTGGGTCCTAATCCCTAATCCTTTGCTTTTGATTCAGTTGGGAGGAGTGTCTCTGTCTTTTGTTTGATCTCATTTTAGCTCTATTTATATGTAAATATTTACAATGTTTAATAGGTTATTTTTATGCCACTGCCTGTTTATAGACGCTTGTTTTGTTGCTTTGTGATCTTGATTTATGACAAGTTTCTTCAGGATTATCAAGCTGAAAGTTGAAAATGTTCAGTGATTTAGAAGCTAAATAGTAGACGTCAGGTTTTGCTAACAGACTTAAAAAGCAAATAATTCTTTCTGTGTCTTTCATTTTACACCAGTGCTCATCAACCACACGTGGAGAAATCCTTTATAAAGAGAAACACCAATTTCAGAATGTGCTTATCACTATTGGCTTCTCCACCTAAATAGTTAGACCTGAATGCAACAATTTAGGCCTGGTCTCTGGGGGTTGCAGAAAGTAATTCTGGGGGAAAAAAAAAAAAATTACATCACTTCATCACAAAACAACTCCAGGACACCAGAGACTGATCTGATATTATAATCAATAATTTTTCACTTTAAAAGTGCATCAAAGCTGGTACACCACATCCAGAGCTACCACTTTCCACACAGATCTAAGTCATGCTCTACAACCTTTTCCCCTCTGGTGTAGGAAGCCAACAAATATGTGACAAGAGACTATAGCATGTATAATTGAACAGCTATAGTCACATCAGCATTTCCCAGAAGCAGCCGCACAAAGATTAAAAAGATGAATGGCAGTGAAGATAATCTCGCTATTCCTGTGAGACAAGCTGATGTAACAGGTTGTCAGAATGACATATAGAGAGAAGACAGGAATGCAGAAGAAAAGTAATGTGGAATACATTTTAATGTAGGACTTTTATGGGAATGCTAAAATAATTTTATCAATCACACAAAAAAAGATCATGATTCAATCAAATCAAGCAACATGTGTTGGATATGTTACTCTTTTGCTCCCAGTGGCAGCCTAAGCAGAACCAGATTCCACTGAGTGATAACATGGATGATGATTAATGTAATATAAAAAAGCAACTTTTAAACTGTACTCTGTTGGAAAAAAGTGAAAATTATGTAACAAGACAGCGTCTCTGTGAGATTGTAGGAACGCACAGCAGTGCTTTAAGTTACATGCTAAAGTCAGCATGCTAACATGCTGATGTTTAGCAGGTATAATGTTTACCATGTTCACCATCTTAGTTTAACATGTTAGCATGCTAACATTTGTTTATGAGCACTAAAGTACCACTGAGGCTGATGAGAATGTCATTCGTTTTGCAGGTATTTGAACCAAAGCATTGGATAAATAAAAAATTTGAGCTGATGATGGCGCTAGATGAAACGTCAGGCGACTTCCAAAGTTATTACAATTCATCCCTGAGGGGAACAAGACCGACCGACATCCCTGGAGCCACACCACTAGCAATGCAACTAGTAATTTCCTAAAGTACAGTCAGGTTTAGATTATTTTGTTTTCAGAATACACTTTTATTTGCCAGTATTTTTATTTACATCTCCATTTATCAGGCGCTCAGGATGTTAGCAAGAGCCCCTAATAACTTCCATTATTACTGTAATAATTAACCTATGTCATTAAGCTAACAACATATTTATCAGCAAGCATATCCACATTCACATAACACATGGGTGTTGACATAAACTCCGTATCTTAAAGCATCACAGGGTTATAGCAGTTTGAAGTAAATCAGATTTTCTTCATTAAGATGCAAAGTTATGCAGCAAGGTGCCTGACAATCTAGTCAGACTGTCAACTCAACCAAGCGAAGCTGTGGGGAAAGTATGAAGTTTCTGTCATGTACTGTTGTTGAGAGAGTCAGACATCACTGTGGTGGCAGGACAGAAAAAAGCAAATGATGGTAAATGGACTGCATACACCGATGGCAGAGGCTGCCATGCAAGGTGCCAACCTGCCCATCAGGAGCGGTAAGGGGTTCAGTGTCTTGCTCAAGGACACTTCGACACTCTCTCTAGAGGAGCCGGGGATCGAACCTTCTGATTACTAGACGACCACTCTACCTCCTGAGCCATGCCGAATGATCAGGGTGGGTATTTTATGATCGTATTTTATTCTAATGTATATGTAATGAGATTGTAATCCCATTACATATACTTTGGGATGATTTTTGCAATCACTACAATGGGAGATATAAAAAAAGTCAACATCTTTCTTCAGTGTCTGGTCTCCGGGACTCTGATCATTCCCTAATTTGTGCCAAAAAGGCAGCTTCGATCACTTGTCATGACAATGGCACCACAAAGGTTGGCAGAGCGTTGATTCAAATGTGACATCACTTAGGACAAAGCAGGAAACAAGAATAGAAATGACAGCATTCAAGCCCGAGAGTCTTCAGTGTAAGGTGGTGAGTAACGACAAAACAGAAAGACTGGAGTCAACATGAGGACACAGAACATGTATGCTCCTCCTATACAATAAACACCCACCAGCATGCATGTGTGTGTGTGCGTGCACAAGCGTAAATGGACTCCCTATTGAGATATGAAGCTGTTATTTGAGCGCTCTCTCCAGTCACCACGTCATGATGGAGCCAAAATGCCACTGCTCATCCTCAGCACAGTTGGCCTGGGAAAGCAAGACACACACATCTATATTACTACATTTGTGCACAAACACAAACACACACACACACAGGCAGTTGTACCACAGGACACCTGCTGAGTCTAAGTGGTCTTGTAGCTGTAGATGAATACAGAGAGGACAAAGGTTTCATCCGGAGCAGCACTGGAGTATAGCTCAGGGTTGGACATGTTAGGGATGATTTTCTCTGCCAGCACAGGAAATGCAAAACAAATATGAATAGAATACAGAATTTCCTACTGAATCTGACTTTCAGCTTTTTATCTGCCTTTATGCATGACTTTGATCTTCAAATATGAGGAAGACTACCAAAGCGACATTATGTTTACCATTTTCAAGATGAGTATCATCATGTAAAGTGTTATGGACATTCTAAATGTAAATAAATAGTTCTCTACTGTCAATATGCCAATTTTATGCATGGTTATGGGCACAAAAACCATGAAACATGATTCCACATGCCTAATTGTACAGCCCTACTGGCATATAGTACATGCCTAAATTTTAAGTTTATGTGGTTGGTTGGCACAATGCAACACAACATATTTTGAAATGATCACATTGTAGAAATTAAAGTGGATCCCTCACTGGCAGATACAGCAACATGTAGCCTACAATGTACACACAGCACCTGTGCGTTTGGGAAACTAATATAATCTTTCATTATTGACCATGTTGGATTTAACAGTGAAATAATCTATGGGGTCATTTGACAAAGCAATCCCAAACAAGGTCCACTTAGTAACTTTTTCTGGAGCTTTCACTTGGTCTTCATGTCAATAGATGCATCTCCATGGCAACTGAGCAAACTCCATCCACTGATGAAGACCATGTGATGCGGTTGAAAGTGCCAGAAAAAGTTAATAAGTGGACCTGGAGCTGAGATTGCTTTGTCAAACACTATTCCAATTCTCACCTGGTAGAGCGCCCCGTGTACAAGGCTGAGTCCTTACCGCAGCGGCTAAGCGCAGTAGACTGAATGCACAGTGGGTTCTCCTGTTGAATGTTGAAAAGGGACAGATGTTTTCAATGGCTCATGGTTGATAACCAACACTAAGTGGACTTGTTGAAAACTGGGAAAAAACGTCTTGTATCAACATTCACACGTTATACAGGGCCATGGCGTTCTCCAGTCAGTAGCGCACCGCAGAAGTTGACAATGCATCTCCTAGAAATACCGGATCTCAAATGTCAGTCAGCCGCTGCCATGGGAAGTGCCCACCCAGAAGTTTGAAGCTTAGATGCTGTTTAAACAAATAAGTCCAAAAAAGGCTTAATCCTCTTTTGAAAAATTGAAACAAATTCACACAATGGCTGTAGGATCATTATAGTTTATATTTCCTTACATGAAAATTGAGGAGAATTCAAAGTTCAGTTTGACTTTAATTGCTTATGCACTCCAGAATATTCAAAACTTAAAAAAAAGAAGAAAAAAATAAGTTGCCAGTTCTATACAATACAACATGTACACATACATACTGTATGTCACATGATCTACACAAACAAATAAGCACATCCTGCGTCCAGACAGTCTCACCCTCACCGCTGGGTTAACACAGCGAGGGCACGAGGAGCAGGGTCAGGGGTCTGCTTCACTCTGATTGGTTTATTGACCCCCTGTCCAGGATTTTTACAGCGCTTAAATGTGGCTGTTGTTAAAGCTGCTTACTGCATACTTTTCTATGCAGAAATCCAATTGTCATTTCCATCCAAGTCATAAAAATGTTGGCTCATTTCATAATATAGCTGAGGAGCAGCTAAAAGCGAGCAGGCCGGCATGAAATATGGAGAAATACAGAGAGTGCTTTAAGGGAAAATATGAGGGAGAGTAAAATCAAGCAAAAACTCAGTTTCTTGAGAGACTCATCTTTAATGTATATATATATATATATATATATATATATATATATATAAATGACAAATGGCCAAGAGCACATATTGCCATTGCAGTCATTGACCAGAATACACTTGGCAGTGGGAACCGAATCCATTATTCAGACAGACTCACCAAACGTTAGAATGGGCAATTCAGGTTTGAGCAATGCATTCCAGGCTCTTACTGAGGGCCTTTGTGTTGTCCTGTTACCTGAATTATTTATTTCCAACCTGAAATATGGACCTGAAATAGCGAGCTATTGAAAACCTAAGCTTTGGGAAGAAGCAGAGAAAAGAAAACGGGGGGGGGGGAGAAATAGAGACAAGAGAAAAGGTGTGTGTTGCAACTGACAGATGACAGATGCTGAACAGAGAGCCACTTGGTGAAAAATGATGAGGTTACTTAACTGCAGAAGGAGGCAATTAGAAGACAATTTATCCATTTGTGTGTGAGCTGGCGGCAGCAAGAAAGAGAGTGGATGATGATGTATTGACACACACACACACACACACACACACAGACACGCGTCCTGTCTTCATGTGTCCTTCATGTTCACAATCAAAGCCGTTCACAGCAGAACACGGGGACGGCGCGCTGGAGACACAGCTCAGACCCAAACGCTTTCATCAAGACTTCTCCTTTTTTCTCTGTGCTATCCTCCACCTCCACACTGTTGCATCCAACACCTCCCTTCTCCTCGCCTGCTGTGTCTTACTGCATTTAGTTTCACTTTTACAGTCTCTATTTGTCCCTCTGTACATCTGTCTTTTGATCTGTTTTGTTCTTCAACATAAAAATCTGTTGCTTGTGATGAAGATCTGAGAGAGAAACAGCATGTGGATTGCATGAGAGTATAAATCTGAGTTATTCGATTATGTCAGGGCAGATTGCAGTTCTGAAATGCTGAGCAGCATATTGTCCCATCTGACAAAACTCTAATGGGTACTGTTTGTCTTACTGGCCTGTCTAACCGCAAATGCTTTACAAAACACAACTCCAGCATTAATACTCAAAAAAATTGTTGTTTTTTTTGTTGATTAATCATTTGGTCTAAGAAATGTCAGAAAATAGTGACAAATGCCCATCACAATTTCCCAGAACCCAAGGTGACTATACATTGCTTGTTTTTGCCAACCAACAGTCCAAAACTAACAAAAGTTATTCAAATTACAATCACAGAAGACCAGTAAATAATCACAGTTGAGAAACTGGAACCAGATATTTCTTGGCATTTGGCTTAGAAAATTACTTTACCATAAGTCGATTATCAAAATTGTTGCAGATAAATTGCAGATCGATTAAGCTTGATAACCACATTTTGGATGAGACAAGTCAAAACAGACCTGCAGGGAACAATACCTTTCATATTTAGGGGTAAAAGAACTGAATAGTTGTTTAACAGACCAATGGCAAGTCCTAAAGGTTGCTTATGCTCCTCATTCTGCCCTTGAATGATTAGTTGAACTATTTAAGTTGTATTTAGGTGATTTCTCCCTAAAATTGCTAAGGAAGGCGAGATAGAACCCTGACGGACAGTGAGGATAGATTACGAGAGGTTTAAAGCATTAAAAGATATTTTAAAGATATTTTAAGGCATGTTTGGCCCCTAAGTTGTTGGCACACATAACAAAACACAAATGCAATTTGTTTGGCAATGCAAAAACATCGCGAACACAAACACCATCCAAACAGACAAACACACTTTTATGTGCAGTAATGCATGGGGAGATGTTTCCAGCGGACTGCAGTGAGGACTCCCTCAGGGGCGTGGGAGAAATACACAGCCTCAGAGCCCGTAACTGTGTCAAGCACCTACTCCCACTTGCAGCCCGTGGTTTCTAATAAAATCCAGATTCCTCTGCTAAATCGATTTTTCGTGGAGCTCCGTGTGCCAAACATCACACAGGGCCACACAGAGCGGTGCGCTATGCTCTGCAGGAGGAATGCAAGTACCCATCCTCGTATCAAATAAAGACATTAAAGTTGGATGTAATATGGATTACCAACACAGTGTTTCCAATTCATAAAGATTTTGTTAAATATCCACACGAAAGGTTGTAATTTGATTCAACATACGCTGCGTAAAAGTTCAACTAAGGCGTTTTCAAAAGTTAAACAGGCGAAATGTATGAAATTTAAGTGCACGTTCCTATCATTCAAAATGAAAAAAATGTCTTTTTTGATTGGAAATATAAGTTATTGTTGGGCTGGATTGGTGGAGGCTACCTTCGTGCCAAATGCTCGCCAAGCAGCTGCGCAATTTTACATTAAAATGTCTTTATCAGACAAACGGCTGCACACAAAACGGAGAGTTCGTACAAATTCAAAACCACAGCAAAACTGCACGCTTACCTCTTGTGTTCGAGCCGTGCGCTCAGCGATCCAT
The DNA here is from genome assembly GCF_020085105.1 of Siniperca chuatsi. Lineage (NCBI taxonomy): Eukaryota > Metazoa > Chordata > Actinopteri > Centrarchiformes > Sinipercidae > Siniperca > Siniperca chuatsi. The sequence continues at coordinate 25,622,328 of NC_058043.1, read as the reverse complement.
GTCCACAACCTGTGTGGTGATGGGAAGCGTCCCTTCTGTCCTGTGGAGCAGCCGGGCACATGCTCAGCAGCAGCAGCAGCAGCAGCAGCTCCACCAGGGGCCACTGACAGCAACACAGCTCAGTGGGACGGACGGCTGCCCAGTCCGCAGGCAGACCTCCGGCTCCTGCTGGATGGCTTCAAGTGACTGACTGAAGGAGGAAGGAGGTGCAAAATCTAATATCAAGGTTATTCAGACCTAAGGTTTAGAATTTCAAACTTGAATGGGATGGTGGTCTTTGAGGTAGAACTAGCCCAAGTCCAGATGTTTGGTGGGCTAAATTGATATTCACAGTATTAAATAGAGAGGGGGGTTTCTCTACTGGTCTTGAGGAGTACTGCATATGTGAGAAAATTTGCTCCAAGCTGCACAAAATTTGATAAATTGCCTTAAGCGATGTCACTTGAGTCAGCGTCTGTTGGGGCTGAAGACTACAAGTTTTAAAATGAAAAACATCTGGGGGTGTGGAGTTAGAAAGCAGTAGTCCTACTAGACCTCTGTAGCCACCTCCTCATCCCTGCTTGAGGCTAGCGGCTAGCGGCTTGAGGATACATTAGCCACTACTAGCATAAGGCATTCTGACCAAACTGTCGGTGGTGAGTTGCATTGTGGGTAATGTAGGCGCCAGATTTGGCAAGGTCGAAGAATTTATTGAATAAAGAGAGTACTCTTAAGTATAAATATCTACATTTTGAATAACTTGTCGTCGTTATGATTATAGGCCTGTTTTCCTGCTATGTGCAAACAAACCAATAACATCTGAAAGTTGTTATTGGTTTGTTTCTTGTGTTCCTTTTGAAAAGACCTGTCAATTATTTTGAGAGTGACAGCAGGTTCCAATCTTGAGTCGAGTGATTCTGGTGGTTTTGTTTACATTTGGATCAGAGGTTGTCTTCTAATGACTACAGAATATACAGTAAAGCTATATATTTGAGCTCAAACTTCAAGGCAGCAGCAGTGCAGGGTTGGATATTTTCAGCTGGAGCACAAACTTGTTCAGCAGACGAGCAACCGGCCGATACTGTTGAAACCAATCTAAATGCAGACAATTGTATGGCTAAAATTCAATACACTTGAATAGTGCCATTTGGGAATACTGGGAACTACAACAAATGTAGATTAGAGCACGAAAGACAGTCAGCATGCACATCATGACTAATTTCAGCGCAAACAAAGTAATGGCACTTTCATGTTGTGTTTGTTTGCATGTGGGTGTTGAGCTCGAGTCCATGCGTGAGATGTGATTTATTTGATGAAATGCCAGCGCAAACAAATAAGAAAATGTATTAATCATCCCATCATTCATTACATTTAAACAACATCCATAACCTTCAATAATACATTAGAAAACAATAAACCAACTGATATTATGTGGGGTATTTATTGTATTTCACGTAAACATGAACTGAATCAGATGACCACCTGTGACTGTGTTTCTATATTTTCTGTAAACAGAACATCGAGAAAAATAGCAGAAACCAGCAGATGATAAGACAGGGGAGTTGATACTCTGACTCTTGACCTACTGAATCTATACCACAGACATTTATATTCTTCTGGATAATATCAGGCAGCCAATTTGGTTCAAATCTGTTCTCAGCTTTTTGCTGCCACCTTCCAAGACAAATTGGCAAAAGTGGCACTTTTGCAACCAGCTGAAGCCATCATCTCTCTCTCTCTCTGTCTCAGTATTGTGGTTTGCTTCCGTCCCCTCGCCCCCTGCAGCTGCTTGCTCTTCCTTCGTTCTCTTCCTCTGGTTTTAACTTAGGCAGAGGCAGGCTGCAGCTGACAGGCCAGTGCAGGCCAGGGGACAATTAGGGAAGCGTGGGAGAGACAGCTGGACCTGTTACCAAATACACTTACTATGACCAGGAACCACACACACACACACAAAGCCAGGCTAATGGACTCACACTGCACATCTAAGCCCACTTGTAGACCTACTGTATTGTAGACTTAATGGACTTTCAGGAACAGGGAAAATAAAAAAAAGTGTTAGTTTTATTTATTCATCTCCATAGGAAAAAGTTACACAATAGTGAGTAAAAGTGCTTTCTGAGGAATAGCTTGTGGTGTCAGCTTCTACAAACTTAGGGAGCAAAGAAATGTAACAGAGCAAGAAAGTGACTGTGAGAAAAGGCCGATGCAATGTCTGACACGTCAGCAAACTGCACAGGAAACTGACATGGACAGGTCGAGATCACCGGTTTCATCTGTGACATCTACGTTGTGTCCCAAATCTAAGAATGGACAATGTGTTTGCTCCACCATCGTCAGCTCCAGTCCATTGTCAGTGGGATATCTTTCCCAGCAGCATGTTCTGCAGCTGCCTGATCCTGCTTTCCTGTGGCAGCGTCAGGCTCTTCTCTGCTCGCTCCTCCTCCTCCAGCAGCTGCTCAATGTAGCAGGAGGAGCCCAGCAGGATGTGGCCTGTGGCCTGCATGGAGAAGATGGTCCATCGCAGAGCCTCCCTGAAAGCACAGCGCAGAAAGAGACAGAGAGTGGTCATAAATGGCAAATTCCCATCTGCTGAGACGGTTGAACAGACAAACACAGCATTTGACTAACTTGGGATATACATGCAGACGAGGGACAAATTAAAAGGAAAAACCTGAATAAAAAAAGAGTGGAGAAACATATCAAATGCAGATGCTTCCGGGCACCAGAGCTCACTGAATGGTTTGGTGAGGATGAAAATGATGTGAATAAAATGCTACGGCCTTTACAGTCACCAGAGCTCAACCCAGTTTCACACCTTTGGAAGATTTTGGACCAACGTGTAAGAATGCTAACAATGCTCTCCACCACCATCTCCATAAGACCAAATAACATAATATAAACTTATCTTCAAATCTATTTAGTGATGTCTGTGACTGTCTCTGATGCTATATGTCCTTTTGTTATGTCTGGCTATGTTTGTGTTTCTGCTCGTGGTAGCCTGACTCCATACTAAGACACTTCATGTTGGTTTTTCCTTTAATTTGTCACCCATCTGTATATATGAGAATATTATCTGAAAAAATGACATTTCTTGAGTAATTGTCACAGAAAATGAAATAGGCAAGCATGACCGATTGCACCAGCTGACGAGAAAATGACTGATTCACAACCTCAGAGGATCATTTCTCACATTAAAGCTAGGGTAGGTAATACATTTCAGAAGCATTTTTTGTTCTATTTGTTGAAGTTCTCTTTACATCCCAACAGCAATCAGTAAATCAAATGCTCTGAAAGAAAAAATAATTTAAAAAATCTAGTATCTGTGGCAGGCCTGTAATAAGCCCAGCCAATTGGCTGGCCTACCTTCATGTCTACCTACACATGTGATTTGGGGGGAGTGGCTTTGGAGGGACGCCTGAAGGGAGGGGGTGGGATTTTTTCGGTTGGATACTTTTAAAATCTAGCTGCCTCTTGCTAGTTTCTCCCACGTTACCTATCGTAGCTTTAACTGCATCTCAAAAAACTGACATCTAAGAAAGAAAATCTTGCTCTGCAATGCGAGCACAAAGGCCTCATATTTGACAAGTCTGCAAAATGTAATCCTCTCCGACTGAAGCTCCGTGCCAAAGCTGAAAGCCAGCAAATCTCAGCAGCGATGACATAACTCCTCCCAAAATTAATCTCAGTATAATCTAGCCTTTGTTATTCTGCAATCTCATTTCAACTCCACCACCCACAGGGGTATACACAGTCAAATGTGATTTTAGACTCAACATGTCTGTCAGGTTTTGTGCACAGAATACTGTAACTGGAGTTAATATATTGCAGCTGATATACAGTAGAAAATGAACCAGAAAATTCTAAATTGAATTGTTAGTGTGTGGTTGCATTGCAATGGTGCTTTATCATTTATTGATTAGAAACTCATTAAAATGTCTCAATTTTCATCTCTGGTTTAAACTATTACTAGGGATACAAACATGTGCATCAATAAAGTCCGAGAAATGCTTTGACACGAAGAAAAAACAGACACAGCATTGCATAATAGTTCAACGCAAAAGCATAAAAATATCAGAAGGTTTCAGATATTTGGCAGGCTCTTTCACTTACTTCAGCATCTTTTTGGCAGCGTAACAGCGCAGGTCATAGGACACCGAATAAACACCGTACAGGGTTGCTTTCATGTTCAGGCAGCCAATAAAATCCTTGGGGTTGTTCTTGTAGAGGTCAAACGTCACCTTGGCCACATCTGTCCGGTGCCTGCACTCACTGAGCTGATCTCTGAAGGGGCTGTTCTGTGAGGTGACAGGAAGAGAAAACATAAGTCAGGGCAAATGGGTACAGACACATTTCGTTGGTGTGATTACAGCCAGCAAACTTGACGGAAGGACAGCACCCAGCGCCACCAGCAGACGGTTGGATTACAGACTGAAGCAGCTCCTGCCAGTGATGATGGGAAAGGCAAATGACAATTAAGCAAGGTCAGTGTGAGGTCACCAGAGTAAACATTTAAGGGGGGATGCAAATCACCGCATGCATCAATTTCTATGGAAATTAATTTGGGTGAACACCATTGAAATTAGATACCTCTGGGTCTGATTAATATTCAACCCCAGACGTTGACTCTTCTCTAAAAATTAATAAGTTATAAACCAATCTCTGGCGTTTACCCTTTGTTCTGCTATTGCAGAATGACATATTACTCCCCTATTCAGTTTGAAGGATCAAATATTTGCTGATTAAATTTCACTGAATAGTCAATGTATTATTCTTCAGGCTACAGACCCATGTGCCATCCATATCCATGGCTGCTGCATTAAAGAAGCATATTTCCTATGTCTGTCCAGTCACTACATCAAAGAATCACTGGCACAACAAACTCTGACGATCAATATGTCACACTGTGCAATTTAAAGCTGAGGCAGCTGATCAACAGTGTCACCTAGTGGTTGATGTGAAAAGGGTCAAACACTATCATACTGGTTGTGGGGTCCACTTCTGGCCCTTTTCCAGGACCATGAAGACAGTGTTTTCGGGCTGTGTCTGGAAGAACTCCTCTGTGTCCACCCCTGTGCCATCTTCATCCAGCACCAGTGCGCTGACACACGGTACACTCAACGAGTCGCTGACCTGAGAGAGCAGGCACAGAAAGGAACATAAGTGCCGCCCTCAACTACATCACAATTCCTCCTCAGCCCTTTCAACACATCACATCCCCTTCCTTACCTTGTTCATCAGGTCTTCAAGCGTGTCTGCCATGATGCCCTTCTTCACACTGCGGTCAGCATTTGTGACCCTGAAGGGCTTCGGCCGAGGAGCTCGACCCGACAGGAGCTGCTGGGTCATGGAAGCACTGGCTGAGACGCTGGCTGTCACACACCTGAGAGATAAGACTTCATAATGTTAAACCTTCTTATCAACTATTAACTGGTGACAGCCTCGACTGTCCCATCCAACTCATGGCGCGGTGCTCTTACTTGGAGAGGGAAGACGGAGTCAGAAGGCTGAGAGACTTCATAGCGTAATCCATCTGCGAGCACCTCGACCTGTGATTGGATGTAGCATCAGTTTAGCAGTTAGACTTTAAACTGCAAGGCAACACATCGTCATTAGCAAAGGGTAACATTACTAACAGGTCTCACAGAAGGAGCAAGTAGTAGCTTTGAGCGAATATTGCAGCTTGAAAAAGTTAGTACATTTTACATTCCAACAATAAATTAAAAAGGCAAACGATCGAAAGCAAATTCTGGTAGTGGCCCTGTTTAATGTGTCAAGGCCTACACACGTACATCTATCACAGCTAAACCTAATCTGTAAAACAAACTCTTTTCTTCAATAAACTACATACTTTTCACAATAATGTCCCAATAAAGAGACACAAAAATCTACAAGATAAATAATCTTACAGTTATAGAAAGGTGACACTTCACCAGCTGTCGTCCTGACCGTGTTTGAGTATTATCCTTATAGTGGTAGTTGTGTTCCTAAAGTTCTGCTCCTAACTCTGTTTTGACCACTAATCCTCTCTGATAACGTACACTGTCTTCTGTTGGTTCTTGCACCACATGGTCGCTGAACTTTGTGCTGATGACTCTTAAGCTAGTTGCAAACTGCCAGCATTATTGAGTAATTCTCCACTCCCACTGACCCTCCCCTGCGAAAGCCAGTTATATAAAGAAACAGTTACATTAACTGAGCTTCCTAAAGGGCCAATTCACCCAAATAGCAAAAAACACATTTTCTCACTTACATCTATGTCATATGCACAACATTTACAGTGAAGCGGTCATAATTCTCAGGCTACCTCCAACAATATGATTTGTCACATTACAGCTTGTGGTCAAAATGTTCATTTCCAACACAATTTCCAAGTAAATCTGATTTCAAATACAATCTGGACAATCTAAAATTATTTAACACACAGACAAGAAACAGGTGATAGCTGCTATGTTCTAGTTTAATTTTTCCCCTTTAATTATAGTGAAAAAGGGAGAATAAAGTTGTGATCTTGCATTAATACAGCTATTTGGGTACTGTTCCCTTTATTTCAAAAGGGGAAAACTACGGCTGTTTTTTCATATAGACTTCAACTTCTGAGAGAACTTTGTTAACAATTTGCACCTTACCCGTTGTCTCTGCCAGAGGTCGAGGACAATAAATGACAGTGATGTGATTGCAGGAAAGCACAAATCTTGCTTTCTCAAAGAAGATTTCTCAAATTAGGTCATCGTTCAATGTTCACCACGTTATCTTACACATTGGTGTGTCAGCTTATGCAGACAAGGAGTGCCCAGACCTCCCAGTGTTACCACATTACGTTACACAACTAAAGCTACAGGTAGTCTGAGATCACCTATGTACACTTGCGACAATTAAAAGTGACGTGACAGAAATCTTACCAAGGCACAATTTTAAAATCTGCTGTTTTAGTAGGAAGAAGCAGAGCCACGGCTACTATGATAATGCAGGACTATCAAAAAAAGTTTCGCGTTCCTTGTTCAAGACCACATTCAACTGGTAATGATAGTGTTAGTGTTGAAGTATTTTTCTGTCTGTGGACCAGAAGTGACCCAGTGTGACATTAAGAGATATACTGCCCCACTTAAATAAACGTTAGTTCAGATGAAAGGCCAGAGAATCACACTGCTGTTCTCTCACACAGTTCACATGACATTGCCAGTGGCTATGTCACGCTATCTGTGAGTCTGAAAGTTTACACACAGCTGAGCAGCACATCATTCACACCCTGCACAACTGGGGCATTATGAATGGAAATAGAGGAAATGGGAGTAAAACTTACTGGACAGGGTATAAACCTTTATTCACGTTGATTGTCACACTACTAAAATGGCAAACAAAGACCCTCTGTAAAGTAGAAAAGGGAGCATCAAAACTTTGGGAAAGTGAGTCAGAATTAAAATGTGGGATTTTCAGATGAGGACTGGGGTTCTGTGTGAGTAACACAAATTAGTATAACAAAAAAAACCTCCTGTACTTAAAATATGGACAGAATGGAGTAGACTTGTGGAAAAAAAACTTGAATATTACAACCACTAAGAGGTAGGCCTTAATAGAATATAGAAGAAACTGTGGTAACCTTCATCACAAATGAGATAATACAATACCACCATAGCATAATGCTAAATTTGTAGTAGCCTAATAGAAATGCACTGGTTTCTTTGAAATGTGCGCACAGCCTTGTTTAATATTTTATAGAACAAAATATGATTAAAAACCCCATTAAAAAGGAAACAGTAAAATATTCACACTTACTTTTGTCGTGTGTGTTCCTGCTGTAAAGCGCCTCCACTGAGCCCGTCACTGCCTCAGCACTAATTAACAACACCTGGATCAGACTGATTAACAACCACAGTTGGCGCCATTTTGGCTACTTTCTCTCCCTCTGTTAATGCTACCTCTCGAGCATTTAAAATGTAGGCTTTCCAGTGAAGAGGTGTGCATAATGGATATATTTGACGATATGAGGAGCCGTCTTTCACCAAACTGTAAGCTAAGAGTAGCCATAGTTAAGACCTGTTAATTGCAGTCTCTGGGTGGAAGAGAGACAACGAGGACATCGTGTGGACAAACGACGAACTGCTTCAGCTTTGACTTCAGCAGGTAGGAAACACCTCCAGTCACTTGTGGAAGTCCATTTCAATAAGGAGCGCAGTGGTCATTTGTAAGGAAGAGTAAAAAGTATGCTGCATTAAAACTACAAATATGGCTACAGTTTACTCAAAAAGTGACTTAATGGGGCCTACATGTAACGGGGTAAATGTAACTCATACCCACCTCTGCTGGTAAATCTGTCAGATAAATGTAGTGGACAATATTTTCAGTTTGAAATGCAGTGGAGTACAAGTATAAAGTAGAATGTAATGGAAACACTGAAGTACAGTTCTTGAATAAGTGTTTACCATTGGCACTGGAAACCGCTTGGGTCCAAGTTTATTTCCTGTAATATTAGCAACTGTAGCAGAAATACACTAATTCATCTGTGCAACAACTTTAAACCCAAACTGAAAAGGCTAAATTAAGATGGAGGTTTCTCAGAGGACTGCACTCATTACATAAAACAGAGTAGCCTCCAGTAAAATATTTATTGTGATAACTGCCTCATGAGGATGAGCGGAGTTTCATATTATTTTTCAATTTAAATCACAGCATTCATGCAGCAGACATGCTAGTTTCCTTTGTGGTTCATTGGCTGTGATAACTGCTGTAACTGCTGCCTGAGAAAACCATTTAGGCTTCCTTAATAAAAAGATTATTGTTACAATATTCTCATGGCAATACAAACAACCCTGAGCTCCTTGATGCCAGCTGGGGCAACAATCAAATGCTAATGTGTGAATAATTGCTGGGTCATTTGTATATTTGGAGAGTTTCTATGATGTCCAGTAGTGACTTCATAGTGGCCTTACTACTTCCAGTGTAGCTGCATCATATTATATAAAGGTGATGTAATATTGTATTGCACTGTATTGGCTTTAACTATTATAGAATTAAGGTTATGACCAGCACAAAACAGAACAAACTCAAATGTAAATCAGATGAGCAGTTTATTTCACTCTGCTTCACATTTCATGCTCACTGCAGGAGCACAGATGAATCATGCCACAGATATTAGTCTAATGTAGAGCAGATAATGCATCAGACTTAAAATAGCTGCAACTTGTTTGCCAAATTTATCAAGTATCGGTGAACAAAGGTCCATGGAATGGGTCTGTTCTTCTTTCAGAGGTCAATATCCTGCCCAGGTCTTTGTCCTGTTATCACATATCAGACCCTGCTGAGGGTGACGCAGGCTCATTTGGCTCATACCCATTCATTTGTGCTTTATGGGTTGCTGATGCTTGAAATTATACTAAGCATGCCTGATATCAATGCAGAGTGAAATGAATTAGACTTGAGAGGAAATAAATTATTAGCATATTGGATTTAATTGAACAACCTTTTCTTTGAATTCAAAATTACACATGCAAACACAAGAAACAGATTTCAGAACGTGATCACAGTTTCTGACCCATGAGTAAATAATCTGAGACAAAAGACCAGCTTCATCTTACATTGTGTGCAGGGTCCTTTTTGTTTATGTTTTACACCGTTCTTTCTAATTACTTCTGTTTCAAGAGTCAGTCCATGGAGGGGTTTGGGTGTAGTATGAGGTAATATAATCATTTAATACAAGTATAAAAGTAAAGCAGATCTAAGCTCTAAAGGATAGATACTGACCGCAATGACTGTTTTCACCTGAACTAACATTGTTTCTAACCAGGCGCCAGTGCCACAATGTAAGAAGTTAACTCCTCTGTGAGGTGAGATTTTGTCCATCGAGCTCCTGACAGCTCCCAGGGGCCCCGCTTCTTATTTCCTCTTGCCTATTCGTGCCATCAGTTCTGCATTGGCTGCTGCCTTGGTTCTCATGTCCTGGTTCTTGGCCAGGTCTATGAGGACACTGAGGATGCTGGTGGGAACATCGAGGGACAGGGAGAAGCGGGACCCCTGCTGGGCTCTCTTTGGCACCTGGGAGGATGGGCGCGGGGCTCGTGCTCGCCGGAGCACACTGTGACGCTCTGAACGGAGCAATGAGTTCAACACACCGCTGCGGTTTAGGATGTCGACAGCCAGCTCGTCCCTCTGTGTGTCTTCATCAAGTTTGGCAAGAGCGGGACTGCTCCTCTGGCTCTGGACACACCAAGGCAGCAGCAGAGCCAGGCAGAAACACACACGCACGCTTCTCATGGTCAGGACTGTCTACTGGGAGAGAAGAAGAACAGATCAGCCAGTTGCATTTCACAACTGCAACACTGCAAGGCTTCTCTCGGTGATGGCATGCATCAGGAATTTTCTTCTTTGCAATACTGTGACCAAGGAAACCATCTGAAACCGTCATTCTTTACTGATTTCATATGAAAATCGCACTTAAGTCATAAAGTGAGGTTAGTGATGAAAACCAGAAGGCTTTTAGATAGGAATTGTGTAGGATATGATGCAACAGTGGAGTTAAATTCCTGCTATTTTGTACATGGAATGTAATCTCCATCAACAGGAACATCTAAGCAAGATTTACATTTCAGTAGTCTCTACCAAATTGAGACACAGGATCTATCCACTGTGCAGTAATTGGTAGATTTGAAATATAGCTTCTGAAAAGCATGTTGAACATGCATAGTTTTCTGCAGAGAATTATTAATTCTCCAATATGTTATCCAGTATTTTGTCTAACATACTTTACAAACTTTCTAACATTTTCTGACATGTATGGGTAAGCATGATCAAGTGTCATAATCCCAAATCGATACTTACTCGGTGTCACCACTGTGAAAAGTCGGTAACTTGACAAAAAGGCACTTCTCCTTCCTCTGGTCTAAAGCAGGGCTTTGGTAATGATCTCTTGTCTTTGACCCTCAGATGTCCTCTAACACTGTATCTTCTGTCTCCCAGCTACTACTTCTTCTTGAGCTACTGGAGGAGCGACCTGTGTGGCACGCAGTCGGATGTTCAACTGGACTTCTGCATGCTCGTCCACGACTTCGTCTTCATCCACGTCGGTCTTCGCCGTGACACTGCCCCTTCCCCTCTCTGTTTATCTTTTACATCTCTACACCCCATCACCCTCCCCTCATTTCATCTCATTTCCTCTACACGCATTGCTATCTTTCTCTTTCTAAAAATAACATGATGGTAATCACAATACTTTGCCTATAATGAATTGGATAGTTGCCCCAGTCTGCAGTCAAAGCACAACTGAAACCCACCATCTCTGTTCAAAAGTTAAGTATCAACACGCTGCAAAAAACAAAAAAACAATCACGTTCTTATCATGGTGTTATGAGTTCATGTGTTGTCAATCATCCATGCAGACCGGGTGACCACAGTCTCATCATCACAATGGGGTGCATATGATATGTTAAGACAAACAACATTCATGCTTTTACAGATTGTTGTGATCACCATTTTTTAGTTTCTATTGTGTTTGTGATTTCTAACAATTTCTAACACTTAAGACTCTGCTCGGAGTGAATGTGCGCACTCATTCATAAACATTCAACTTTATTTCACGAGCACCTAATCCTCATAAAATTTAACAGAATGACTGATACCTTATCTTACTATCAGGTTATGGTGTAGGTATGGACAGTGAATGGCAGTTACCCATCAGACCCTTCATTAACAAGGCACAACAACACATAGGGATCACACCTAACACCCTGCAGTTACTGGACTGTTTCTGGAACCACCAGGCTTCCCTGCTGTTCCAGGATCATCCAAAAATCAGATGACCTCTTTCTCCTTAAATACAGAATCATGACTCCACTATTAAAAGAGAACATTATTCTTGAAAGAGTAACAACCTCACTGAACATGATTTCTCATCCTTAGCCCAGTTGATCACCAGGATCTCTGAAACAATGCTCAATGGACAGGGTCCACCAAAGGCCTCCAATTGGCTAGTTTAACTGTATCATGACCTTGAGACAATCTCAGGCAAAGGGTGAAGGTGTGATACTACAAGGCCATATAAATATCATGTATGCACTGTATACTTGTTTGTAGTTTTACTAAAACAGCATGTTTTTTGTTTTTTTTAAAAAAAAGAACATTTTCTCATCAAGTAGTCAGACTACAGGCAAATCTCCAGGACCTAAAACAAGCAGCTTACGTCACTAACTCTAAGTTCTACATGAACGAGCAGGCCCAGATTGTCCCACATTACTGCGACTGATTAAATTCTACAGGGAGCATGTAGTTGGGAGCAACAGCCACTAAATGTGGTATCATCACTTAGAGTTGAGGGAGGTGATTGCATTTTTTAAATGGGATTTATGCTTCTTAATGTTTGAAGTAGAATAAAAGGAGCTTGCTCTGTAGGTTCCAAAGATAGGCTTGATTGAAGATCCAACAATCAGTATCAGCTCTTTTTTACTGATGTTGTCCCCTTGTGTGGCATCTTGACGTGTTTGCCAGGTATGACATGGAAAAATTCAATCAAAATGTTGGACACTCAGCATTGTTGCCACTTAAGGGACCATAATGTATGAGTACAAAAATCTTTCTATTTACAGAAAGGAGAGGAGGGGAGTGTTGGGAGGTTGGACAGAGGAGCAATCACAGAGAAAGCCCTCTGGAAAACAACAAGGAGGAAGAGGCTGTCAGGCCCAGGAAGGAGGCTGAGCAAGACAAAGCCTACCTCATGTCTTGAGTCACCTCCAGTCCAGCCCATCAAGGGACTTATCCTCATCTGACTAATGATATGAATATTAAAATTACAGCCTTGTTACGATAGTTGGGCCCTCAGGATTATGAGCTGTCTCAGTTACCCTCAGATAAACAAACACGGGTCACACAAAAGTCATCCAGCAGCAAACAGAGATGTCCTGGGTTGTACACCAGTAGCATTATTGTCACAGATACAGCATGACGCAGAACTACATATGAATCTAAGATGATGTCATGTCTATGACTCAAGATATAACATATATAATCACAGCAGGTCCTGGTTTATCATCCAAGGAAGGCAAAATGCAAGGTGATATATAAACCTCATATATTCAGAGGACAGTACACAGGGACAACGAAAAGAGAACAAGTGTTCTTTTAGGAGAAACATTAAGATGTATGGATAACATCTGTGTTCATCAATGTCATCTTCTGTCCTTGTTTTCTAGAAAACTAATGACAGTGACACTGAAATTCTTTGATGTGTGGCTTTCTGTCCTGGCAATAAGTGTGGAATTAAATGTGGCAGATGCAGTATCCTCAAAATGCTTTTAACATTCAGGAGCCTACAAACAGGGCACATTATTGTGTAATGTGACTGATTATGCATCAAAATATAGAATACTTACAGAATGAGGTCAGTGAGAAGTAACTGAACATAAAAAAATCAAAACAGGGTCATTATGCTTACATACTGTTTTGTTTATTTAAGTTTTTTTTGTTCTGCTCTTGTGCATGTTTGCAGGTAGAATTTCAACAAACCTTTCCTAAAACTAAGCAATAATCAAAAAAACAACATTGTAGTTGACCATGACACTGAAAGTGGTGTGCTAAAAACTAAAGTGTAATAAGTATCTGAAAATGTAATATCAAGTGTGTTGTGTACTTGAAACTTTGAAAAGCAATACACCACATACTACTGTACATATGAATAAGAAAAACCACACTGGGCCAATGTTTTACAGTATTTTTATTTTGTCGGAATGAGAGCTTCTGTTATGTACAATAGTGGACAGAAACAAATGTTACAGAAATTATAAATATACTCTTACTCCAAACTGGTTGTATTCAGTACTGGCTGTACTGTGTCCAGTAGATGATTATTTACTATTCAAGTCTGCCCTCTCTCCCCTCCTCTCTCCAAGTCAGAACCAGATCATGAGTAGTACAATGAAGAGGTAACCGATGTGCAGACCGGCTGCCCCCCTCATGGCTAACTAAGAGTGATCAGTGGGCGGGATAAGAGAGGGAGGCGGGGAGAAGAGAGGATGGATGGCTGCCTGTGCTGTTAAGCCACTGTGTGGACAATCCTCAGGTGTTCACTCTCGCAGTGATGACAGGAAGAAAGTGGGTTGAGAAGGAAGATGAGGAGCAAACATGGGACACATGGAGCAACGCAACAACTTATCTTAAAACCTCAGCCAGTACATGGCACTGCGCATTCTGTTGTAGTCGGGTAGCTGCTCGACAGGGCCTGGTGGAGAAAGGCAGGAGGGACAGATTAGAGTAAATTATTACAGCATGACCTCGCTGCAAAAGCACTAAAATCACAAATAACTCACCGACGGCTGCCACAGCAGGACACTTATCGTAGATATATTTGGAGCAAATGTCACGCACCATCCTGGGGGTCACGGCCTGAAAGGAGAGATGTGAAGGGAAGACAGAACTCTTATCCTGGAGACAGACTAGACTTAGCAATTTTAGCAGATTTTGAAAAAGGCCCTGTTTCAGGCAATACATTTTTTTCTTTCAATTGTACAAATAGTCCAGAGTGTCAACTCACATCGATCCGAGCATCCCACTCTGCCAGAGGAATACGCCGCCCGTAGTTCAGGATGTGTCTGCCAATGTCATCGCAAATTGGTGTTGTTCCTAAAAGGACAAACAGGTATCTTGATTTGTGAGTGGGAGAAGTTTGCATGTGCGTTTGCGTGAATGCATGACAGATACGTTACGTACCATTGAGCTGTCCAATCAGGCTGGCCTTCAGAGCGTTCTTGCCTCTGGCTACATCACTCTCTGTCACTGTGGTACACAGGTTCATCCTGCAGGGAGCAGAAAGTGGAGGAAATAAGATGAAATATGTGCATTGTCCTATAATTAAAAGTGACATAACATAATACAGTTTTGGCATTCTGTGTGTTTGTGTCTGTCCTGGAGTCATTACTGACCAGGCATTCTGAGACCAGTGCATCATGTCTTCGATGTAGTGCTTATCAGCAACAAAGTGAATGCCCAGCAGGCCGGTGTCGCTGTAGGAGGAGTGGAAGGCCTGGAAACTGTGACACAGTTTCTCCTCCACTGCCAGGCGAGCCAGACGGCTGCTCAGATGCTAAAGGTGAGAGGAAGGAATGGACGTTAATGTTCTACTGTTCACAATCAAAGTGAGATTATAATCACACCAGCATCAGGTAATAGGTTAAAATATGTGGGGTGTTCGGTTTGACAGTTGTACAGCAACAGTGTTTACAGAAAAATATGATATGATTTATGAATATGACGAAATAATTTAAAAAAAACTTATATCACCCACAAACTACAGCAAAGATGGAGCAAGTGTAAACATCTTCCACCCCAGCATTTTATCATAATGCAACACACAAATGGGATATAAGAATGTTTTGGGGTTGTTGTTTTTTTAATAATACATTTTAGCTTTAAGTAAATCAAGCAAACCATAAAATATTTAATATTTAATATAATATTTAATTGCTATTCTATCCAGGGATTGGCACTCCATGACAAAACAAAACGTTTTTTTAGCAGCTGCTGTTTATTTCAGTCTTGTTGCTCCCGACAGGTCCGGAGGCAGGGGTGAGACCCTTGACCCAGGTTTACAGAGAGGATCATAGTCTACCCCTTCATGGTGGCCACTCAAGGCATTTACAACCTCACGTGGGCAAAGCTTAAAAGGGGACACTATTAAACCAATAAGATGAATATATTTTAGGAGGTATTAGTTACAGTTAGCAATTTCGTCATTGTTGTCTTTTCTTAACTGTATAAACTAAAATACGCCTGTGCAAAAACACATTTCACCAACCTTTCCACCACCATAGGTGAGGTCATAGCTGCCGATGATGGAGTTAGCTACCATGAGTGGCACGATGTCTGGGCTGGCAGCACTGGCCCCCTCCACAGCGATGGCAATGTGTGCAAGAGGCAAAGCATCATCACGCATACGGATCTGAGGAGAAGCAGGAAAGGAACAGATCAACAAAACAATTTACCATGAGAATAATATCCCGACCCATGCTCTATACTCCGTCACAGGCCAGAATCACATCTAATGCATGCAAGTTAATTAACTTGAAATTAGTCTGTAAGTGCTGCATTACTCTGTTATAGATGTAACGTCACATTCAGTCAATATCTCCAAATTGTGTTGATAATGGATTAAAAAACTAATGGTTATGTGAAATAGCAGTGGAATAAGAGATCAAAAAATAAAAATACTCCTGCAACACATTCTCAAAACATCTCACCTCACTGCCTGTAAATCGGCAGGGTGACAACACAGGGACGGCATCTCCCTCATATTCAAAAGACACTCCGCTGAAGTGAGATTTGGCTAAACCGACCAGCTCCTCGTGGTTCACACCTGTAGCAGAAACGCATCAGATAAATGCCAAGTCATTCCAGGAAAAGTAGAAATTCTCACAGTGTGTGTAAGGAGACGAGGACCTACCTCCAGCAGCAGCCAGCACCATGCGAGGGGCTTTGTAGTGGCTGTTGATGTACTCCACTAGGTCTTGGCGGGTCAGAGTCCTGGGAGAATTGAATACGAGTACTGCTGGTAACTTACACAATGGTGCAGAATTTAATATAATATGGAATATACATACTGAAAGGAAAAGCAAAATGACAAGTGTTTAAGTTACATTTTGACAAATTAAGAGTGCTGTGATGGGTGTTGTGCTACTTTTGAAGCCATAATTAGCATCATTACAACACTGCACTGTTTTGACAGCATTGTGCCTTTGATGAAAGCAATTGTGAAATTGTGACTAATATTTAAATGTGTGTGTGTGTGAGCATGCTGTTCCTCCTACCTGGCATTGTTGGAGGGTCCCAGCACACTGTGTCCTAGAGGAGTGCCCTGGAAGGCTGTGGCATGCAGCATGTCCAGGCAAACATCCTGTAAGTTACCCTCGACTTCCTCTAGCTCACGCAGCACCACACCTCTCTGCTGCTCGATCTCTGCCTCGCTCAGCGAGCAGCTCTGCACCACCTCTGACAGCAGCTCCACGGCTGGGAAAACAAAGGAAAAATTATTATTCACAACTGAGAGGGGATATGCTCCTACTTTGTGCCAAAAACAGTGAAGATCTTAGTAACTGCTCCATACAGTATAAGGCCAAGTAATTGGGATTCTCCATCAGACATTTAAACATGTTCATTGGTTTATTCTTAATGCCTTTATCTTAGAAAAAATAATGGGTTTTATTTTACAAGGATGTCTCTGAAATCAGGTTATTGTTAAAACTAGGGGATAATCGGTTTATTTCACTGCTTGTAAGCAGATCATCTCACCTTTGGGCAGGTCTTTGGCCAGGGTCTTCATGTAGTATGCAGTGTGCTCCCTGGAGGTGTAGGCGTTCAGGTGAGCACCCATAGCCTCCACCTGCTGCTCCAGGGCTGTCTGGGGGTGGTTCTTGGTTCCCTGGGGGGCGAGAAGAAAGGTGAATGGAAGGAACTGTGTAATGGCATTGTTTGGCTATCGGGTAGCTATATCTTAAGTGCATTCAGCTTTAACAGATATAAAGTTCCATGGGAGACTTAAAGGTACCCTGTGGAATTTTTGACCTCTAGTAGCGTTATGGAGCAGTTCTTTATGAATGGGAACTTGTTTTTGGGTCTCTTGCATGTGCAGGAGGACGCACATGTATGTGCATGCAGGTGATGCAATACACGGTGCAGCCAATGGTTTCACACTATTCAACTGATCTACAGGTGATGGTAATGCACCAACAAAGGCAGGGAAGAAGAAGCCTCCTAGCTAGTAAACATTAGGGGTCACCCGATTATCGGCTCTGATATTCAGCATTTTTTGATCTGAAGAGTTTTTTAAAAATCTGATTGCCTATAAAATAAATTAATTAAAAAATGTGCTACTTTGGCTCTGATGCAGCTGCCTCTCTCTGTAGTCTTGATCAATATCCCGCCCACAGCACTATCTGATTGGTTACATGTCACGAGTAACAGCCTTTCAACACTGAAGGCTACTGTGCCTTATCTTGTGATCTATTTCTATGACAAGGATGCCCAGTTTCCCAGTTACACCACTGAAAATGCCCAAAGTCATAGTCTATTGGATTTCCTTCAATTGAGGCAAAAGCAATGTCTTTTAAAATCACCCAATCTTCCGCCAGAGTCCCCAAATAATGCACTTTGTTGCAGTGATATACAGTTAACTATAATGAGATAATTGAGTTTGTTTATGTAGCGATAGCTACATCTTTGAGTAATGTTGGTGCCAATGCAACTGGAACTCATGTTAGCTACCATATTGCAAACGTAAGATTACTCGCCCGTATGAGTGTGAATGAAACTCTGTTGCCCTTTACTAAACAGGTTAGCGAGCAAGCTACATGGGCGTTGGTGTTATTTAATACCAGGCTAATGTTGAGTCACATAGAGCTAACTTCAATGCAGTAACTAACATCAAGAAGTTCATTTGTTGATTGTTGATTTAGCCAGCTGACTCGCAAAAAAATTGATAGGCTATAATGTTATTTCTTGCACGTCACTTATCAAGGCCGGTCATACTCTCAGTCTCAACCTACAACTACTAGCTAATATTACTGAAGTATGCTCTGAAGCTGTATCTGACTCTGTTTCTTGTAGAGAGGTGCAGGATATTGTTGTTAGACTTTAGACGTAATGGAACTGCATCTAAGGCCTGTGTTAATCCATACATGGACTACATAGATGTAGGTGTACAGTTATCAGAGTTGAATAGTCACTTCTGTTGTTATTGTACATATTCAGCTATAGTAGTTATTCGTAATGAAGTAGCATTTACTTAAACATATGCTTGAAGGCATTTAAAAAAAGTTTTGTAATGGAGTTTTTGTTATTCTTAATTTTGACACTAAGATTTTAGTTTTTAACTGCAAATGTATCAATTCCAAATATCAGTTATAGACCTTCTTGATTATTAATAATCGGTACTGAAAAAAAAAAACAAAAAAAAACAACATATTGGTCGACCCCTAGTAAACATGGATGTTAACAATGCATATTTCAAACTTTTAAGACAAATCTGCTTTTGCAAATTTATAATAAGGAAGAAATGCAATCAACATGTTTGTTAGACTTCAAGGATATACACAATGTGTTAGAGTGAGTAACACTACTACAATATTTTATTATTTGTTTACAGGAAACTCCACAGGTTACCTTTAAGGTCATGAAGTCTACTAATGTCTACCTTGAAAGCCATGTGCTCCAGGAAGAAGCCTGCTCCATTGTTCTTCTCACTCTCATAGCGACTGCCAGCACTGATCCACAGTCCAACCTATGATAGGGAAGAGATATGTGAAGAATGGGGGAAATGTTAATCTACAACTCTCATTTATCACATACCATTCAATGACAGTGAAATGGTGAGTCTATAAAGTGCTAAAACAACATCCTACATGGTTGTAAATAGAGCCCCTATTACTGTGTTCTTACAGTGCATGTGGCATGTCCAGTCTCCTCAGATGCGACCCTCAAACCATTATCCAGGGCAGTGAGGCGAGTTTCAGGGGCTCCCACCAGACTCTGGGCATAGCTAACTGAAGCCTGTCCACGCCTCAGAGACAGCAGGATGGGCTAGAGGGGTAGAGACACCAAGAGTCATTTTAAAATCAGGTACATTTACAAATACTGTTAGAATAACAGGAATTTCTGTTCACATTAAATGCATTTGAAAATCCCTTTAATATATTTTCATCCTCCATAATATGCAGGAAACGTTTCTAACATTAGCTGCAGCTTGCTGGCTGGTTCAACTGCTTGTTATTATTCATACCTAGCAAAGGATGCTATGTTTATATCCTGTTCCTTTGTCTGTTAGTTAGGATATCTCAAAAACTACAAAACAGGGAATTTTAGAACAGTTACTTATGGACTGGAGTCCACTGTATGTCTGGGCCAGACTGTACTGAACGCTTTAAACAGACTCTTGTTGATTCATTCACATGCAAGGCAAGAGTAGAAATGTTTGGCATAGGACTAAACTTAATTCAGGCAGCTGACATTGACACCACTGCCACCTTCTGCTATCTACCAAAGGAATTACTAAAAATAGACAAACCCAGAAGACAATATAAGTATTTATCAGTTCTATTCAGATGTAAAACACGTCAAATTTTCTACTTTAAACATATGCATCCCATTGCTCTGTAAGGTAACGTTAATGGGATGTCGCTCTGGAACTATTTCAGTTTTCAGATGGTATTTTCAATATTCTGAATTATTTCTGAGAACAACCTAAGATGACATTGGCGGTTTATTGCAAATATATATAAAGAACACGTTGTGCAATGATTCGGGATCTTTACAAAATCCGGAAACACAGCTAACGTTAAAGCCTATGTAAAAGTAGACGTTGCTTAGCCTTGTTTCTCATCATGCTAACGCTGCTAGCCAGGAGGCTTAGCCGCAGTATGAGGGCAAGTGAGGACAGTTACAAATGTTACAGCTGCTGACCTTGTGAATGACTAAAGATGACTGAAACGAGGACCAGCTGATTTGAACAGCACCTATATAAAGTAGACGTTACACATCAAGTGGTTGTTACGAGGCGTACTGCCTCATTTGACAGTTGACCTTGCATTCACTGCTAGCTAACTAATGCTAACCGGTTAGCTAACCCCTTCCCATTTCTGTACTGTGGACAGCTCAGCTAGCTAGTTAGCAAGTTAGCCTGTTAACTTAGCAAGCGGTCAGTCCTCTTCGACAGTACCGATATCCCGCTTAAACATTTCATGTTACAAAAAGCTTTTCCGCTTAGCCTTTAAATCTGTACTTACGCTGCGGGTTTTGGCGAGAGTTCGACCCACGGTGCTCCCGACTCGGCACACAGACGCCGCCATTTCTCAGTACGGTAACGTAAGTACGGGGAGTCGGCTGTTCTCGTGTGTATCGCTTCCTCCTCGCTGTCATTTGAAAAAGTGTATTACCTCCTCAATTGGGTATTATCGCCACCTACTGTTCGTTATGTGTTGTTGAGGGTGAGGTATGTGGATGAGAGCCTACATTCCCAATGTGTTCTAGTTTTTGTTTAAGTTTACTGTTATTTTAGTAATAAATCAGGCTTCCCAGTCCGTTCTTCCAACATGCTTCAAACTGTCGACAGTGGTCCCTGTCCCGAAGAAACCTCATCCCAGCTGCCTGTGGAGAGGGGTGGACAGCTTCAGATCCCTCGGTGTCTGCATCACAGAGGACTTGGTCCTCTCAAGTCCACACCTTGGTGAAGAAAGCCTGTCAGAGTCTCTACCACCTCAGACGCTTAAGGGACTTCAGGCCGGCCCTCAAGGTGCTGAAGACTTTCTACACCTGCACCACAGAGAGCATCCTGACAGGCATCATCACCTGGTTTGGGAATAGTACCAAGAGGAAATGCCTGGCCCTGCAGAGGCTGGACGCACCACCAGATGTCATCTCACAGACTTACAGGACATTTACACCAGGAGGTGCAGGACGAGGGCTTAGACCTCAATCACCCCAACAACAGACTCATCTCTCTGCTGCGGTCAGGGAAGCGTTTCGTTGCCCGAAGGCCAAAACAGAAAGGATGAGGAGGAGTTTCTTCCCTCAGGCCATCCTGAACCAGTGACCATACACATACACACACATTATTATAATCCATCTACCTGCCATACACTATATAAACTCAGTACTTTATATAAACCCATTACTGTTTATATTGTTCCATTGTTTTGTTTCATTTTCCTGTTTCTGGAGCTAAGCACTAAATAATTTCACTACACGTTGAACTTTGTATGATTGTGTATGTGACAAGTCAGACTTGATTTGATGTGATTTGCATTACGCATTGACTTTTGTAGTTCAGTGTTGTCAGGTTTGAAAGACTCCTTTGTCATCAACTTTAATTCCTCTCAACTCCAACATAAGCAGTGACCCATAATAAACAATTCATCGATTCCAAGCCTAGCTAGCATGCTCTTGTAACACAACGGCATCTTGTGTTTTTCTGACTGACTCTTTTCCATATCTGAACTGAGATGAATCAATCCTCTCGTTTCCACAACAGACACACACAGAAACCTGACATTAGTACCATGGTGATTTACCCTATAGTGTAAACAAATTCAGTATATAAATACTGACAGCTGCTTGAGAAATGATCTCAATTTGTGAGTGCAGATTGTAAAGAAGTAGAGTACTGTTGTGTCAAAATTAAATTTTTAGTATTTTGCTTTTTTTTCTTAGCTCAAGTTGTCAAACTGTGAGTTAGATATTGTCTCACTTACCCATGATGGTATCAAGCCATGTAGTTTGTTCTGTTTTTATTAACTTAGATTTTTGACTCCACCACAGCACACTGGAGGTGAATGGAGTTTTGTTTCTTATGCTCACAGCACTGAAAAATGGCATTTAAGAAATTCAGCAGCAACATTCCTGAAAGTTTCCCTGTTACTCTGGATAATCCACAGACATCGCTGTGAACATGTAATGGAACTACTTTCTACCAAAGAAATAGTCCCTAAATAAATTGTTTACAACCTGTTCTGTGGATTACCCAAAATAACAGGGGCACTGTTGTGTTATATCAAATTTAAATAATTGTAAAAGAAAGTAGTGAGTGAAAAACAAGACATGGGAATCTATAAAATTCTGACTTTATTATGAGGTAGGCCAAAAACCCCTGCAAAAAGAAAGTTCAAGCTGAAGGAGCATGTGAATGATTTGGTCAGCAAACCTTCTTTTGTAAGTTTTTTTTAGGCACTCAAGGTGCTGGTGGCTGCTTGTGTGGGCTGTTTTGAAACGGTGATCTCTGGAGGCAAAGAAAGACCTTGGTGCTTCTCTGTGGTACAGGGTTGGACTTTCTCTGAGCAGACTTTTGATACCTCTGGTCTCCTCTTCCACAAAAATACTGAGTGAGACTGGGCGCTGATGGGCAGGTGGATGGACTTCACAGTCATTGGCAGGTGAAGTGTGAAGGTTTCAATAGGGACGGGCACAGGCAGCTCAGGAGGAAGAGGAGGAGGTGGCGGAACCCCACTGCTGGTGTTCTTGAGCGGAGTCTCTGCACTTTTAGACAACATCTTAGGCAGAAGCTTTGCTTTATCTGCTGCAGGTTCCTTCTCCTTGACGGGGCCCTGGTGTTTTGGTGCTGAACGGATGGAGGACCTCAGTGGAGGAAGTGCGCAGGGGCATTTGATCTTGAAGCCCTCAACAAGTAGGTTGACTCCCACATACTGTGGCACTTCTACTGCTGCCTACAGACCAAAAGGGACATTAAAAGTACTGTATATCACCCTCATGATTTGGGCCACTTACAGTAAATGTTCACCATAACCTGAAGAGGAGGGGAATCTCTACCTTACCTGCCTATATATGAGCTGAAAGTCTCCAGTGTTTGCAGTGCGGTCTGCTCTCCGGTCCAGGACGACTCGTAATGTGTCTTCCTGCACAGCAGCACAGAGGCGTGCCGTTACAGTGGTGGAAGGAGCCATAGTGGGACTGGCATTGATTTCTATCAGCCATGGACGCAGGTCACGACCTAAGAAGCACAAAACAAAATATCTGAGTTGTAATGAACTTCCTTTTGTTTTCATGGTAAAGGTACATAAAAAATCTTAAAATGTATTTTAAAATAGAATTAAATGCCATGTTTCTGTTATTACCAATATAATTTTACAGCTCCTGAAACAGCAGTTTCAAAAACAAGATGATGCATGTTGAAACAGACAGTATAACATACGTCATACGTATGTAATATAGCATGTCATTTACAGTAATCCCATCCTACCTAACATGAAGTCAGCGCCGTAGAGCTCAAATGTGTTTTTGCGTGACTCCATGAGATCCTGTGTTGTCTGTAATGCGTGGATCACAGCCCTCTTCATCCCCGGGACTACCACAGTCTGCCACTGAGCATCCCGGCCCTGGCTGGACAGAAAGGTCCTGAACTGATCATCTGACCACATGTTGTCTGATGGGATACCTCGATGGCGTTGCTGGGAGGGCTTCAGGTGCTTCTGGATGGAGTTATTGCACAGGTGGACAGAGCTGAAAGACAAATGAGAGGAAACTGGTGATAGGGAATGGACAGAACTATAATGAGACATGATTTAGGAGGGCAGGATGAGAGAAATGACACAAGCCTGTCACTACTTCTACTCTCCAGTTTGCCTTCAAACTACTTCCAAACCATCTTCCCTTTGGCTATGTTAATATTTACCACGTGATCAGACCAAGACACATTTAGTGACAGGTATAAAAACACAAAAATCTGATTATGAATTTAAAAATTAGACATGGAAGTAATCAGAAATGCATTATTTCTATAATTCTAACAGGTTACAAGAAATGAACTGTAAGAAAGCAGAGAGGATGAGTAGGTAACATTCATATAGAGAGTATTAAAGTTTTGGGGGTTTTTTTTACAATATTTACTTGGCATATTTCTCATTTGTTGCTTATAATTTGTGCAACTTTGGTGGAGGTAGCAGGTGTTTTAGAGGCAGTTTGCAGTTTTGGAGTTGATTTGAATGTTGCTAATGTCAAGGACAGCAAATACACAGAGATTTGAATATACCCAGAGGATAACAGCTATTTTCATGCCACGCATTGACATAAAACCAGATCTCCCGCCAAAAACAACCAGCATAACCATAACTTGTGTTGCCTTTTCCTTACTCTGTATCTTTCTCTCACTTCTCCTTTTTTAAACGTTCATCTGGTTTCACATCTGCTTATCAGTATCACAGTCTTACCTGTCCAGTGTATCTAGCGAGTAAGGCTGCGTAGAAAAGCGCAAGTAGCACTTTTTATAGAACCACACGGTCAGAGGGTTCCAGTCGGTGACCAGGAACCACTGCCGCACGTCAAATTTGGTGCCATGGACCAGCAAGGGTCGCTCCAGGTACTTCTGCACCACCCACTTGCTTTCCTTGATTAGGGTTGGATCACCATTCACCAGCTGGAGGATCTGATCCAGACGCTTGGCACATTTGATACCTAGAAGGCAAGGTGCAGCAGGTCAGCCAGGACTATGGCAGATATTATGTGCATTGTCTCATAGTGTGTGACTTCTCACCTCTGCCCCTGGACTTAGCTCCAGGTTTGATGATCCAGATGTTGTGTATGCCGTCTATGTCCAGCTGTGGACTGACCTCCACCAGCCTCTGTAGCATGGCTTTGCAGCAGGTCACAAAATGATCACTGTTCTCGATCTCTGCTCCGCCACTGAGCGAGGAAACAGAGAGAGGTAGGGACTGCAGTGAGATACTGAAGAGCACTTTGGCTTGCCAGTTTCCTTTTGTCTCTCTCACGCACACACACTGTACTCACTGAACAACAAGGTAGTAACTGTCAATAAACTCTGCCCACTCCTCCTTTGTAAGTGTTTGTGGTGTCTCCAAGCTTATATCTATGTCACTATGCTCCAGACTCTCCAGGAACTCCTGACATACTTTGAGTGCGCTGTCAATCATTTGGGAAAGGACCACTGGTCTAGATCGCTGTTTGCTGTGTTTCCTCTGATCTGATGGAGGAGCAAGAATGTGATGTCTCTCTTTATTTAGCTACACTGAGTAAGTACATGGTCATGTGACAGATGGTCGTACCTTGAACAGCCCGAATGTTGTGGCTCGTTCCCTCTTCCTGAACACCCTGCTCCCTCTCCACAATGTACTTCAAAAGACTGGTGCAGGCTGTCCTCCGGTAGTCCTCTACACAAAGAACAGAGACAGAGAGGCACGTATTCTAAGCTTTTTCTATGAGTGAAAGTAGAAGGCTGGAAACCAATTAGAAAGAGATAAGTGCAATCTAATTTGATGGACCATGAAGTCAGATCTGACCAATGAAAGCATGCTTCTCATCCTGTGCTCCTAGTCTGTAACAGCGGGGGAAGAAGGTCTCTGGGTCAGCTGAATCAAACCAGTGCAGGTTCCTCAGGTTCACACACAGCCCCACCTGACGAACCAAAGACAAATATTGATGGTGGCCGTGACAGGAGACCACTGAATAGTCATTTTTTGCTGTAAGACACGATAACAGCATATCAACGTACCTTGGTGGTGAAGGTGCCTGCCTTTGCAAAATGATTGGTAATCTGTTCTTTTTGCAAGCTGTTGGTGTTGATGGCATCTCTGCGGTTTGTCCAATAGAAATAAACCATTTCATTCCGCACCAGGCGAGACTGTGGAATAAGAAGAGGGAAAGGATGAGAGCTGAATCTGGGAATCTGTTGAATTTTGCTATTATGAACCTTAAATGTGGTTTTTAAAAAAAGCATGGTAATCAAGGTCAACAACGTATCACCTTAGCCTCATGTTAGCCTACGACCATAAAAGTTGCTTTTACCATGAGGTCATATAGTCCATCTGGATCCTGCTCTTTTTCGACATCGTCTGAGTTGTTTGAGAAGAAGGAGCGATGTTAATCAATGGAGCGATACAAACAGATATCCAGAAGAAATATGATTCCTAAAACAGTCGCATTTGCATCTAGCTCACCGTCGTCGTCATCGCTGTCACCAGCATCATTGGAGCTGGCTCTGCTCTCATCGCTGTGACGCTGGTGAGCACGGTGGTTTCGGCGATGCATACGCTGCTCAACCCAGCCTCTGGCCCTCAACGCTGCCCTGATGACGGGGTAAGGGCCCTGGACAGAGAATACCTTATGCATCTGAGCAGACAGACAGGAGACACAGAAATGACAGACAACTGCTTGGAACAATTAGAAATGAATGTCACCATGGACATTTTTTGAATACATCCAGTAATGTAACTCACCTTGACAGCTTTGTCCACATGGCCTTTGGCTGTCCTCAGTCTTTCTGGGTTAAGAACAGGTGGACTGACAAAACTGTGCCGAACTTTGCCCTCAGGAGGTGTAGCTGACACACATGCACACACACACACATTTTAAAATATAAAGAGTAAATTGTATTTTCACTTGTCTTTATAAAGCTCATTAGTGATTATACTGTTATAATGCTGTTACAGGGTATCTTAAGTTTTCATTCAGTACAATGGCTACTATACCAAGCGAATGAGCAATCTCAATCATAGAATGAAAAACATTACAAACTGCTGCTGTAAGAGTTAATGTTGCAATGGTATTGGCTGTCGTCTTGCAGGGTATACCTACTTGTTTGCAGGCTTTTGCCTTCATCTTGGTTGCATTGCTGGACCACAGCTGTGACCTTCTGATCCTTAGACGGGCCTCCTGCAGTAACAGTAAGATCAAGAGCACTCTGTCATACATCTTACATCAGTACAATGGGCCATGTGAATAAGTTTGGCATCAATAAGTTCTCTCAGCCCATCCCACATCCTAAAAGTTCCTAACCTACCAAAAGCATGTTTAGACCCAATGGAAGACATGACTCAGCCAGAAGGCCACGTTGTAAGCTTATCACAACACCTGGACACAGTTTCTTGCAAGATGCAACAAAGCATTTGCAACTGTAATATATCTATTTAAAAATGTCCACATAGCCGTAGAGATGTCTATATTTTTTTTAATATAATGGGATTATATGGCACTTGGCTTGTGGTGCTCAAAAAAAAAAAAAAAAAAAACTTTTGAAAAACTCAACAGCAATGTCTCTTTCCAGAAATCATGACCCGGTTACTCAAGTTAATCCACAGATTTGTTGTGAGCAGTTTCATGTAGGAACTATCGGTAGAAAGAAAAAAGTTCCTACATGAAACTGCTCACAACAATTCTGTGGATTTGGCAACTCACGCCAAAACAATCTAGATGGATAAATAGCACTCCAGGTAAGAGGAAAAATATGTATTTCTGATTTTGGGGTGAACTGTCCCTTTAAAGTTTGACATCTTCAGCTTGGAGCCAAAAAAAGCAAAGTCATGAAACTTTAATACATGGCTTCTGAGTTCAAACATTTGGCCACCTGTCCTGAGTGTGACCTCATGATTAATTCAGCATTCATGATCTATGAGCAGACTCTGTGAATACAAAGGCCAAGTCCTCTGGAGGTGTGAGGGAGTTTGACATATAGATGAGAAATAAGCATTTTGTGTCTTTCTCATCTGGTTGTGTGATGAGGCCACCCTTTGATTAACACTTGATGAAAATACACCATATTAGTGATCTCCAGTATTAATTGCCTGGTCCTGTCCCTTGATGTCCAGACAGGGACAGTTTTTCCTTTGTTGCTTTCTGTCTCTCACCACTGTCTGGGCATGGTGTGCAGCGTCTATCAGTAGCCTGGTGTCCCTTCTGGCCCAGCTGGACAGACTGTCTGGACCTGGTGGCCTCCATACTAACATCAGCTCTCATTCTTCAGGGTAACCTTTTCTTTTGCACTGCTTCATGGTTTAGTCAGACACGAACTGCTGCAGAGGACACAGTCAAGCATTTATGGGGCAACAATCACACAGTGTAAAGGTGTGCACAAATGTTACATAAGTAATGTTTACATATAAATTATTAAAACTCTGTAAACAACTGCAGGTGCATGCATCACTGGCTACTGGTCTTGTAGATCAGTGTAGTGCAGTGGAAAGTGGGTCAAATTGCTGTGCAGGAGACAGCTTGGCTACACCTGTCAGGTTTGTACCTAACACCCCAGGCAGGGTGTGATACTCAGTCTGATTTCCTTCAATTACCTGATGAACAGAAGCCCAAAACCGGACACATATTCCAACAACAGAAATGTTCATTAAAATCCTACAGTTTTCTTTTTTCCATAGAGATCACTCACATCAGCCTACGCACAGCACGCACTAACATTTTTGCTATAGCCACCACAAGTTACAACTAAAGTTAGCACTCTACAAACCACAGCCTTCTCATTAACATTGGAATTTTTTTTTATTTATTGGCAAAGTAGCTAACGCCACAACTGTCTCCATTACTGGGACAGTAAGCCTATCCCATTTTAAGCAAAGCTTTGACATCATGGTTTAGTGTTTGCTCCTCTTACCTGCTGAGGTCCACAGGTGTATTAACTCCGGTGCCGGTTGAGTTTCACCGGAGGAACGCACGGTGAGCCCGACTCTCAACCTGTTTATTGTTACCATGGAAACCTCTGGATAGCTCTTGATGCTAACAGCAACCGGATACTGAGTGTGTTTTATCTGTAGACGCCAAGGTTACAAAACCTTAAAATTTATTCATGACCGTAGCGTTGTTTATTTTAACGTATTAATACATACCATGAAATTTCAACCGACTATTCCCGTTTGTTTATCCTGTAGGTGTCCATAGAAATATTCGACTCCCTATTGGAGTTTCTCCTAAAGTTATTTTATGGAATAACGCTACACAATTATGTATTCTGCATAAGATGCTTTTTTTTTTTAACTAATGACACCTAGCTACTACATTCTGCTGTAGGCTACATATCATTTTACAATAAGGGACGTTAATTGCACATTGTGGTATTGCTACTTTCACTGGCGTATTAACGATCGAAATACTTTCTTAGTTAATATTGTAGACATCACATTGTGGAACATTTGTATATGCTCTATTTGTTTGTATTTCGATTATTTGTCTCTGTTCTGTCGCCATCTTGGCTCCGGAACACTGGTACGCGGGGGAGGGGCCTTGCTGTACGTCACGGTGTCACGTGCGCGCTCGCGCCCCATACTTGCGCAAATGGCCTGCCATAAAATCCCCGCACTAAATTACATTCAAACACACACAGCTGTACACATACACTCATAACATAATACACGTAATAAGTGCAACTTTACTATACATATATATATATATCAACACTCGAAAACAGGTAAGCCGAGCACTGTTTTTAAACGGTGCCTTTACAGCCAGTGAAAAGTACATGATTTGTTTCCTGAAATTAAGTTAAGCTAAAATGCTAACACTATAACGTAATATGTGTTAACGTAACGTTAACTCACTTAGCTTAACCTATGTTGAACCTCTTTCTCAGGTGGCTGAAAAGTTCCGTTTTAGCAGTAAAATGTGTGGAAGGACTGCGTGTACTCTTGCTCCTGACGAGTTGAGCCGAGCCTGCTCTTACAAAAACCGAAGAGGGCGGCGGAGACAGCCCCGCTGGAGGGATGGAGATGCGGACAAATACCAACCCTCGTACAACAAGAGCCCCCATTCTCTGAATCCCGTCCTGCTGTCTCAGAGGCATTTTGATAAGGTAAGAACAACTGTATTTTTCCCTGCCTGAAGTGAGCGTCATAAACTGTTTAAAGTGAAGGACACCAAATAGATAGACATCATGTGAAGATTTCGCCCTATAACGTCGAGACACATCTGAAAAAAACCTTTTGGTAGATAACGTTAACTCTCGAGGTGAGGAGTTAACATGAACGATACTATCAAATCTGTAATGATTAAGTCACCCTGATATATAATTTTACGCTATTTAGATAACAAAAATAATTTTTATTTTATTGTTAATTTTACATTCTGTAACTTCCAATACGGACACACATAACAATGTACAGTTCAATTCAATGCAACAACACCATAACCTAAAAGCTAAAGAATTAACCACAGACATAAATCATAAACACTTCTCTGTCACAGTCTCAACAATATGTAATACGGTTAGCCTCAAAAAGATGTACTGCAGGGTTCTTGCATTTGATAGTATTATATAATGTAGGTGCTCATGTTATTGTGTTCACTCCTCGGATGCCTTCAGAATGCTCCTGCGGATGAGTTTGTGTTGGCCTCGATGCGTTGGGGTCTGGTACCTGCCTGGTTCAAGGAGAATGACCCAAGCAAGATGCATTACAACACCAGCAACTGCCGCAGTGAGAATATACTGGAGAAGAAATCTTACAAGGTGCATACAGTTTGAGGCACTGCTAAGCTATATTATCTTTCCTGTGTCTAATGTCTTGCTCTCTGTGCTGGGCATATGCACAAAGGAGTGTCTAATCGCTTTGTCGTCTCCCCAAAAGGACCCCCTGATCAAAGGACAGCGCTGTGTCATCCTGGCTGATGGTTTTTATGAGTGGAGGAAGCAAGAAAAAGTCAAGCAGCCTTTCTTCATATACTTCCCTCAGACTCAGGGACCCAGTCAGGAGAAGGATCGGGATGACCCCACGACCTCCGCTCGCAATAAGGCGTCCCCTGACTTGAGACAGGTTCGTATTGGGTTTTCTCTAGCAATATAAGCACCGTGTGCTTTCATCCAGAGCAGAAGTAGAGAGAATGCAGCTGTGGCGGAAATCACCATGGCTGAAAATATCCTGCGTGGGAGAGGAGCCAAAGCAAAATGTGCATGTGTCTACCAGGTGTTTCTTTAGCATTCAAAATGTTAATGCTAGTTTAGTTTTGATGTTAGTGCCAAGCTAAGGAGTGTAAAAAAAAAATAAATAAAAAAATTACAAGCATACCAACAAAATCAGTCACATTTTTTCATAAAATCTGCTAATCTTTACTATTTAAAAGATACTATGGCCATGCCCCTCTGCTTTTTGCTATGTGTGGCCAGGGAGGAGAAGCACCAGGTGAGTGGACTGGATGGAAGTTGCTGACTATGGCTGGACTGTTTGACTGCTGGATACCTCCGGATGGTGGAGAACCCCTTTATACATACAGTGTAATCACTGTGAACGCTTCCCAAAACCTGCAAAGCATCCACAATCGGTAAGGATAGTTCAAGGGGAAGCATGCTCTTTTTACATTTGCATCTGTATGAAATCCTAAATTGCTGTTTTTGTGTTTTAGGATGCCAGCAATCCTGGCTGGAGAGGAAGAAGTGAGAAGATGGCTAGATTTTGGGGAGGTGAAGTCTCTAGATGCCTTGAAACTGCTCCAGTCTAAAAACATTCTGACTTCTCATCCTGTCTCTTCACTAGTAAACAACTCTCGCAACAACTCTCCAAAGTGCCTTCAGCCAGTGGATCTTAACAGCAAAAAGGTATCAGATTTACTGTGGTATTTTACTCACTGTGGTTTGAAAATTTAGCAATATAGTGTCAGTTGTCAGGCAAATAGAGAGGTTTAAGCTGACAAATGTAACCCTTGACCCTTAGGATCCCAAGCCCACAGCCAGCCATAAGATGATGAGCTGGCTGACGAGTAGCCCACCTTCAAAGAGGAAGGAACCCAGCACACGTGAGCGTAAAGAAGAGCAAGAACACAAGGCAGAGGCTCAGTGCAAGTCTACAGGAGCACTTCAGCTGTGGCTTCAGGGAACCAACAAAAAAAGAAGAACCAACTGAAGTTATGAACTGGGACTAAAAACTGTGCAGTGTTTAAAACACCATTTAGGCCTTATTTATTACGTTACTATTTTGATAGGTATGAGGAAATGTATGTTCAGGGTTTTTTGCATTAGTAACTGTTTTAAATGTAATAAAACTATACCACACACTGTTTCATTTCAAAAGGTTATCAATAAATGTCAATTAAACACAGTATGCTTTATTCCAGATTTTTATTATCTTTATTACTTGAAACGCAAAGACATTTTGAAACAATGTAGATGCTATGCATTTATCATATTAATAATATAATAAATGCCAATAGTCCCCCCCACCATTTTTTTTTCTTCTTTCAAAGTTACAGTATGTATGCTATCTTGTAATCTATAATGCATTTCAGAGTTTTAACATAATACGAACAGACAGTTAAAGATCTGATCGGTTAAAAGAAATGTCAAGCACTTAAATTGTTTGCCAACACGAGCAACTGGCAGAGTCAGATATGGAGATTTACAACACAACTTTTTGCCTTCCCCACACAATGATTGAGAGGTTTGCAAATATACAAAGTCTTGCAATAGTTGACAGTAAAAAGAAATGTACTAGCTAATAGTACTGTTATGAATGATATTTATACTTGAGGAAAATCTCTCCTCTCCCAGACTATCAAGTAGAATGACATGCTGTCTAGATTTGGTTCATCCCCCACGTCAAATGTACCAACAATAACTGATTACAAGACAAACCTACATTTCTTTAGTAGAGGAACAGCAAATAGTGTGTTAGGGACAGCACTCAGATCAAGGAGCTGAGTCTGGATTCACACGATGTCCTCAACCTGAGCTACAATTGCATTTATTGTGGCTCCAAAATGAGATGTCTGAACAAGTCTTCAGTTATTGTGGATGACCGCAAAGTGCAAAAAATAAAAATCTGTACACACTTGTCTGATTGACTTGTCATGGAGCTGGATTTTCAATTCTGTTAATGAGAATCAGCAGGCAGCATATTAATGTGACCCACACATGCACCTTCACGCACTCTGATCCTTCACTACTTCAGTTCTGACTCACTGCTTACATAGAGTTTTTTTAAAGGTTGCATGAGATAAAGTGAAACCATAAGAAATGTTTTTGGGAGTGAAACAAATTTAAGCCACAATACAAATGAGTAAAATGGGGAGGGGGGGCAGTGTTTCCTCTCTTTATGCAGCGGTGGCGGGCCGCAAAAGTAAGAAAACAACCACCACTGCTAAAGAAACTTTGATTTTTAAAAAAACAAAACAACAACAAAAAACACAAGTTTTCTAACTTTACTCATCAACACAAAAATGTATAGAGATAATGCTTGGATATATCACTTAAATAATCCAAATAAAAGCAGTTAGAACCAAAACTGGGTGTGAAAGTAGTGATATACATGGAACTGAAAATGAGATTAGCCCAAACCACCACCACCATGAAAGAGTATGTAGGGAAACACTGGGAAGTAATAAGCATCATACAAGTAAATTCCATAATGTGTCCGTACGGTGTTCTTTGGGCTAGGAGACTCATATTTTATAGAAAATGTGTGTTTTGTATACATAAGGAGGTGTGTACAGCATGTGTGTGTGTGTAGTAGTATACTCTATGAGTGGGATGCTGCTTGTATGTTGGGCATTAGGGATTAACACAGTGGGTCATGGGAAAGGGGATATATAGACAAGGCAAGACAGGGTAGTGAGGGCAGTGACAACCCCCCGAAGAGTTCTCAGCAGCTGCAGGTCTCCGCTGACGGCTTGGCTCGCTCGCTCCTGTCCAGCTTTATCGGCTCAGGGAACTCGTTGTACAACTCCACTTCAGTCTCCTGTAATCAGACAGTATAGTTGCGTGAGAGCCTAACTCTGCAGCTTCCACAGAAACAGATGTTTGGATGGATTTCTTGCTGGCCTCCGTTACCTGTTTAAGAGCGTTGCGTGCAATAGTCTGGAAGGCCTGCTCCACGTTGATTGCCTCCTTGGCGCTGGTTTCGAAATAGGGGATGTTGTTCTTGCTCTGACACCAAGCCTGTGCTCGCTTGGTTGTTACCTGAAACACAAAAGGAGCTGATGTTACACTTCAAAACATCAGACAGAAGATAATGACGAGATAATATTTAATCCAAGTCTACAAAATTGTAAGGCCTCAAAAATGACAACCCACAACCGTACATTTCTTATCTGGACCCACCTGTCTGTTCTCCAAGTCGATCTTGTTGCCCAGCACCACAAAGGGGAAATTCTCCGGGTCTCGGGGGCTGGCCTGGATCAAGAACTCGTCCCTCCAGCTGTCTAGAGTCTTGAAGGTGTTTGGTGCTGTCACGTCAAACACCAGGACACAGCAGTCTGCGCCGCGGTAGAACGCCACGCCTAAGGACTGGAACCTCTCCTGACCTGCTGTGTCCCAAATCTGAGATACAGAATAGAGAGGAAGCAGGCATCAAAGTCGACATGTAGTGTTTACATGCACAAAATAATCTTATTACTATAAATAAAGAGATTAAGGTAATAATTTCTACTTAATGCTGTAGTTTTTAAATGGTACACATTAACCAGATCTTCCTAATTACACGTGTTTACACTATTTGTTTCATAGTTGATGTGAAGTCTGGAGTTACGCGTGGTACATTACAAGACACTTCTAAGAAAATGAACAGACATTGTTGGTTTTTGTGTGTGAGTGCAACAAGCTAACTCACTAGCTTAGGACTTGAAAGTTCTTTTGTACTCAACACAAAACGTCAGTGAATAAAAGTCTCGAATCCACTTTGTTTGACTGTTTAATTATGAATCTCGAAACATAAAAAATTTAAAACTTAGGATCTTTACTTTTCTTACAAATTATCTGTGTAGTTCCGTGTTGCTCCAGAGTCCAGTGGCTTCTGACTGTTTTGCAGGGTTCTATTTCTTTCATACTAAATCTAACAGCCAATCAAATTGCATTATACTAGATCACTGGCTAACTGTTTACATTCCAATTTCTACGTTTCATTTGCAACACAAGTTTTTCTCAGATTTACAAAATAAACTCAAAATATTATTACTTTCATAGAAATGGCTTCAACATTGTGTTTATTGATAGCAATTTGTTGCTTCCCTTTTTAAAATATTTTTCTAATCCAGCATCATTAGCCATAATGCTGTTTGTGTAGAAAAATGCAGCTTTGTAGCCAGTTCATTCTGTCTCTGTGGTGCATGTGTAGAATAGAAATACTGAACAAAAAAAAAAAAAAGAGAGCCAGTTATCCAGCTCTAGTAATCAAGTTCAATTTTATTTGGTTTTTAACCTTAACTCAACTAACATTTATTTACACTAGTAAGTTATTATTGTGAATGTAAATGCATTGACAGACATGACCATCCTCCATAGTTTTAATGAGTCTGCAAAAAATCACTAAAAAGATGAATTTATATTATTGATCTTTTACAGTAAGAGATAGGTCAGTGTGGCATTCTTGTGAGTGTTATTTCCTCAGTACCTGCATTGTGACAAGTCTGTCATCCACCATGACTTCTTTCGTCAGGAAATCAGCCCCTATTGTGGCTTTGTACTGGTTACTGAACTTCTTATTCACATACTGGTTCATCAAAGAGGTCTTCCCAACTCTACAAAAAATTAAATCACAGGACAACAATCAGCATATGATGGGCAGAAACAAGTGAAACAGAAAAAAAGTAATTGTGATGAATTGATTGCTGTGAGCGTATTATTATCAGACTAGATTTGATACCCTAATTAAGTGTTTTCTTTACAATAAACCATCAGGCATCGCTCCTTATTGTTGTCCCACCCCTTTAGCTTTGAGGCTATGGCTCTACATCACTCACCCGGAGTCTCCAAGGATGATGACTTTGAGTAGTACTTTCTTCCTTGACGTCATTGTGCCACAGCTGTAAAGACAAAAAAAAAAAAAAAATGGATTAGAGGGGAAAAGAAAACTCCTAATAGAAGCAGACCAACGCTGGAATTGCTCAAACAAGATTAATCCAGCCATGCCCTAGTGATGGCTCTTTTGATATGGGCCAACAGGTTTCACTGAAAGATGATATAGCCTGTGTGCGTCTTGAAATACACTCCAAAGAAATGGGCCGGTTCTAGGAATGAAACCAAGTGCAATCTCTCCTATACTTGCGTTTCCTTCACTTCACGAACAAAGACAAACACAGTAATAGGGTTAAAACAATACGCTGCACCGTATTGTACCATGAGGCTCTAAATACAATTCATGAAACAAACAATTCACTATGCTTTTCTCCCTCCACAATATGTTGAACAATGCAGTGCTGGGGTTGTTGAGCTAAGATGACATCTACTATTTTTGTCACAACAGCTGGTTGTTTTTGTTATACTATAAAGCGCTGATTTCTTGATATTTATGCTACTGACAAACCATGCAATGGAAAAATCTACATTGTTTCATTCCCAACATTACAATGAATTGAAAACAAAAACATACCGAATGGAACCATGTATT
The DNA here is from genome assembly GCF_020085105.1 of Siniperca chuatsi. Lineage (NCBI taxonomy): Eukaryota > Metazoa > Chordata > Actinopteri > Centrarchiformes > Sinipercidae > Siniperca > Siniperca chuatsi. The sequence goes on along the minus strand of NC_058043.1, from coordinate 25,585,774 downwards.
GTGTTAATCATTACATGTCTATACTGTAGTGCATCATTATGACTTCCCAACTCAGATCTGTATTTCTCCTACCAAACGGGCAGGTTCTGCACTTTCATCATTATCTACACACAGACTTAACAGATTTTAGTAACACTACAAATAAACAACGCCAACATCTTATTTGTTAAAGTTGAAAAAACAGATGCCCTCATTATAGGCCTTATCTATCCTCAACTCTTCCTCTTCAAATGTAATCCTCATTCCCCCATTGACTAATCTTCATTTCCTTCATATAACGATACCTAATAAACATCTCGAAATTCATCCTCCCATGACAACCTCTGAAATTGCAACCATATTTCTATTAATTAATTATCTGAATCACCAGAAGTACAGATTATTTTTGTACTAAAACCCACGGCTGATCAAACATTCTCATCTTTGCGCCTGCTCAAGACATCACTAAGCATTTCTGACCTCAGCTGAGTGTGCTTTGTAATAATAAACCACCTCATACAGCTGTAATGACCAAAGTCCAAACTCTATTACCGATGGGCTTTAAATCATCAATCCATTCAGGTTAGACCCTGGAGAAAGCATTGTTGGAAAAAGGATTAGCCATAGGTTTTATCCACACATCACTTAACGTTTACAGCCACTTATGTGAATGAAAAGCCACGGCTTGAATCCATATCAGTGCTATTATGATGCAAACATAGCATAGAGCTATCGGTGCGACTCTCATAATCTGCACCCCATGACACTGTGTCAGGGACTGATCACATGGTTTTAAAACACAGGACTAACGGAACCATGACTTGGCAAGCGTGATTAGCACAGCAAATGCTGTAGTTGGATTCAATACACATGCCGGTATATTCTATAGTTATGATCAACCTGTGGACCTATCTGTGGTTGGGAATATTTCCACTTTATAAGATGTAGCAGAGAGTCTCAACATTTTACATAACGACCATAAAGACATCAATCACACTTGCAAAGGGTTAGCAAGGTAAAATAAACATTACATTTGGAGACCAAATGCTAGAAAGCTAGGTAAGCAAATGCAAGAAAACGATTGAACATAGGCTGGGGAAGAGTATCATTATTAAATATAGAATCTTTTCAAAACAACTAGCTAAAGCCAGCCGTTTTTAGATACCGTGTCCACCAACAATTACCATATCAGTGACACTTCTTAATTTAAGCTAACGTTTAACGTTTGTTAGCTAAGCAAGGTTTATAACCAAAAGTGAAACTTCGTTAACGACAGGAATATCGTTGACATATATCGTTAGTAAAACCAATAACTAGAGTCACCACAAACCAACCTGGGCGATGATCCTGCGGTGAAAAATATCAAAAGTGGACTTTTCCTCTGCCTCGGTTGGAAGCGTTAGCTAACGCGCAGGCTAGCTAACAGGCTAACAGCTCCTATAAATGTCTGCCGTAAGAAAACAACACGTTTAACTTAGAGCGTCGACAGTTAAATAATCTCTGATAGCTGGACGCGCAGCTAACTCTACTTATCAAAATCAACACTGCCACTGCTGATGTATATCTCCCTTCGTGTAAGAGAAGCGATTTGGTACAATGGTCTGTTTCGCTCTGTTCCCGTTGACGCTTGCTTTTCCTGTCAAGCTAACGCGCTAGCTGCTAGCCGTGCTGTGTTCACTTCCTCCAAAACAAGCTCCGTCGGGGAGGGCTGACGTCACGCGCTGGACACGCCTTGTTCCACGGGACGTGAGAAGTCACAACAACACAAATGTCACCAATTTTAAAATAGATTTAAGGACATCTATCTAGCAGATTATACGCATGGGCATCTGATGGTCATACAGCATCCAGTAAAAGTCCAGCTCACAATTCCAGTGATTTAGTACGGCTGAATTATTGCCCCGCTGACATGTAGTCGAATTAACAATAACACTGCTACAATATAGACATAAAAAGCTATACATTTGATGATGGCATTACATCTAACAAGATACAGGCAATGACAGATTAAATAAATCTGTCCTTATTGTGCAGATGAACAGAAAAGCCAGTGAAAAATACCTTTGAAACTAACTGAACATTCAACTGCAAGCTTCCCATACACTGTCTGAGTTAACGATTGTGACTGTTTAATGACTACAGAACAACAAAATGTGGCCTACAGATACTCTCAGATACAGATAGTCCTGTTGCAAGTGAAATGTGGCTTTTCTTTTAGCATTGTATGGCTGGCCAAAATAACCTGCAAGGTGTGACCTACTCCCCACTCCCCAGTGCTGCTATGATTAGTGCCTCATTGCTGTCCTTCACTCCAGACTTTTACTGCCACTGGTAGGACATCCTGATGTCAGCCATCTTTGCTGTCTGCCAGTGGTGCCGCCCAAGGAGGGCCTTGGCTTGCCATGGCTCTATTGCTAGCTCTTAATTCACACCCCATGACTGCAGCTCTGGCATTCTCTTAGCAGATGATCTTTGGGAGCCAGTTTACTGATCCAGGGATGTTTCTTCTTTCATTAAAGACAGTGGCCTTGACCATCACAAAGTCCCACCTCCTCTCCAGCCGGTGTACAGTGTCTAGGTGCTGGACTTTTGGGTGTAATAATGATTCCGAGTTTCCAGGTCTTCATAGCATCTCTATCAGTAGCTTCCATGTCCTCTCTTGGCCAGCTTACTATACCATCTGGGTATTTGAAGGACCAATATAGCATATGTGATGATGACTGTGATTTTGTTCTTTCCATTTAACTGACACTAGATGATTTGTCTTATTTTATGTAGGTCATTTTATGCTGCTGTCTTTCATGCCTCCTCATTATGGTTTCTATGGAACTGAATCCCCAGCTACATCTAAGGTATTTGGCAGACTTTTTTAATTCAATGCTCAATAATCACGTTGTCTATTCAGTAATGTCCTAAACTCCATTTATTCCTGTATGTAGATTATATTCTAATACAGAGAGTTTTTTAAATCACATTTCATTTACACATGACAGTCAGCTACATCATGTTATCAGATTTATATTTTGCTGCAAATAAAATGCCCTTTTATCGTGGCCACAACCAAGTCACGTGTGTTACGGGTGATGCCATCTTCAGCAGTCAATGTGCAGCATAGGATAGCTGATTAATATATTTTTCATTGTACATTTTTCTGTTTTTTTGTTTTATTTTTTATGATTCTTGAATTGTTTTTTCTTTTCTCTTACTATGTTTATTGTTATGCACCAAAATACCAAGGCAAATTCCTTGTATGCAATAAACCTGATTCTGATTCTGATAGAAGCTTGAATTGACTCGGTTTGATCCTTATTGACTGATTGTGAGATTTGATTTTCAAATATTAACTACCAACTTCCAATGTGGTTCTGGCAAACCCATCTTTGGCAAATTACCAACTGACTATAAAACTGATTCAGTTACAGCAAAATCCAGAAGCATAGGGACTTCCCTCAACATTATAAACCACATGTTGCCGTTATCTCATAAAGTCTGTTCCACGGATTTGTCAATGAGACTGACTACAGATGTGTCCTCAATACTTGGTTCTTTTTCACTATACGTTAATTGACATGAAAGTGTAGTGTTTTCACTAAAAGCAGTACCCTTCTGCCGAAACCCGGGATCGAACCAGGGACCTTTAGATCTTCAGTCTAACGCTCTCCCAACTGAGCTATTTCGGCACGTTATGTTTACAAACATGCCACAGTATCTACAGTCTGTCAAACGCCAGATAAATCTTGTCAGAATTCTCCAAGACGTTTCGTCCTATGAAAAATAATTACAAATTTCTCAATAACATCATAAATCAATAATAAAATCAGGCACATTTGGGATGTCCAGTCTAAGTCCCAACTCCCCACCGAATTCCATAACTTCACAAAAAAATGTGTAGCTTGGTCTATCGTTTGCAAACAAATCAAATGTGGAAGTAGATCATTTCAAAACCAACCCCGCGGTGCAGTCCATCTTTTTAAACGCCAATCAAATGTCCAGATCCAACTTTAATAATGCCATCAAAGTTCAAACTCGTGTTCTTGTCTGTACTGAAGTGAATTTGATTCTTATGAAATGACCTGTGTTTGATCGCTGTCTTTCACGTAAATGTCACCAACTCATATACAATCGCTAAATTTGCAAGGCATAGTTAGGTGGTGACCTACACATTGGTGAGATTAACTGTAAAAAAATAAAAAAAAAATAAAAAATGTAAACATAGCTACCAAACGTTAACTAGTAGGCTAACTATTCCACACTAGGTTGACAAGATGTGTCCAGATATTGCTAAAAAATGATTTAAATATGTCCCGTTTAACGTTATATATGTGAAGCATGTTGATGCACACATGTATAAACGCCGAAACAATGCCGCCAGTAACCTTGAAACTTGACAATAGATACCAATTAGCTGCAGTGTGGTGGTAACAAGACTGTTAATCAATGATTGTGTTTTGTAAGACAAGAGTGAGATATTCTTTATGGTTACAGATAGAAAAGTGCCCTGTGCAGCTGAGGGGTCAGAGAGCCACAGAGGTGCTTACAGATGAATGTGTTTCCAATGTGACTTTGACTGCTTACATTGAAAGCTCATTAGCAGCTCTACATGTTTCTCCTATGTTTTCAGGCACTAAGATGACTCCGCAGTCCTGCAGTGTAATTATGTAGTAACAAATTGTGCTAGAAAACAGAGAGAAGGCCAAATGCTAGTGTTCTTAGTTCAACCAATCTTGAGAAGAATTTTTAGTTATCAGCAATTATTTGTGTGTGAGGTTTAGTTTTTTTTTATGCCAAGTACATAATATAATGCCAGATTTTGGTTTTAATCTATTATATTGTTAAACTATTTGCTTAGGGCTCCTTGTAGTTTTATGAATAATTACAGAAGGCATTTAACAATGCCTACTGATAGAGAAATCCTTAAACAGCACTAGTTGGACTAAATAAAAAAAGTCAAAATGACTTTTCAGGAAATAGTCATCTATTCTGTTGCAATAAGACTTTAGACCTGTATCAGCTGTGGAGTGTGATTATTCTGGGAAGACTGGAGTGTTTTCATTTGGTACAGAATGCAGTGGTTTAACTGCAACCTGGATCGTTTGTGTTCCGTTTGTGGGCATCAAGGCAACAGGTCTGTTCCTCAGCAGAATAAATGGCATTACTTTTATCATATGGTACTAATACCACACTGTAAAAATACTCTGTTAGAAGTAAAAGTACCGCTTTGAAACTGTTACTTAAGTAAAAGTATGTAAGTATAATCAGTAAAATGTCCCCTGTGACTGTTATACTATTACATACTATATCATTAGATTATTATTACTCATGCATTAATGTAAAAGCAGGATTTTTCTGTTGTAGTTGGCTGAGATGGAGCTCATTTTGTATCGGACTGCAACTAATGATTATTTTCTCTAAAAATTCAGAAAATAGTGAGAAATGCAGTCACAATTACCCAGAGCCCAAAACGACACCTTCACAATGCTTGTTTTGTCCAGTCCAAACCTCAACATTGTTAGCAATACATTCAAATCATTAAAAGGAAAAGCAGCAAATCTTCACATTTGTGAAGCTGGAACCATGAAATGTTTTTACATGAAAAATGACTTAAACCATCAAAATAGTTTCCAATTAATTTTCTGTCAATCGACAAATTGATTAATAGACTAATGGTCCGAACATACCATGTTGAGTGTACTGTGCATACTTCCATTATTCTATTGCTATTATTCCTATTGTATTATATTTCATTTTATTTCCGATGACTTTGTTGTAATATATGTAAGTAGAGACTACTGCAAACCAGTTAAATTCCACGTATGCAGAAGCACACTTGGCCATTATAGCTGATTCTGATTCTGAACAAGACATCACCTCCTTCAATCAAACATTTTTTCCCCCAGAGATATGGCCCTCCACCACAGAAGAGCCATGGCACTCAAGTATAATCTCAGTATGCTGCTTTATTTTGGGGAAGTTAGAGATGTCCGATATCAGACTTTTAGTAGTTTATACCAACACAGTAAAATTCCACACTTTTCCATAACTGATACAATAGCACAGCAAGCAATACCATCCAGCACACACTCCTTAATTTGCATACAGTTCTGTTTTTAAATTGAAAAACTGAACATAAACTGTGTGTTTCAAGTATTTTAACATATAGGCTAAATTAGAATAAGCACACCGAGTTCCAAATTCAACACTGGCTTGCATCCTTCACGCATAACACAAATTAATCCAACAAAAAATAATTTCAAATTAGATCAACTGTCTGAAATATCCTGCTGTAACAACAAATACAATGATATGATGATGCACTCTCATTTCCTATAAGGACAACTATAACTTTAAACATTTTCAGTTTTTAAACATGCAGGCTAAAGCTACATTAGAATAAGAAAACAGTGGTGCAGGGAGTTACAGAGTGACGTATACTCCGTATACTGAAAACATAAATTTGGGTATTGATGTTGTACCCAAGTACTGATGATGGTGACATCCCTATTTTTAGTACTGTACAGTTTTAGTACTTACTTTCCAACATTTCAATGTCCATTTTTACTTTTAAGTCCAAGTCTACGCATACAAATTTGCTATTAATACAATTAAATTAAAATGATTATTAAAAATTTTCAATCAATATTCTGTTGATTGACTAATCAATGAATTGACTTGTTTCAGCACAAAAATGTCACATTAATATCAAAAGTTAAAACTTTAGTACGTCTACTAAAACATTACACATAAGAATCCTCATATGCAAACAACACCAAGAACAGGGAAATGTATCGTGAGTTCAGTGGTTTTAATTACTTCCTCCTCAGCTTCAGCCACTGTTCTTTGCTGACAGTGTTTGGGCAATACATTTTCCCCTTGTACTGGCTATGACCAGTGTGTTGTATGCGACACTGTCCCATTGTATTTGCGTTTTACTTTTGCAGCTGTGTCCTTGGCAGGATTGTTAGATGTAGTATTGGTGGCACTTGGTCGAAAACAAATGACTTGGCAGCATCAACAACTGCGGCATGACACCAGTTACACAAAACAGCTGTAGCGCTGTTGGCTTGCAATGAATAAGCCTCAGCCTGATTTTGCCCTTGGCAGAACTGCCGTACCTGGAAGCTGCACTGAAGGAGCTGAAAGTTGGATCTGGGTGGAATGAGACAGAAGGTGGGGGGGCTGATGGCTCTGTGAAGGTAACTGAAGGCTCGATCCACTGAAACTTGGTTTTTGCCTGCCCAGCTGTGTTGGGTGGCATGTGGTACGTGTGCAGCTGATGTTGATATTGTGGAGGAAACTCAGGCTGTGTCTTTGTAAGTGGCAGTGGTACACCTGCCACCAGTCATGCCTCAGGAAGTTGCACCTGACCTTCCAGCTGTTGGTTATGCCACTGAATGAGGTTGGTCTGGTTTACCTCAACCAGTTGAACGGTGGTTTCCTGCATTATTATCTCATTGCACAAAATCAGCTGCCTAATTTTTTGTATTCCTGCAAAATGAGAGGCCCCCCTCTAGAGAGCGTGAGTGCCCTCTTGTGGGGAGGGGGGGGGTATGACCCCTCTCTCACAGACTGTATGACTTTGTGTGGTGCAACCCGCCCTCGGCCTTGTGCCTGGATGCGGAGTTGCTGACTTTATTTCTGTCAACAAGGGAAAATGAATTAGTGCTTGGGAACACTGAACATGAGTAATCGGTAACACTTGGAGGGAAATTTTAATGTGGTGCCAGGTGGCATGTGCTTGTTGACACAGAAACAGTGGTTCCCCTCCCTCCAACCTTGAAGTGAGATGAGGAAAACCTTGGTTGATGGCTCGGGAAACTGGAACAAGAGCCCCAGTGCTGAACATTGAGGGGCCAGAACTCACCTCCTCTCCTCCTCTTTGGGGGGTGAGACAGGGCTTGCAGCATCAGGTGGGGTATTTCCTCCTCCCCTCTGTGGGATGAGGAGCCCGGCGTTTTACCGCTGCGGTGGCGAAAGACTGTTTTCCCCATGGCCTGTTGCTTGTGCATCTGTTTTGCTTCTGGCTGCCTCCCTCTCGCCATAGTGGCTGCTGTAGAGAAACCTGAATAGCTTGGAGGGCGCAATGTCTAGTTGCGAGGCAGGCACAGGTCAAAAGCCTCCCCTTTCTGTTTTTTTCTGATGGTGCTGATGTCCCTCATTTTCTCGAGAACTGGGCCGAAAATCACCTAGCCCAGACAGGTTCAGCCATAGAGCGCTTTCTCCCGCAACCGCCAGGACCATGATACGACCGCGGCCCTGTATAGCTCCATGGGAGGAGCACAGGAGGAGGTCATTAACAACGCAGATTTCTTCCCAGAGGGCTGGGTTCGGAACCCCTGAGTCCAACTGCTGGCCCATGTTCTCCAAAATCCATCGCCCTCATCCATCATGTCCGCCCAGCTCGTAGTGGCTCGCGGCTGATGGGTAGAAGGGTTTGCTTTAGCGGCGGTGGCAGAGGTGGCCAGGCAGGGATCCTGGCTACCAACACTCGCCACTGCAACCCTCAGTCTCCTCTGCAGGATTTTCTCAGGCATCGCTGCGCAGTGTGCACAGACTTGGCCAGCAAGGCCTGGGCATGTTTAGCGGCCATGCACTCTATGCATAATGGGTGTGGGTCCCTGCCCGAAATGGCTGCTCCACATAACGCGGGTCACGGGTGGGAGGCGCCACTGGCCTCCTTTGGTTTGGACTCTTTGGTGGGGGCCACGGGCACAGACATGTCGCCTGGAATAGAGAAACAAAAAGGGGAAGTTAGGTGTTAGCCTAGATAATGAAACAACCACAAGGCTTGTCATTAAACGTTAGTCTTGCGAGGGTGCACCTGCTATAGCTGGTGTTAGCCTAATTGTGCTATACGGAGGATAGCCCGCAATTACGCGTTAGCTGTGCGCCAAAGTCCAGCCAGCACACAAGCTAATGCAAGCTGACCCAACCGGGCTTGCGTGATGTGTTAGCCCGAGATACTGTGGCTATTTAGAATATAAATATGTGGTAGCCGGCTGGAATAGCTTGCCACGCACAAACTAGAGTTACCAGCACAAACCAGAGTTGCTGCCAATACCTCGCTAGGCAACGTGGCGACTTGATGGGACATCTATTTAGCTCTAAAGCAGGTATCTGACTCATCTGGTGAGCTTAGGTAGTTTTTCCGTGATTCCCATAGTAAAACACCGAATGACGTTGGAAAAAGAACGGTTTTGGTTTCTATAGTTAATTTCCCCCTTCATGACAACTGTGCGGGGGTGAATTTTTATATTACTCACGTGTTTAAATTATATTAAGGCTTAAAGTTATACCTAATTAAGGACGTGGGTGTCATCAACCAGAGTTCATTCGGCCCACCTCAGCTCCACCTCTTGTCGGTCGTGAACGAGTCTGCTCATATGAAAAAGTGCAGAAATATGTTTTGTTTTATATTATATCAAATTAAATAGAAATATAGGGCTTCTGTATGTGTCTGTATAGAGTTGTGTAATTATTTACTAACCATACTATTTCATTAGTAGGATGTTTTCTTATAAAACTAGGATAGCTATTCTTGACATATCCCACTTAACCATCCATATGACAAATATTTGAATGTATTGCAGATGAAGAACCTTACATACTTATTGCTTGCAACAAATGAGAATGTAACTTAGGCAGTGACCAGCAGAAGTGGTACTAAATGAAGAGCCGTTTGGGAGCCGAAAGATCCGGCTCCCTTTAAAGAGCCGTAATTACCATCACTAATTAGCCGGAGTCAGGGACTGCCAAGATGGCGACGGCTGGAGCCACCGGAGCCGCCCACTTTGAGCTTCACAGCGGCTCTTCAGAAACTTATGGGTAACGTCACAGACACTACGTCCATTTTTTTGTACAGCCCATGTTGCAGACTAGCGGCTGTCGGGTACCGTCATTTCGGCATGAAAACTACAAAAATATGCCACAAAAGAAGAAGTCTGTCACAAATCTGTTATTGATAAACTGATGGTAGACTGACACTAATGCCATCAGCAGGCCAAGAAAGGTCACTGCCACCAAAATTCAGAGGTAAAACGTTTCGCGAGTTATCTTAAAATCGTTTTATCTGTTGAAAAACCATCTAAATGATTGTTTTGTTTGGGTCAGATTTCACATCGGCGTCGACGCACAGCGCGTTGTAAAGAGCGCGCCGTGACGTTATCACGTCGGACTGAATGAAGCGTCATCCTTTCTGATGTAGAGCGGCACGGCGGCCTTTCTTTGCTGCTCTACATTTCCCCCAGTCTTTCCGCTATTATCCCGATATTTCAGCTCTTAATTTCTTTAACCATGACTCGAAAGTCGCCACTTCTCGCCGCTTGCCTGCTGTTTCTGGCTGCTCTGAGCTCTGAGGTTTCAGCGGACGGTTTGGTGAACGAGGAGGTGAAGAGGACCGTGGACTTGAGCACTCATCTGGCCAAGATCACCGCGGAGATCGTGCTGTCCAACCAGGGACACTCTGCCGTCCAGAGCTTCATATTAGCGGTCGAAGATGACCTGGTCCCGCACCTGGCATACATCGGAGCTTCGGTGAGCCAAACAGTGAATGAAACAACGCCAACACCTCTGCCTGTAACCGGTTCGCTAGCTTGAGCATGTTAGCCACTTCATAGTAACGTTAGGCTACACGTATTTTGAATGTACAAAATCTTGCTGCACTCAAATGTTGCATTTTTCTGTGTTAAACTGACAGCAGCAATATTGCACAGGTTAATAGCGTGCTACCATACGGTGTTACAGTGTGTTCATTGAATGCATGAAATCACAGCTACTAGCTGGGAGTTATGTGATGGGATTCAGTATGGTCCTGCGGGCAGTGAGCTCTGCAAGCACTGACGTCAAACAGTCACAGTTAGCTACTATTTCGAGATGTGTATTGTTTAGTGCAAGGTATTGGCATCCGCTCATTTGCTGTGAGCAGGGATGTGGCGAACAGCTCAACCTAAATCAGATAAATTAATTTTGAATCGCTAAGGATGTGGGCAACAAGAAGTTAACTTCCGCAGCGTTGCACGCTCTGTCAGTGGCTGAATGACACGTATGCGCTGGGCAGCTCACTTCCGTGTGTGACTGCGCAGGCCTGCCCCTTCCACTATGAATGAAACTGTATCAGTGCTGTTTTTAGACAGAATAATACGCTACACATGGTTCCTTAAAGGAACTATTATCCATTGCACTAAAAACCTCTCACTTGTCCTGTACGCTCAAACCACCATGTTTCCACTTTCCACAGGTGAAGGGTGATGAGGAGGAGGATGGCACACTTGAACTCCAACAGACAACAATTCAGGGCCAAAGGTTAGAGATCAGACTCTTGCATTGGCATCTAAGTGATTTCTGTCAGTGCAGTGACTTTTTAATATGAAAACACATGTGATTATAAAACAATACTTGGCAACTTGTTAGATGACAAAAATGACTTACTGATAAATATTTTGGTCATTTTGTCCGCACTTTCCATGTACAATGTAAAGTAATAAAACCACTCCCCCCAACAATGTATTCCTGAAAACAAGATTACATTTAGTTCCTGAGAAGCTGATATTTCACAGCAGCAGCATTAACATCATTATACAATTGTATCTTACCCATGCTCCTCTCCGTCATGTCTCATCTGTTCCCATACAGTGGGCAGTTTTACAAAGTGCAGCTGCCCTCCAGTCTGGCAGCAGGTGCTCAGCTGAAAGCGAAGGTGGAGATGACGTTTAGCCATGTCCTGAAGCCCTTCCCCTCACACGTCACCCAGGCTGAGCGCCAGCTGGTGGTCTTTCAGGGGAACCACTACCTGTACTCCCCGTACCCCACCCGCAGCCAGACCACGCGTGTCCGCCTGGCCTCCAAGACTGTGGAGAGCTACACCAAACTGGGTAACCCCAGCAAGAATGATGAGATCATCGAGTACGGACCCTTTCGTGACATGGCTCCGTTCAGCGAGGTACAGCTCTGACCAGATTTGACGAGCTTCAAGTGAAGCTGCAAGAAAGTTGCGAAATCATTCTGTGTGTTGTGTATGTTCTCTACTGTCCAGGATACAATGAAGATTCATTACGAAAACAACTCGCCCTTCCTCACCATCAGTAGCATCACTCGGACCATTGAGGTCTCTCACTGGGGTAACATCGCTGTAGAAGAGACCATCGACTTGAGGCACACAGGAGCCATCCTGAAGGGGCCTTTTTCACGTTACGATTATCAGCGCCAGTCAGACAGCGGCATCTCATCTGTCAAATCCTTCAAGGTGTTATATTAAACACAAACCACTGGCGTCTGACTTGTTATTATTTAGGTGTTGTTGATGATGACTATATATGCTTTCCCCTCAACAGACAATCCTTCCTGCCTCGGCCCAGGACGTCTACTACAGAGATGAGATTGGCAACATCTCCACCTCCCATCTGCAGGTTCTGGATGACTCAGTGGAGGTGGAGGTCAGGCCTCGCTTCCCCTTGTTTGGAGGCTGGAAGACCCACTACATCATTGGCTACAATCTGCCCAGCTACGAGTACCTCTACACTCTGGGTGTGTTGACTTCTGATAACCCTAACTAGCCCAAACATAGGAGAAAACTTTGATTCCTACCCATATTCTGAAGGACCACTCCAAACTGAGAGGAAGGGTACAGGCGGATAATTGAGACAAATCCAGTGTCTAGGTGTCTCTCAAGGGCCACCTCAGCAGGGCAGATGCTTGCGGTCATCATGATTTGAACCCAGGCTTCCTATTTAGACACATCCTTCCTAATCACTGAATCCCAGGATGTGTTGCTAATGTGTCACATTTTGTCTTCTAGGTGACCAGTATGCACTGAAAATGAGACTGGTTGACCATGTGTATGATGACCAGGTCATTGACTCCCTCACTGTGAAAATCATCCTGCCAGAGGGGGCCAGGTCAGTGTGTGGAAGCAAATGTACAGTATGTTAGCTTGAGATTTTTGCAGTACTTGATGCTGATTTCTCATATTTTCCCTGTCGTGTTCTATCAGAAACATCCACGTGGATACACCTTACAAAATTGATCGCATGCCGAACCAGCTGCACTATACATATCTGGATACCTTTGGCCGACCAGTGCTGGTCGCCACTAAGAACAACTTGGTGGAGCATCACATTCAGGATGTTGTGGTAAGACGAATGGTAGAAAAATATGGGGAATTTGGGCATGCTGTTTATATACATATAGTATATGCATTATTTACCGGCAGATTTGCAGAAGATCGCTTTGACTAACATAACATGTAGCTACTACATTGTTAATTAACCACATGTCCAGATATGTTGAAGCCAGTGAACCTTCACAACTGTACACAGGTGTTTTTAGTTTCCACAGGATGTTTTAAAGTAATTGTGCACTACAGCAGTCACATTTTTACAGTCTGATTGAATTCTATCACAACTGGGAACCTTGTGTGCTTTCTTTTGCCACCTTCAGGCCACAATGTAAACCTTGCGCAAAAGAGCTGAGTTCCTTTGTGGTAACAGTAGTATGAACTTGTTTGATTTTTGAAGACCCTTTGATGTGACCTATAGAGCCTTCCTTAGGACAAACAAACTGTACCAAGAAGCAGGTTTACTGAGTTGTCTGGATAACTTTGAGTAAAAACAGGAACTGGTCTTTTTACATCAGTCCTTGTTCTAAATTTGAAGAGGTTCTGAGTTTTTTTTTTTTTTTTTTTTTTTCAGCAGTTATCTAGATAAATTGGTAAACTTGCTTAGTGGAACAAGGCTCAGGAAAGCCTCTATGAAGAGCTAAATTACCAGCACGCTTTTATTTCTGGGATTTCATGAATGTCAGTCTTTAGGGGCTGCTCGTGGGGATTTAAATGTTTAGTGCTGTTAATGTTATGAATATAAGTAACGCTATACTGTACTTTCATAATACATTCTTCACAGTGCCGTATCCTCACAGCAGCAACAATCAAAACAAGATGTTCAGTTTACAATGTTAGAGAAAAGCATGCAATAACTCATATTTGAGAAGCTTTAACCAGCATATGTTTTGTATTTTTACTTGATAAATGACTTGATTCATCAATTATCAGAATAGTGATTTATTAATATTTTGCCTATCAACAAAATAATGAAAACTTCAGTCTAATTAGACTCACTTCACACACTTATTATTATCAGTATCCTCCGGCTGCTTTTTTTTTCTTCTTTCAATACCGTAAATAAGCAAATGTGCATGGTATGATAACCGTCAATTTTCATACCATGGTATACCGTTGCAACCTTACTTCACAGTGAATTTGATATGAGCTGTGAAATTTTATTCAAATCTGAATAATAAACCTTTTGCAATTACCAGGTTCATTATAACTTCAATAAGATCCTGATGCTGCAGGAGCCTCTCTTGGTTGTAGGAGCCTTCTACATCCTCTTCTTCACTGTCATCATCTATGTCCGCCTGGACTTTGCCATCACGAAGGTATGACAACATTCATGTGTTTCTATAAAGGGAGCCTGGTTTCTGTTGTCCTTCTGCTCCCCTCCTCTCCTACAGTTCATTCAGTTCTTGTCATTTCACTCCTTGTGTGTTATGAATCAGTTTTTTTTAAATCTGTTTTTCCATCTTTTTCTTCTTTGTTCAGGACCCTGCGGCTGAGGTGCGCATGAAGGTGGCCTCCATCACGGAGCAGGTGCTGACTCTGGTCAACAAGCGCTTGGGTCTGTACCGACACATGGATGAGGTGGTCAACCGCTACAAACAGTCCCGTGACACTGGGGCGCTCAACAGCGGCCGGAAGACTCTGGAGGCTGACCACCGCACTCTGACCAACGAGATCAGCTCGCTGCAGGCCCGCCTCAAAGCTGAGGGCTCCGACTTGGCTGATAAGGTGAGTGATGTGCGTTGGAATTGTTGTTAAATGAACTGGATGTGCAGGGAGGCTCACTCCCCTCTCTGTGCTCTCAGGTCGGGGAGGTGCAGAAGCTGGACGGCCAGGTGAAGGAGCTGGTGTGCCGCTCCTGCCAGGAGGCGGAGCGGCTGGTGGCGGGTAAGGTCAAGAAGGAGGCTTACATCGAGAGCGAGAAGACTCTGACCAGCAAGAGACAGGAGCTCGTCAGCCGCATTGACAGTCTGCTGGATGCCCTTTAAACTACTCCTGCCACACTAGCACACATAAACAGGCACACACCAGCCCTGCTACAACATACAACCGACTATTTGTATGTATGAGAATTAAATTAAATGTGACGCAAAAACTTAAACTTTTTTTTTTTTAACCATCCTTGAACCCAGACATGGACTGTTAACATCTCATCTTATGGTAGTGATGGGTTTATCTTGTGCCTTGTGATAAACTCAAGGTCACTGCGTGCTCAGCTCTACAGCAGCTACATCACAACTTTGGGCTTTTTTTGTTTGTCTGTTTTTGAGTTTGTCGAGCCACACTTAAACTGTGTCACACTTTGCTCAGACTTGACACTTAATTTTCATGTTCAGATCTGGACTTTGTATATTTTTCCCCCCTCTTAAGTATGCATGGTTATGGGACTCTTTTTTTTTTTTTTTTTTTTTTTTTTAACGAATAGCTGAAGGGCCCAAGTGTGTTCTTTCTCATGTCTTTACTCACATATACCGTATTCTGAGATTGAATCATCTCTAGTTAAGTATGAAGGTGATAGTCATTTCCAATCTTATCTCTTTTGCACTTACAAATTTTTTCTACTCGCCCCTGGCTGCATTTATATTTGAACAAATTTGAAGCTCTAATTCTGTGTCATCCCAGATACTTGTTGTTGATGTTCAGTCATATTTTCTACATTTTGTATGATTTTTTTTTGTTTGTTTTGTAAGTGGTGTTTTTAGACCATGAGATTAGGTTGTATGCGAGAAAAGACATGGGAGATGGGACACAGATGTTTGTGAAATGGGCAATGATATGGAAAGCTGTCAAATTTTGAAATAAAGTTTTGAGAAACTCATCATATAGCATGTTTTTTTTTTTTAGATTACACAGTAGGTATGCGTAAAGATGGATGAGGGAGTTTTAGTTTATTTCTGGTTTTGACTGTTCATTTGGGGAAGCAGTACCCTTGGTTAATCAAAAGAGGGCGCACTTGTGTCGAGAACCACCATCTTTTTCTTCACACTGCATTTCGACCCTGTCAATTCTGTTGAATACTCTGCTGACATATAAATAAAAAAAGGCTACATATGCACTATGACTGGTGCCCCTTTCAAAACTGGCACCTCAGAGGGAATTTCCAGCACATTGTTGCATTCCTTATTTCAGAGTAGCCCCACCTGCCTCGATCGCAGTCGGCGCCCAGGACAAACATAAGGGTCAGTCTCAGGTCATCGCTTTCCCTCTGAGGTCACCAGGGGTCCTGGCAGGTCATTTCCTGCTCCATAATAACAGGCCCTGTTCCCCTCACAATGATAATGTTAACATATTGTATGTGCCATACAATAATCATTCTGAAAATACACAGCAGGGGGAAAGCAAAGACAATGTCTGTTAGCACTGATGCTCTGTGCTGGTGAAAGGCCACACAATAGCAGTTTTGTTTGTGTGTTTGTACGTGAGTGAAGATTTGGAGCACTGAGAGTTCGGAGAGCCGCTGAGTCTCATTCTCACAGCAGAACACACCCGGCGGACTGCTGCTGCTCGCACACGTCCACCTCGACACCAGTGACTGTGTCGAACAAACTGCTGAGCTCACGTCTGCTTACCACTCCGTAATGACGCCATCAGGTCTCTCTAGGTTGGGAGAACAGAATAAAGCTGGCATCGATTTAATGTGAAATCACTTTCCATGCATTTTCATGGTCTACACTTGTCATTGTAGTATTAAATTATCCTTACTGTACATTTTCTCTAATGTAGGCTACCACTTCTAGCAGCAGCATTCCTCCCTACTTTCCATTCAGACTATTTCCTACTATTTCATCCATATTTATATTTTATATATCATCAATATATAGATTGTTTAGTTCTTGTGTTGCTACTGGAGATATTAAACAACAATATCACACAAAAAACATGACTTACTACAGAAACAGTGAAGTTGAGAAAAAGGATTTGAAGTTTTAAGGCTCTTTGCCAAACTGTGTAACACATGTATAAATTGTAAAGCCTCAATTGTATGCCTTTTTAGCCTGATTATAATCAATGTCACAGTTTATACATATATATATTATAACCCCCGCCCTCTAAAAAAAAAAGAATAAAACAATATATGTTGTTGTTTCTTCGGCTCTATTGTCCATTTGAGCTACTGTGTTAATCTTTAATGAAATATATTTAAATATGTGATCTAAAGGAAACTTAACAATGAAGTGATGTGAATTCCACCTGAGTCAGACTGCAGAGATGACAGTTACTGCTACCCTGCAAAGCATTCACTGTCATTTATGTGGTACAAATAAACTCAATTACCAAGATGTTGGAGCATCAAAATTGAATCAATTACAGGAAACAGGAAAATGTGGGTGAATTAGTTTGAGCTGAGGTTATCTCAGTCACTGCAGTTTTGTTTGACCTGTTTTCTAATTCTTGCAAAATCTACATGCTGGGTTTTTTTGTTTTTTCAAAAATGACACACTTCTGTGGCATTGTATTTTTTACATGGTAAAACAGTCAAAAAGTCTGATTCTGGTCTCAATTTTAACCAAATTAGTTGTTACTGCATTTTGGCTTTGTTGGGCAGAAAAGCAGGCTATTGTCTCTCTGATTGGCTATTCATTCTCAGAGCATAAGTAGGAGTAAGTCAAGTTAATCTTTACTTTCAGCAAAGAACTTTTTTACTCCTTAGTTGTCTCTTTAGCGTATTCTTCAGTGTAATTCTTAAAGGTTAGGTAAATACGGGCTCAGATCCTGAGGAAGAAGCGAGGCCTTTGAAGAGCCAGTGTCATAACTTAACCCACAATCGGCCACATTTGAACCCTTCAATTTCATGAAGCCATTAAAAAGTATTTGAATTTTATGTTAGAATGATGCTGTTAGCAAGTATCATACTGCTGGACTATTACCTGCTTCATGAAGGGGCATCACTGAATATGGCTGGACATTGTTTTGTTGATGGATTTTGCTTCCCCATTTGGCTGTTATATAATTGACAGGGCATTGTCTTGTGTGGTATTGGTGTTTGGCCTTTCAGTCTTTTCAGTCCCAGCCCTATCCTCAGGCCCAGGATGTGATTACCGGTCGCAGAAGAACTGCGGTTTATCTGTTGGTGTAAGCCGAGCAGAATACTGTTTAAACCGGAATTCATGTGCAGCACTGTATCCTGATGTGGCAAACCGTGTGTGTGAGTGTGTGTTTGAGGTGGATGAGGGGGTTTGTGCAGGGTGCTGGACTGGTTGGGCCATGTGGTTGAGCTGTCATGGTCCCCCCTCATGCATGAAGTTGATTATTATCTTCCTTTCCTGAAGCATAGTAATGATGCAGAATGTGTTCTTTCTTTTCTGCCAGAAAAATAATGAATATGCAAAAAAATGTGGAATCAAACTAGATATCAGTTGAAGGGGTAATCCACAAGCCCTGGGTCTTGTGACGTGGTAGTGATTGATTGCATTGAGGGCTCACCTGCAGTACTCTCCCTCTTAATCTTTCTCGCTCTAAAATACACACACATGCACGCACAAAGAGAGAGGCAGAAGTCACCAGTCAGGGAACAATATCCTGCTCAGAAGACCCTTTACAGCACACTCTCATAAATCACTGAGACAGAGCCACCACCCTCACTGTCAGCATGTTATTATGCACACACACACACACTCAGGTCCACGCTCTTCACAACATACATTCATTCAATTCAGTCAATCCTGCTACCAAGCCATAAAAAGATGTCATCGTAAAGAAGAAATATGACTCAAATCTAAACTAAAAACTCGCCCCCACACACACCTCACCTGCGTTGATTCCCTCTGGCTCTGCTTAAAACACACATCCTCACAACAGCAGCTCTGTGTCCTGCTCTGCCCTGGCCCTCTGCACCGGCCATTCCTCAGTGACAGGGTGCCGGGATGAGGGGGTGAGAGGCTCTGAAGGGCGAGGTGAGGGATGGATGAAAGCCCCGCTGCTAAGGTCCCGGGGCCCTGCGTCCTGTGCAGGTGGCAGGTGTGATCTGGCCGGGTGTAGAAGCGTGAGGGTGAGGAAGAGGAGGACAATGAAGGCGTCTGTGGCCCTCGTTGCAGCTGCGGGAGGCGGGGAGGAGCGGGGCTGACAGATAAGACAGTCAGACAGACGGAAAAGACGGAGGAAGGGAAGGACAGCGTAGGGAGCGAAAAGATGAAGATGGGACTTCAAACAGAGGATTGGGCCCTGGGTGCAGAGAGATGCATTCTTGTCTGGCACGGAGGAGGTGGGGACAGAGGGAGAGCAGGAAAGATGGATGGCACAAAAAAGGCGAGCATCAAAGGCCACGGTTGTACTCCTCTTGTGCAGATGTTTACATCGCGCACACTTTTGCCCAAAGCCTCTGTGCTCTGCCTATATCTGTGTGCATATTGATGTCAACCTCCCTCTCTGTATGGATTTGTATCGATGAGACAGTAATCCTCTTCCCTTGCTGCCCGTGTGTGCAACTGTCCACAGCTCCCACTAAGACCCACTGATCTCTGCCACATGGCGCTCCATCAAAGCACAAGTTTTGCCAAAAAACGCACCCGCGTGGCTCATATGTGCCCCTCAGTGCAGAGGATAAGCGGCAGATGAAGGTCTAACGCTACTTTAGACTTTGTATCATCTTGGATCACATGAAGGCGAGTGAAACAAAGCTGCTCTCTGTTAAAAAGCACTCTTGTCTGAGCGCGTGCACAGACAGACACACACACACTCACACACATTTCCTACTTTGTCTATTGGACCTGATTAGAGTGACAGGGGCACTTCCCATTGGCTGTGAGAGTGGCCCTCTCCTTCCCAGGGCAGCCAATTTCCCCTACTACAGAGCTGATAGGAAACTTTGATTGTCCACTGAGCTCAGGAGAGACAAAGAGATTTTTCCTCTTGCAATCCACATATCGCTCCATCACATCTCTACCTACAATCTCCTTCCTCGCTTGCTCTCTCCTCCTCTCCTCTACCATCTCTCCCTCTTGATTTTCTTGCCTTATTTCCATGAACCCATACTCACTTTCTGTTGTGGGCTGCTGAATGTGAGTCCATTAAACTGGCACTGACTGCTTTGATGGGCAGGAAGTTTCACTTCATGTGGTGACATCTGCATCCTGTGACACAATTCTACCCTGCATACATGATCTACTGTCTTGGCTTACCACTGTCCTCTAATAGCATTCCTATAATTTAACACTGTGAGCGCACACAGACGCTGCTAAAAGCATTTGCATACTGGTATGTACTCATGTTGGGTGTGAAGTGAAGCGTGAAAGAGGGGGGGCAAACAGAATAAGCGAGGCGTCTAAACATGTGGAGAGAGCCAACAGGAAACATCACCCTCTCTCGCTCTCTCCACCCGATGCTGGCCCTCCCTGAGAACACACTTCCTGTCAGACCTTCTCTAACTTCCTGTCCAGCCACCAGGAATCCCAGCTGAAACATTCCAGCTGTGCAATAGTCTCCCTCCCTCTCTGGGCTGCTTGATTATTACAATTTTTTACTTGCAAATATATGTAGCATACACACACACACACACACACACACACACACACACACACACACACACACACACACACACACACACACAGAGGACTGCTGTTGCATTGCTACTGCGTCCTCTCCTCGCCAGGGGTCGCTACATAACAGCACATTTTCTCCTGCGTGACTTGACTGCGTCTCTCCTACAGTGTGAAACTCTCCGCCTCAGTGCTGGGCATACTACAGGGCTCTTCTATCTCCTCAGAAGGCGCTCATTTATATTAGACTACTAGTTTGTTTTTTTTAGCGCAGGAAAATGCGCAGTGCCATTAGTCTAATAGCATTAAATGAAATGGCGCATGCATGTTTATAAATGTGCCTTCACGCGGGGGCCATATGGAGTGGAAAAAAAAGCAGGTGACTTTGTGTATGACCTTTTCGGAAAGAGAGCTAATCCCGAGCTATAATAGACTCCGGGACCGATATGGAAAACTGCAGCACCGTTATCTCGGTTGTCTAGGAGACCATCAGAGCACCGGGGCCGGTGGAGATGCCACGGTATTAAAAGAGGTGTGCGTGTGTTTGTGTGTGCGTGTGTATTGGAAAATGTTCTCCCTTTTTTTTTTTGTCAAGTGTCACTCATAAATACTGCATTATGGACGTACAACCATTTTTTTCTGCCATGTTTGGCCTGCAGCATTATTATTATTATTATTTTTACAGCATGTTGAAATGATCAATTCACTTATGAAGACATAAAAGTCAGTCATGAGAAAAGTGAATGAGGGGGTCATGCTCAGCTCGTTATTCGTTAAAAAGATTGCACTCGCCGGACATCAATTAAAAAAAAAATTAGCAGGTCTTCTATGTGCTAAATTATAGCAAACATACACTGTAAACTAAATGCCACAGCAGTTTATTTAAATGATAACACAGGCCTAATGTGAGGCCCGTTTGCTCTGGAGAGAAGTAGGCCTAGTGTCCAGTCAAAACGAAATCAGAGAAAACTAGGCGCATGTTAAGCCTGTTGTGAAACTGAAGATAATGCTATCATGTTCCGATGTGTTTATTAGGAGGGAATCCTTTTCACAAGTAGTGACAATTATAGCCATTTATATCTCGTTAATCTGTAGGCCTATTTTTATGATTTTAGCCTAAAAAAAAAAAACATACTTGTATGTATATGTATAGCCTCTGCATATCTGAATCAACAATCAAGTTTTTTTTAAGTTTGTAAATATGTGACAACATTGTCATATTTTGTAAAAACTCAAAATGAGCTACATCATAGGACAACACGCCTATGTGAATTTCCAAAAGGTGGTCTAAATTTAAAAAAGGGTAGGGGTAAGGGTGTCCTAGAGCAATAATGGGACTAATCAGACAGATACACATCATATCACAGTGATGTATGTTTAATATAGCTTGTATTGATATGTAAAGTGTGTGTACCAATGGTCAGGCCAATAAACTCCCTCTACTGCCAAATAAAGCCTATATTGGCAGCACCGCTGCAGCGCCGCTGCAGCACGTAAAACGTGAAAATATTTCTCATTCCCTGCGCCTATCTGTCTCTATCAACCTGCGGGATCTCCCCCCCCCCACGCACACACACACACACACACACACACACAAATGATGCATTAGATGCATTGAATGTATTTGTTGTGCAAGTCTGAAAAGGCGGCGATAATCTGGGAGTGAGAGATAAGGAACACCAATTTATTCAGCAGCACTTTGGACCCCGCTTCCAGCCTCGGTCGGTGCTAACACCCCCAGCAGTTTGCTGATAACGATTAGGCCATTTATTATCTTCACGGAGAACAAAGATTGCGTGGTGCCGATGAAATATTACCCCTGGTAATAATCAGAAGGAGAAGGGCCCTGGCATCTAATGCAGTGTGCATATAATATCGTCCCTGACGAAAACCCTGCGCGCGCGCGCACACACACACACACACACACACACACACACACACACACACACACACACATGGAGTCTCGTGCAGAACATGCAGAAAATTGATTGAACAAAACAAGTGCAAGTAGACACAAATATAACATTGGGCTATACTGTTGTGAATTTGATTTATTGATACAGATAATCGCTCTATTTTTTTTAACATATAGCCTAATAATAATAATAATAATAATAATAATAATAATAATAATAATAATATTTGGGTTAGGGTTATACTAAATTTAGTGGTTGTCATTTCAAGTGCTAATTATTCCCCGACAGTGCCTTTAAAATTGTTGATGTAACATTTGTATAAACTTTTATTTATTTATTTGACCATCTGCTTCTAACCTGGTGAATTGTTGTCGGATCTGAAAGACGGATCACGAAGACCCCATTGTCATAGGCCTAATTCTCAACTAATATTCTAATTAACTACTAATTTTAAAAGGCATAAATGCTGACTCAAATGTATTGTGTTTGCACAGCCTATTTATATTAATATTGAATATAGACTAGTCTAAGTGTTGTAATTAAAAGATGAACCTCATATAAACAGACCAAATAATTAAAAGTCAAACTAATAATGCTGTTTTTAATATTTTTCTTTTACAGTCCAGACAGTAACACTATACAGCCTAGATACACTTCAAAAAACCTCAAAAAGCCTCTACTTGTAGGCTTTGAGTTAACATATCTCGAGAAGCCATAAAGCACTTTTTGGTTTACGTTATTCATATTTTCCGTGGACGTCCATTAGGAGCCAAATATCGATTTTGAGCCCTCACATCTTTGCTCTGGTGATTTTAAACACTGAAACAAATGTTATTAATTCAGTCTTTTTTTTCTTTTCTTTTCCTTTCTTTCTCTTCTTTTTGTGTGCACTCTGGGGAGCACGAGCTCCGAGTTGCAGAGGTCCTCGCGCCCCTTGCACCTGCCTGGCTCCAGCGCCGCGCACGAGCCCAGGTCGCGTGCAGGAGATTTTAGGGGCTTTGCATGTTTTACAAAGTTGTTGTTACTGTGTGGGATATAAAGCACAGAAAAAAGGAGGGAGGGGACCGTATTTTTCTTCTTTAACACGTTTAACACAGGGGGCGGGGGAGGAGCAGGGGGTGACAGTCAAGAAGCAAAATCTCGGGAAGTCAATTAGGACCGAGGCTTGTCTTTCACAAGATTTTAGTGAAAACAAAACTGACAAAAAAACAACAACAACAAAACAACAAAACAAAACAACCTACAATAGTAACAAATATTATCAACAAGGTGTAGCCTAGCCTTGGGATATTTATTAGCTTGCACACAAGAACTGGACAAACAGCACTGCAAATGTCGCATTTACCCTCAGCTTGCTTTCTGTTGGCTACAAGCTGCGAAAGTTGGTCGTTTACAACCTACTTCCAAACTGCTCACAATGGTTGTGCATGTATTATCTTGCACCTGGGACGTGTGGGGGCCAGGGACACCCATTGGCCAATTATTTAGTTCCTTTAATATTTTCCTGCCTAGAGGAGTGAAAGATGTGCGTTAAAAAATGGTCCTAATGTCACCACCTTCAGCTTGTAGGCCTATACGCAAGTCTGCATTAACTGATAACCAACACCAAACAATCTGTCAGGAGTGTAGGCCTGGGGTCCCTGATAGAAAACGATAAAATGCTGGGACCCTCTGTAAGGGCCAAGTTATTGATCACCTCTTGGGAACAGGTATTGTTGCCACTTTCTGTCCATTTAACCGGGACCCGGAAGACAGGCTGCTGGCTGACGTGCCATTACGTCGCTGTGTTGCTGCAGCCTCTCACGCGGCCACTGAAGTTTTTGCTCGTATTCAGAGCAGAGAGGTTCGGATACAGCGAGAGAGGAGGGAGACACTGAGCGCAGACACACGCAGCTGTCTGCCGGGTGATGAGACAGAGAGCACCGGTTGTTCCATGTTGCATCTTTAAAGAGCACGGCTCGCCTGGACGCCGTTCCCCGTCGGTCGTTTATTTAGCGCCGTTATTTTGGAGAGAGGCGCCGCGGCTGTGCGGTGAATCCGATGGACTCACTTTCTCTGGTTTGACTCAGAAAGCGCAGCCACTCTGCTCACATACAAGACTGGAGCAGGTAAGTGAATTCGTGATATTTCTATATCTGCCATTTTTAAATCTTCTTTGGGAAATGTTTTTGCCGTTTAAAAATTAAAATAATACGTAGGCTATAGCCAAGGTAGGCTATAATAATTGGTTAAAAATCGTCTTAACATTAACGTTATTAACATTAGTGCAACAATAAATAAATTAGGTTATTTTTCTGCAACATTGCTTGAGCTGTAGCTTTCGTGACTGTTGAGGAATGGTGTTTGCTGGTTTTAGCTTTGCTCATAATTGCAGCTTATATTCACCTTCAAGTTCAGCCTTAGTTTGGCTCGGCTATTCGGATATTAGGCTAACTATAAACCTCCATAACATCTGACAAGCGGCACAATATTGAATTAAACGCGTACAGACTAACGCACATCAGCAGCCAGTCTTAGGCTATTCATTGGAAAGATGCGGTATTAGCTACTTTTGTTATATTCACTGGCATAGTCTGCTTTTCTTTTGATCTTTTCAGACCACTTAACCTATATTATTTTTAATATATAGGTTAAACGAGCGACCAATAAAAATTAGTCCAAAATTGAGGCAAAATGAATAAATAACGCACCTACCGATAATACTATTGCCTCTAGCACACATAGGCCCACAGTATTTCTAAAATTTCGAAGAATCCACGCGGTCACGTAAATACTATCAATAATCAGTTTTAATGAAGCCCACTTCATGTTGCCGTGGGCAAGGTGTTCTATTCCTGAGAGGGGGAGGGGGGACCTCGATCACGAAATGGATTAGTGTATCATCAGCATGATATTAGTGACGACAGAAGTACATTCAATTGTCACGCTTTAAAATGCATAATGACTTGAGCAAAAATCTTTCATCAGCAGAAAGAGCAATCACATCACTACAATGGCGGAGCAGAGACAGGGGCGGGCTGGGGTCTCCACAGGCATGCAGGAACCTCTCTCTCTTACCTGTGCTCTTGTCTGCATGATGCTTTATGGACTGCTTGTGCTGGTTCAAATAACATGAGGTATTGTGTGAAGCTCTGTGTTAGTGAGAACAGAGTGTGTAAGCTACACACCTCGATTTGTAGGTTAAGGCAATGAGACTAGGCTAACCTCTAGTTATTTTCAGTGAATGGACGGCTGAATGAATGAACAGATTTTAACACTGCTGTTGCTGCATCTCTTACACTTTTTTAAAAAAATTTAAAACAGTTTCTACTTAGAACTGCTACAGCATCGTGCTATAGAGAAGTTTTCCAAAATTGTTCTGTATTTATAGCTCCAATAAGGGGTTTTGACAATAAACCTAAGAATCATCTTCTGCTCCATAATCCTTTTTGTTAAGTGTGCAGTTTGCATGGTATGTCCTGCCCTATTCTGAAATGTTATTATTCTGAGCTCAAACTGCTTAAACGGGAGTGAGTGCTGCTCTCATAGCAGCATCCAGGCCCCTCTCCCAGCAGTTATATGGTCTTGTGTCTGGGTGCTTGTGTCTATAAAGCCCCCCAGTGCCCTGGCTCGATCTAATTAGCCGTGAGTAAAGGGGACAATAATGCTTCAGCTGGTTTGTGTCATTCTCTTCTCTCTGGCTCTGCTTATCTTCACAAGCCCCACTGTGGCTCTTCACACTCCCCCCAAGCACACACAGAGAGTCAGGCGCACACACACACACACACACATTCGCACAGTCACACACCTCCACTCTGGATAATGATGGATGACCGTGCCCAATGGGAACAAACAGGTAGATAAAGCCAATCCCATTTAATAACAGCATGGATCGGAATGATAATCTTGTTGTTCATTAGCCACTGTGGCTGCACAGCGATACAGTTGTTGTACACCGTTCTTAACCAGCGCAAGAGGTGTTGTGAGAGGGATAGTGTTCTCCAGTCTAGGATAGCATCCCTGAGTGAAACAATACTGCTGTGTCCTTGAGAAAGACAGAGGGAAAGCAACAGCCCCCCCCCCAACCCTCTCCACTAACCCTCCGTCACCCTCTCCCATCTTTTGTTCCAGCACAGATACAAATGGGATTAATGAAGGTATAAATTACAGAGGGCTAAATCCTGCTGAGTAATCCATTTGGCAAACATGCAAACAACAATGGGCATGCTGCAGCAGCTAGCCTGAGCCTGGCCCACTCTCCAAGGCCCAGTGGTTAGCACAGCCAGAACGCAACACAGAAACACACCGCTGCAGGCTATAGTGACATGTTACAGTGCTCAGAAGAAAAAAAAAAAAAAAGTCCTTTCGCTACTAGCCTCAAGAACAAGAGCATCACTGGTCATCCATTCATGCTCGGACAGAGGGAGTCGTTGTTGCTTCATGTTCAAGCATGTGTGACTGCAATTATTCTGCAGCAGAAAATAGCTTATTTTTATTAGACACACAAATAGTGTATTTTTGATGATTGATCCATTGTGTATTATAATACAGTATTTATAAAAGGACAAGGAATAACCATATTAAGATAAGCGTGGTCTCGCTCCACCTGCCAACTGTGGTGCTTCTTTTCACTGGAATGTCAGTTATTCGGGTAGCTGGCCCTCTGCTGCCCCACATGCACTAATTTGTTGATTTTAGGAGTTGACAAGCTCAAAGGGCTGAGCTCATCAACTCACTGCCCCTGGCAACATGCCAATGAATTAATG
The DNA here is from genome assembly GCF_020085105.1 of Siniperca chuatsi. Classification (NCBI taxonomy): domain Eukaryota; kingdom Metazoa; phylum Chordata; class Actinopteri; order Centrarchiformes; family Sinipercidae; genus Siniperca; species Siniperca chuatsi. The sequence goes on along the minus strand of NC_058043.1, from coordinate 25,558,551 downwards.
ACTGATGACTGACACATACACACACACAAACACACACATACACACAGCAGGTATAACATCAGATCAGAGAAGGATTGTCGCCCTAATGACCTGCATCGTGGAAACCTTGTCATCTGAGTTATGAGGGGTCTGTTACCTGGAGAATTTGTCCAGGTATCAGACGCTTCACGTAACACCCCAGCACACTCCCACCCCCGTGATTCTGTGACGTCAGGTCCAGGCGTCAGCGTGGCGGCCAGTCTAGGCTCCGAGCACCCTCCAATTATTCCCTGTCAATCACACACACACACACACACACACACACACACACACACACACACACACACACACTCAAACACGCACCAACGATGCATGTGAAACTGCTTTCCTATTTGGTCTTAACGCTATTCACCATAATAGCCTTTTTTTCCCCCCTTAATCCACACTGGCAGAAACATGCTTGTATCCTTAAAGGCATCAAATAATAATAGTGATAATAAAAATAAGCTTAGGGTTTTGATTTGTATTGTGAGTTTTGAATGAGAGCGTCAAGAGACACTTTGATGATCACCAACTGGTTTTCATAGGTGAGGTCTTGCGCCCATTCCTGGCGCCATTATTATGCAAACTGTGTTTGATTGCTCTGTCCCCGAGACAAAACCAGTGTTTTCACAAGAGGAATGCCCTGCTACTAATTAAAGACAATTAGGCGCTCCCGACAATGGGGCCAATTTCGGGGTCATAAATCGACTCCTCCTCTGTTGGTTTTAGAGGTGCTGAAAACGCTGTTTATTTACATAACAGCAGTATGCGAAAAACAACACTTACAATTATTGTTAGTAATGTAAAGCTCATTCAGCAACTTTAATTGTTAAAAGAAAAACATTTTGCAAGTGGGCACGAAATTTTAACATTATTCATAAGTCTTGAAAATGTGTCTCGGATAATTTAGATTCTCAAAATATTTTGCAGATGAGCTCATACAGGTGAAGGCGACTCACAATAGATGACTCTTTTTCTAAAACATTAGAATAGTAAGCCATACATTGTGCAGACTGAATTTCCCTTCATGTTAGATGTCTTTAGACTTATAGCTGACGCTAAAAAAAGCAAATTATCAGAGGCCGATTGCTCATTCAGTGTGAGCTTCATGACAGAGAAAGACCCCCCGAGAAATTACACTGCTGATTGATAAGTCTTTTAGTTTTTCGGTGCAGGGAAATGGAAATTGAAAGAAGGCGAGCAGGGATGCAGCGAGCCAATTGTGTCAGGGCTGACTGTGATTGGCTCACACCGAGGCCCCGCCCCACGTGGCTTGATATGGGAATTTACTGGCGCCAGCCGCATCAGTCTGCGCCACATCTCATTAATGAGCCTGAGCACTGCATGGATCAGGAGGTTTACACATCCAAGCTGTATTTGCCGTCAGCTGATCGAAATTGCAACAGGTATCCAGAGGAAACACTTGTGTTTTTTTCTTTTCTTTAAGCGGAGACGGGATGCATTGCTTCGCAGCGACACAGCTGTGCACTACTTTGTTTTCAACCTTTAATCATTAGGACCCTAAAGTGTGTAAAGTTTATTTCACGTGTCAACTGCTATGATTAGATAAACATATAGGCTAAAGGATGCTTCTTCTTTGCATGGAAGGAAGGGTGGAGCGGCCACGGTGTTTATGAATTAACATTTTGTTTTCGTCTCATTGCAGGTAGGCCTATAACTCAGGAGAAAGAAGGAGACCGGGTTATTTAAGGATTCTATTTCTGAAGTAAATAAACACAGCCGAGACCTTCACAGCTCAGGAACTATATTGTAAGGAGGATTTTAACTTCCACTTGGAGGTAAACATAGTCTAAAAGTAGCCCGACACACGGAGACGCCTTCAGAGGAAAGGAGACGGTCAGCTCAGCCATGGAGGTCGCAGCGGCCGATCAGTCTCGGTGGATGGCGCACCATCACGCAGTGCTAAACAGCCAGCACCCGGACTCTCACCACCACAGTCTGAGCCACAACTACATGGAGCCCATGGCGCCTTTACTGCCCCAGGACGAAGTTGACATGTTTCTGAATCACTTGGACTCTCAAGGGAACCCCTACTACACCAACTCCCGGGCAAGGGTCACATACAGCCAAGCACACGGTAAGAAATGTACTTTACTTTCATGTGAGAAGCGCGAAGAACATGGAAAAAATAACATTTTATTAAGGCATTATTAAAGTTTTTATATAATTCATCGGTCGCCAAACAAAGCTTTTATTATATGTGTGTGTGTGTGTGTTTGTGTGTGTGTGCGTCTGTTGAATAGGTCTATTAATTTAGTACAGAAACTATAGCTTAACAATTGATGCAGTGTGCAGTAATTTGCTTAAGAAGTCCTTCTTGACTTTTCTGGGCCAATTCACCAACATAAAAGGAATTTCTAGCAAATGACAGCGAGAGGAAAGGGAAGTATGTCATTTAACCCCTCTCTGTTGGGGCAGGGGTTTCTGGAGGGAGAGAGAGAGAGACTTCCCGGATATAAAATAAAAACCGCAAATTTACTAATAACAATCTTTAGTCCGAGAGCTGCAGTCGATGAAAAGATACTGCCCTGACGAGGAGCTACTTTTAGTGTGTTTTCTGCAGTCAGTAGGCCTTAATCTCTATCTTAAATTGACCATATGTGCGAGGATACTGTCATTTAATTGAAACCATTTTTGGATAATTCACCGGTGAGAAAAATCTTTTATTTTAAATGAACTAGGGTCTGTTTTATCTGGAACTAAATGTCGGACTGGAGTAATTATGAGTATTTAACGGGTAAGATAAAGGTCTTTCTGTTTTGCAAACAAGAAGCATTAAAATAAAACATCTATTAAATACAGTATTTTTGGATTTCAGCTCGCCTCACTGGGAACCAGGTTTGCCGACCACACCTCATCCACAGCCCCGGTATTCCCTGGCTGGACCCCGGAAAGGCAGCCCTTTCCGCTGCCCACCACCACAACGCATGGGCGGTCAGCCACTTCAGCAAACCCGGCTTGCACCCCACCGGCTCCGGCTACCCCTGCAGCAGCAGCACCGGCACTGCTCCAGTGTCGTCGCTCACTCCGGCGTCCCACTCCAGCCCGCACCTCTACAGTTTCCCCCCCACCCCTCCGAAAGACGTGTCCCCGGACCCCGGCCCTACCTCTCCGACCTCCACCTCGACCAGGATGGACGAGAAGGAGCCGAGCAAGTACCAGATACCGCTGACGGACGGCATGAAAATGGAGAGCTGTAGTCCGCTCCGCAGCGGCCTGGCCTCGATGAACAGCCAGGCCGCGGCCACGCATCACCCCATCCCGACCTACCCGGCCTATCCTCTGCATACACCCCACGAGTACAGCGGCAGTCTCTTCCACCCCGGCAGCCTGCTTGGCGGGTCCTCCTCCAGCTTTACGCCTAAATGCAAAAGCAAAGCCAGGTCGAGCTCAGGTGAGTCTAACGTGTGTTTCTCCTTCACATCAGATGGCAGATCAAACCGATAAGGCCTAATTAAATGGTTATGGTTTATTCAGCTGAGCGGTGAAGCGTCACACACTCTAGTTTACACAACCAATCCTCAGCGGATAAATGCTGCATATGTAATAATATTATTATCGCCTGTTATCGTCATACATTTCGTTTATATAAGTGTGCGGGAATTTACGCAAGTGTTTGTTTGACTTGTTTTATTTTATTTTTAATTGTCAGCTCTGTCTTGCTGCTTCTTCATTCTGGGGCCACTTTTTTTTTATAAGCCCGACCTGTTGCTCTGCTGAGTCCCTTACAAAAAGAGAGACAGTTTCCATATCGGCCACTTCTCTGAAAACCTGTCCTGACAAGTCTTATCTTTGTCCCATCGCACTGCTCGCCACTTGTAAGCCCCATCCACTTAAAAGGCTTCACTTTAGAGATGAATCAATCGGGGTCAACTATTTACTAAATGTCCAGCTAGGGCCATTATGCGCATGATTAAACGTTTCTGGGGTTTACTTAAAAAGAAAGGAAAGTGGGATTATACCTAATTAAACAAATCAATTATTCATATACATATATATATATTGATTATATTATATATATATATTTGGCGAAATATAAACGCAATGATTATAATTTGACCAGAGATTAAACACCGTAATGTTTACATCGTTCGCGATAATTTTTTTACATTTTTACTACTTTAGGTCTATGTTCAGACAGTCAGATGGCTTCTTCTTCGTGCCACAGTCTTGTTTTCTTTTAAATGTGGCCTTTACTGCTTAAAAATGAAGGAGTCACGACGCCCTGGCTCCTGCCATATCCTGTATACCTCCAAGTGAACAAATCACGACCTCCACCCCGCCCACAGCTCTCCCCAGTACTAACAAAACACAGGCGACAGAGCCCTGCTGTTTGTGTTTTTAAGCATGGACTTGGCCCAGTGCACTGACATGAAGTGGAGGCAACCAAGCCCACAGTAGATCTGCTTCTATGTTGAAAGTCTAGTTAATAACGTTGTTACTGTATGCATCATCTCAAAGTGAAGGAGACCAGTGCATTGAGTAATCCTGATTAAAAATGCACATAATTGGTTTTCCTTTTTCTCTGAATTCTCAAAGCCAGTGAAATTGTTTATAATAAAACACAGTCTATTATCTGGCTGTCTGGATAAGCACCTGATTCAACAGACTGCATGTGTTGGGAGTAATATTTTGGGGAATATTTAGACTTTATGGCTGACATTAATGTGCAGACATCTGAAAAACAACTCAGTCTGGTAATGGCTCTGTAATTTCCCTACATTGTTCCAGCTGTTGTACTTTGAATTAATGGCCAAAAAATGACAACAACGTGTAGTTGCTCCCAATATAGTTGTCAACATTGTCATCCGTTGTCCCCATGCTTTTTAATGCACCTGGGGAATGCTCACTGGCTGATAATCTGAGTGAATGTGAGCTGTTGTAGCAGAGAAATGTTATACTGTGACATTTAAAAGAAGCTGGCCAGACTGTGCCCGAATCAGTAACACAAACATATCAGCTACGGCATTAAAAAGGCTCTTATCTATCAAAGTCGGTGTCCAGTGCCAGTAATGGTGATTGATTGTTGTACAAAATGCCACAATGACATTTCAGCTGTCAGCACATTTACCTTACAGTAGTGCTGCTTCCTGTTGAACTAGCCTCAAACCAGAACTCCTCCTCCTCTCTAACCTACCTTTTCACATGAAGCTTATCATTTTTTTTTTTTACTTATTTCAACACTAAACATTGCACAAGACATAATACACTAGTCATTGCTGATGAATATTTAAAGTGTTAATGAAACCGCTTTAATGTGGTTGCTGGACTTGCAAAACACTTAAAAGAGAAGGAAGGTACAAAAAAAAAAAGCGCCGAGATGCATTTCAAAAGGAACATAGCTTTTTGTTCAGGTCAGATTCCATTGTAGAGCGAGGGTGGGACTGTGGGTGTCGCTGGCATTATAACAGGAATAATGAGATGATGCTCTAGGGAGAGAGGGATACTTGAATTAGATGAATCGGTCTGTTTAGCAACAGGCTGTTTGAAGTCAGTCAACCTGAATGGGAGAGGGGAGTGTGTGGGACTAACTAAAAAAGCAGGTTTTTATGTGGAAGAGCACGAGAATGCACAGGAAGTCTATTTCAGATTCAGTCACTGTTTAAGAATAATACAAACTTCCTCAAAGTAATGTTGGATTGAATGCCATTTCGATATTACTAATTGCATGTCAACGGACATGCAAGCTTTTCATCAAAGACTGCAACACTGTCTGACACATTTAAAACCACCACAACCACACACTTAAGTTTCCTCTCATGGGCGCCCACTGAGCTGATGAATAATGTAGTCCTAATTTGATGGTGTGTCTCATTCTTCTTGTTGGACACCTCTGGACAATGTTCTGGCTGTCTCTGGCCTCCCCACTCTGGATCAGTTTACATAGAGGTGTCTGTGTCCATGACAGCCCTGCACACTTGGTACACCTGCATTCTGGTATGGACAATGTCCCAATCACGAGACAGATTTTGACTTCACATTACAGAGCCATCTAGGCTCGTGTAGCACCGTATAGTTGTCCGATTGGGCTGGACAGCTGCTATGTGTTGCTTCTGACAGAGGGTGAACTTTTTAATTATATAAAATTTCTTCTTGTCTCCTCCTCTTGAACTATATGCAGAGGGCCGTGAATGTGTAAACTGCGGCGCCACCTCCACCCCTCTGTGGCGACGGGATGGTACCGGCCACTACCTGTGCAACGCCTGTGGACTGTACCACAAGATGAATGGCCAGAACCGACCACTTATCAAGCCCAAGCGTAGACTGGTGAGTTCTGCTTCTCACTCCATTGCTTTAGTCTGAGAGAAGGCACCCAAATATGAGCACAAAGCAGATGGCGGCAGCACAATTCCAGGAAAGTTATATTTTCCCTATGATCTTCCTGGAATTGTTTGTCCCTCTCACCCCCCGATGATCCGCCTTCATGGCCTGTTACAATACTGCTACTATTGCCATTGTTCCTGCTATCATTATTGCTGGTACTTCTGATACTGTTACTGATACCAATGCCCATGCTGCTTTAGTTAACACCACGCTTGAGTAAATGAAAAGCAGCATGGATATATAACATTTTTGCCACGGATGTACCACTGCTGCAGAGCTGCACAGCCACTTCTGACATTTACCCGACTGAAGATGGACACATTTCTCTGTGCCATAATTCATTTATTGTATGGCTTTCAAATCAATTTATAAATCCATGCATTTTAATTATCTTTTAAAATCTTATCTGTCTATCTATCTAGCCAGCTATGTGTTTTTCTAAGTACTCTCAAACTAGAGTACGTAAATTATTCGAATCTTTTCATAGCCTTTTATTATTTTTAAAGCTTGATATTTTACAGTAATTGCTAAATGTTGTTTTTTATTGTTAAGCACAAACAAGACTTTTCTTTTTCTTTTTTTTTTACTTAAGTGGTTGCTTTGTCAACAAACAAACAAATCCAGGCACTTTGTTGTCTAGAAGTTCAGCCACAAACAACAATAGCTTTGTATACATTAAAACTATTTTCTCTCTCAATGGTTAATTGGTTAGTAGAAACAAGGATAAGCAATATAAGTACAAGCCACTGAAGCACTATTGATTGAAATAAACAAACAGCAACACAGTCACAAATAATACTACTACTAATAATAAAGTGGCTAAAGTATTACGAATTAATTACTGGCTTTAACACCACAAATGTAATTCGTTTTTTGGTCGTTTGGTGCTGATATAACTTTTTAACTTTAATAAAAACGGGGTCATGGCTTTCTTATTTACCCAGCTAATTATGAGTGCGGGGGCTGTAGGCTGGGTCCTGTGGTCTTCATCAGCGTTAGATGGTAATATGACTAGCAAATAATCTGGCCGCTATCAGACGATCAGCAAAGATATTTTGGATGGGCTTTTTTTAAAAGTACTAAAGCCTTATATATATATATATATATATATATATATATATATATATAATTTTAATTAATTAATTTATTTTTAATTTAAAGAAAAATGTGATTGTATTTTTTTTGTCTTGTTCCTTGACCACCTCCACGCCGTCCCTCCTCGTGAAAAGTCCATTACATTTTCCACTGGCTCGGCCCATGTGGCTGTAGCTTTTGCATTTTCAGCTCAAGTGTTTTTCAGAGTTGTGTTCAAAGGGGCATCCAGTTGTTTCCTATCCGGATATCTGCCCGGCCCAGATAAGGAAGTCAGGCTCCCGGCTGTTTCCGCCTTCAACCAGCGCGCTGCTTTCTCTATGGCCAGACTGACATATACTGTAAAGAGATTATCACAACACTGGAGGAGCCGCTTATGTGTGAAGAGACAGAGCGCGAGGGGCGGGGATCGGAAAATAAATGGATTTATGTTCTTCTGCTGTTTGTCATTCTCGGTGTCTATGGTAGTCTACAGTCTTAACGAGCAGCGGCTTTTGTGTAATTTAAACGATAGGTTACATATTTGTATTTCGACTAAAAATGACCAGGGTTATTGTTGCTCTCCATGTCAACAGCAACCAGAGTCCGAGTCCACCTGAAATTAATTAAAAGAAAAATCCTGGATGCTGCCTGCAAAGCAAAGAGCCGGAGGGTTCTTGCATGTAAAGCTAATGTTTCTTATTATGTGTGAAGAATTGATCCGCAATGGACGCAGGAGCGCATTGCCAGGCAGGATACCGGGTCTTACACGACTTGTAGCCCAGTTTATCCTGGATCAGGATAAATAGAGTGCTTACACACGGCCTGCATTATAACCTATTCATACCAGCATACTTGAATTCATTAAATGTGATAATTACCAGCAGGCGTGTAAAGAATCAGGCATTCTCTAGAAAAATGTCCTATTTCTTACTTTACAAATTAGAAAATTTGATCATGGATGTAGCGGTCTGCATAGGCCTACATGCAATTGATTTAATAGAAGAGTCAAGTCATTTTCCCAGTCTGAGTGTCGCTTCTTTTGATGCATCTGTGCACATGTTTCTGCGGTCAGAGTTGAAACCTCATGGAAATCCACGTGTTGCCGTTTAATTTAAGAAAAACATTCAGTCTCACTGATTTTGTGCTGAGGCAAAAATCACAGTCATTGCATGCGATGCCAGTGCTGGGGCTTTAATAACACAAATAATTAGCCTCCTAGGTGTCCGAAGCACCGTGATATTTACTATGTTTTTGTGCAGCTCACATGTGAATGGGTGTTCATGATGTATTTTCTCTGCTTCCTTCAGTCCGCTGCTAGACGTGCAGGCACCTGCTGTGCAAACTGCCAGACCACCACCACCACCCTGTGGAGGCGCAACGGGAACGGAGACCCGGTGTGTAACGCCTGCGGCCTTTACTTTAAACTGCACAATGTAAGTAGCCTGAAAAATGCTGCACTCAAGTGCGGGGTTGGGGGGTGGGGGTTGGGGGTCTTGGTCGTTAACTGGTCAAGTGGGCGGACAGCTCATATCGATTTAGGAGCAGAGAAACTGTGAGAGTGTGGAGGCAAAGCCTGCTCAGCCTGTCGAGCAGAACCCACCGGTCGTCTTTTTTTTATTAATCCATCGTTGTTTCAATGGGGGGCGTTACTCCCCGGAGAGGCTGCAGGGTGGGACTGTCACTGAGTGTAACGGCGTCGGTTACACCGATGAGGATTTGTCTGAGGCTGCTCCTTTCAGCTCCAGCCAGGCCCTCGTCCCCATGTATTCATATTGACCAGGACGGTTCTGTTTGGTTTTAAATAAGACAAAAGCTCAAAAACGCCCCTGACTCGCCATATAATGGAGCTATATATGCAAAACAGCTGCTCATTATTTATAGCATTTATTTCACACTGGTGTAACTCATAATATTGGGCTACCATGAAATAAATGCATGTAAATCCTATTTGGCAAGGCAATATGTGACATATTCCTGGTGACATTTTAAATTCTGAGCTGGTAAACAAGCTGGAGCTAACAGCCAAATCAACCTTAACCACTATAATGTACTGTTCGCACCGTCAGTGAAGCTTTTGTCTAGCTTGCCTTGAGCTAATGTGCTGCTCTCCACAGGTCAACAGACCCCTGACCATGAAGAAAGAAGGCATCCAGACACGCAACCGCAAGATGTCCAGCAAGTCCAAGAGGAACAAACGAGCAGGGGACGGCTTCGACGAGCTATCCAAGTGCATGCAGGACAAGGCCTCTCCCTTTGGCGGAGCACACGGCCTCACCAGCCACATGACCCACATGGGTCACCTGCCCCCCTTCAGCCATTCCGGACACATGCTGCCTACTCCCACACCCATTCACCCTTCATTCGGTCACCCTCACCACTCCAATCGCTCGCCGGTCTGGGCTGAGCCTCACTGAGGCTCCTCCAGACCCAGTACTCCTCCGCCTGTAGGAGCCATCACATCGCCATTAACACTAAATGGCCTCCACATCACGTCGAAAGCTGAGCAGACTTGTTGCGTCATGTACAGTGGTTGGAGGGGACAGACTTTCAGTTGGACTTAATGACTGAAGGTCGCGTCATGCCTGACCTCACTGATGGGACGCTGCAGAGCAGCACTTTAGCGGTGAAGAGCTAATGTGACGAGGGGTTTGTTAGTCCCTGGGTGACTGAGGCTTGCAGGAATGGAGTGAATGGAGACGCTTGTCATTCTTTTTGCTTATTTTTACTAAGTCACTTTGGTACCCACCTCTCCTTGACCCTGTAACAGGAGACTCACGAGAGGTCCTAAATAGAACCGCTGTTTTCACCTCACGACCATCTCATTATATACTGAGATACGTGCACCCTGTCCATCTCCAGGCTGTCATCTACGACTGCTGTGAGCAGACAGACAAACTCTTCAGTGTTGGTCTTAAGACTGGCTGACAGCTACAGCACCCGTACAACTCTGTTACCAACCAGTGAGATGCAGACTACAGTACCCACAAACCAGTGCTGGATTGTACACCACCACAACGCTCACCTGTTTTTAATAATGGACTTTTATGGAAAAAAGACACAGTAAATAGAGTGTTTATAAATGCTTAATTGCTATTATTGTTGTTATATTTGATGTTATAATTATTGCTACGATAATTTATTTTCACTCTTTAAGCTTTCGTCAAAGACACATGGAAACTGTTATGATTTTAATTTCATGGTTATTATGTAAAGAAAAACACTGACCTATCTTAGATGAAAAGTCCCTGAGCTGTACGTTTTTATCATTTTTCCATCTCACAAAAGTAAAGGAAATAAAGTTTAATACTAAAGTAAAATCTGTCACTGCCTCATAAGTTTAGTCTGTCTTTCTTTATCATTCTTACACACACACACACACACGCACACACACACACAACATATTGCATTAGACTAAACTCCTTTTAATGAAGAGTGCTTGATTATTAAAAATCATAAGTGATAGTAGATGCATCAAGGGAAGCTCTGTGATCCCTTAAGCGTGGTAATGCTTTGGTCAGGCACCTCCTCTATCTGTGATGGCGTGTTGTTAAGAGAAGGCCTCTTTGTGGAGCTGAGGCCCCAGGCTGGACCATTGTACCCAGACAGCAGGCTCCAGCAAAGGGCTCTGGAGTCACACACAGTCATACATATGCACATACCCACATGCTCACGCACACACACTTGGAAAACAAACAAACACAAATGCTAATTCACACCCTAACCAAATAACCCATGCAAGATCTCTGTTTTTATCTCTAACAGACAATTTTTTTTTTAATGAATTCCGATGTTGCAAATACTGAGTCATGAGTGCAGTTCGGCGGGAGCCTTTCTCGCTCCCTGTGTCTGTCGGAGTAGCCCTCTGTCTTGCCTGCTGTGATTGGAGTGAGAGGAAGGACAGCGGGTCTTTAGTGGGAGAGAGAGGAGGAAGGAAAGGCAATCAGGCGACCTGAGCAAACACGTGGGGGTCTGCTCAGACCCTTCGCACACAGATGTGCACGCAGCTGAGGCTGCCAGGAAGCAGGCGTTGCTCCCTCATCTCGTCCTCTTTTTCTTTCTCTTTGTTTGTCTTTGTTCACTCTCCCTCTTTCTGCTCTCCCATTTATTCTGTTTGTCTTTTATTCTCCTTCATTCTCTCTCTCTATGTTGGTCATTCTGTCTCTCCGTCCTATTTGGACGATTACAGTAAAATAAAGGGGCTGAAGAAACTTTGAACAGAGCCAGCCACTAATGACTCTGCTCGATTAGGGCCAATTTGAGGTCATCATCACTGAGTTCAGCATACCCTCACACACCCACAGCACAAACCATCGGATTAAACGGTCCAAGCTAAAAGTGGACTACCACCCCTCCCTGAACCCTCCACACTGTTCACATCTGCTAGACTGCTGTGGAGGTTGATCTGCTGGGGTTTCCCAGAGGCTTGATCACTTCAAATTGAAAATAATATTTATCCAGGGATTTATATAGGTGCTGTTTTGTTTTCCAGTGTGGCTGGAGCACTGCATTGTCAGCTTATGCTACAACACTGACTGACACAAGTACTGGCTGTACACACTTGGATACAGGACTTGGCACACTGTATTTGAGTGTCTGTTTTCAGAGTGGGGGTGGGATCCCCCTGATCCACTTGCTGACCCCCAGTGAAAATGTAATTCTCAACTGCCAATAAGCAGTCTAGCCATCTGTGTGCAGCGTAGGGCTGTTGGGTGCTGGGCCGTGTACAAGCCACGGCTCCAGTGGGTTGTGCGCTGCTGCAGCCAGCGAGCCTGCTCGGCCGGGCTTGGCCAGACTCCCGGAGCTTGAGAGGGGGAGACGGAGAGAGCCAGCACTCTTCAATGAGGCCCTCCAGAGGGAAGGGGCAGCCCTCCCAAAAATAATACAGCAGTCTGCTAGGCCAGCGACTCCCAGAGCTACCCTCGCTCGAACACACACATCCACACACACGTGCGAAGACACGAACACGCATGTGTACATACATACAAGGATGGGGTGTGACAAGGCGTCTCATGTCAGACACAGAGGCAGTGTTTGTGGAAGTGAGGGGGAAATTTCATCTCCTAGGCCTGAAAAGACATTAGGTAGCAGGCACAGGACATGCACACTTGCTCCTGAAATAAATGCTTGGCTAAGTGTTTTGGTAGTCAGCATGTGCCACCGTTGCTCCATTTTCTATCCCATCAAATTCATACAGACTCTGTAATTTTAGGCTTTTGTATACTTTTTATTCACCAAGCCTCGCTAGAGCAACAGCAACATTGAACAAGACATCCCCTCCTAATCATGAATTATGTGATATGAAAAGAGCCATAAAATAGGATGTTACTTATCTTCACTATGTGGCGTTCCATAGAAGTGATGAAGAGGAGAGATCTCGGATGCGTCAGCGGGGTGAACATGGTGGCCACCTAGATCAGAGCATGGAGAGGTTTACGACTTCAACCTGGAACTGGATGTTTCAACTCATCTCCACTCCCTACCTCCTTTTCTTTCTCCCCTCCGCTCTTCCGTTTGTCCTCACCAACCTCCCCCCAACACCCCCACCCCCACCAACACTCGTTCCCACTCTGCGCTCCATGTTACTCTCCATCTCTTCATTTTTCCCCTCTTCACCCTCCTACTACTCCCACTCTTTTCTTGTCTCCCACTCCCTCAGTGTATTTGTTTTTCCATCAAATTGAATTAGCGGAATCAAAAGGTATACCGACCATCCCCTCACAAAGTTGAGTTAGGGAGAGAGAGAGACATAGAAGATGAAAGGAAGTGGAGCACAGTTCAGATGCAGGTCTCTTAGTATGTGTGTTGCAATGGGGGTTGACCTTTGTCTGGGCCTAACTAAAAAAGCATCCCTCCTTCCTCAGACCCCTAGAAGGATATTAAGGCTGCAAGACGGGACAGTATTTAGATAATACAAACATGGGACATGTATTCCTGCCTTTGTTTGCCATAAAGTTCAGTCACTCAGTAAGTTGCTTGTTTGTTGACCTTCAGCGAAAAAATAACTTGACTGACTGAATTGTAATGGCTACCAAAGTCATAGTGAATTTGCTATGATACGACCCACACGTGAACTTCCTCTTTTCATGGATCAAGAGAAATTCATAGAAATACCCCTCTGACATTGCCTGACAGGAAAAAGGTGGGTACATTCAGTAAAACACCTGGTGAGCACTATTCATAGAAACCTCTACAGATACACCATTTTGACACTTGAACAACTCTTAACACTATAACACATTAATCAACCATACCACGTAGCAATGATGTGATCGGCAAAGCTTTGACAGTAATAACTGTCACTCAGACACTCAGACACACAGAGAAGCAGAGTTGACAGCAGATAATCACTGATGACCTCTGTTGACAAGAAACAACCGCATCCTGACCAACCAGAATGCCAAATCTGACTGCTGATCTCTGCAAATGTCAGAAATTAGCCAGAAAAAGTTAAAAGTGTTTTGATCTTCACATCTTTTTTTTTTCCACTTCAGGCCTAACATTGAAAGGCTGCTATACTATTTACAGCTGCATACCAAATTTGACTGAGGACACGTTTTTTCAAAGCACTGAAAAAAAATTAAAAAAACAGGAAGTGAGGAGTTCAAACAGGAAATACTTATGTTGTACTATTAGGACCAATTAAGACCATAGAGGTCTTGTCAGAGACAGCAAAAAGAGATGGATTACGAGGGGTACTAGGTTTGTACAGTATTTAAGTGTAATTCTTTGCAAGGTTTCATCCTGCAGGGTAACATCATGTATGAGCTCCCACTACTAAAATCAGTCTACCACTGGCTTAGTTAAAATGTATTTATTAATTATTTGGGCTATTGAACATTTTTCCTCTATGAAACTCACAGACTACGCTAGGACACAAGGGCTAACCATACGACAAAGCTAACCATTAGTGTTCAATATATTTTTAGGCTTACTTCAGATGAATGGTTTACATTTTTGTGCCTATAACCATATTTTGAGCATGAAGCATGCTAAAAAAAAACAAACATATTTACCATCTAACAGTCAAACAATGTCAAATAAAATGGCAACTTCATTTGAAAATATGTTTTTACCCTAGAAAGACTACGTTCTGAATTTTTCACCAGCATCAATAAAGCTTGTTAATATGAAAGTAGAGAAGTGAAAGAAAGAAAGAAACAGGGAGAGTGTTTCATATCATTCATCAGTGGCCCCAGTTAGATCTTAATGCTACAGTTTGTGGTTTTACAAAGGTTTCTGAGTAGAGTGTAGTAATAATGAAAGAGGTTTATGAGTGCATAGAGTTACAGGTCTTTCTGGCTGCTATGTTGTACTCCCAGATGATTTCCCCTCTCTAATTTGGTATCCACTTGCCTCACTCTGCTAATGGGGATGTTACTGCCATGCTAATGTGTCTGGGTTCTTCTGTTTGCACACAATCCCTGCTGAAATGAGGCAGACAGAAAATCCTGACACCATTTAGCTCCCCCTATCACATGAAGTTGCTGGAATTCAAACTAAAACCGTTATGAATTAGCATCAGTCATCTGACCGTTTTCCTATTCTGGTCTGTTCACACATTCTTTTCTACAGTAGTCGAGGGTGTAATCTGCTAAAACAGTAGCTGTCAGAAGCAGGGTGTGGACATGCAGAGCGCCCCTCCCTCGACTCACCCTGAAAATGAGGTCAGTCTCCTCTCACCTGGGACAGGGAGCATTCAGGATGTTCACCTGGGACAGGTAGTGTTCAGCTCTCATTCATGGCGTGTTCTGCTGTGGAGAGGCCCTCCTGCTCACCTGCTCCGACAGACAAATTCATCCCCACTGTCTGAGGACAAATGAGGCCATTCATCTGGAGGCTCCCATTGACAAACTGGGGGGCAAGTACAGTACTAATGCCTGGGAGGGCTCAGGGGAGTGGGCGTCTGGACCTGCCATCCTCTTCCGCGCCCATATAATGTCCCTCGCCATTCCCAGCCCCGCTCCACTCGCATTCACTGGCAGGTAACTGGAGAAAGGCATGAGTGGGGGAGTCGAGGGCACCTTGGCCCACGGCCAGGAGTGAGAGGATGGGACCCAGGTGCCTACCCCTGGATGGATCCTCTGGACACTCCCACAGGGACTGATGACCAGACAGAGACGGGAGGACTGTGGAGGACAGTAGAAGCCCACAGAGACCTGCCGTGCCCTGCTCAGAATCCCAAGCTGTTCAGCTTGCTATTGTAAACTAACGATGGTTGCTTGTGTGGTGGATTAAGTGACAGAGCTGCTCTGTGGCTGCCCTGAATTCACTCTCAAGGCTACTTCATTCTCATGGACCTAGTCGTCCTCACAACAAAGCATAGCTACTCTTAATGTGTTGAGGTATTCAGGTGCTTCTAGATTGCTTGCTCGCAGAATACACTTCAGACGCTTAAGACAAGTTTACCTGTATGCAGAGGTACACCAGAGAAATTCTGACATGATTGCTAAACCTCACAGAGGGAACCAGCTGACCTCATTTCAGTCCTGCTCATCTTGTCACTCATGCAGAGACACTGCATGAGTGAGGGCATTCCTAGACGACTTTTCTCAGTGTTTATCTACAGTATGAGATTTTGTTGTGTCTATTGCTTTGTTTACCCAATACTTGTCAGGCAGACACAGACACACACAGACACATACCACAGGCTAGTTTTAAGAAGAGGGAAGAATCAATAAAACACAGCGTGCTTCATTTTTAAAAAGTGTAATATGATTGAAGCATTTAAGGACCACAGGGCCATTTTGGAGATAGATGAGAAAGATGAAAGTGTTTTTGCTAAGGGGCAAAACTGTGAATGTGAAGAGCTCTATTAGATCCAAACAGCAGATAAAAACAGGAAGAACGTTTTTGATACCCATTACTGTATCAATGTTTTATTCTTTTTTAAGAGTAAGTGTTTTTGACACCTCTTATTTTTGATAAGCGAGGTCAGTAAGACTATATTTGTAGCATGTATTACATCAATAACCTTACCATGCATGTATTGGACAGACAACCTGCTCTTCAACTGTCTCCTTATTTAACTTTTGTTTTACTTTAAACCAGTTTCAGGACAGGAGACGTGTGCAACCATTACACAGTGGATGACAGAATTCAGTGGAGACAGAAATTATCAGGGGCATCACACACGCATACACTCACACACGCACTGCAGGCCTATCTGTTGAGGATCGGTATGAAAAAGGCGTTGTGCTCACTCATTGGTTCAGTGGGATGTTGCAACCCCAGCGCCTAACTGGTCCTTATCTCCCCTGAGCAGACTGCACAGCTTGATATGCATCTGTCATATTTGTCGGAAAGAAAAGACACCACGGCGAGAGCACGATGAGTCAAAAAAACAGGCAAGCGACATAAACTCACTTCCCTGCAGTTTCTGCATGACCATGATCATTTGCTTTTTGTGTCGACTCGAGACAAACACGTCCAACACAGTTACGGATGCACGATATTACACACCTGTATTTGCAGTTTTCTTGCATGTGGATATCATAGTACACCTGATCGTGCTGTACTTACGTGCCTGCACAGGTGTACATTTTGGCAGTCATGCCATACTGTAAGAAAATACGAAGCCAGATTGTCATCATTCCATCATGGCCATTACCATGACGACAGATAAGGCCCTGTCCTCTTCTCGTCATAGAGGCCTTGCATCAGCTCCATCAGCTGCTGTGGCTAGCTGAGCCTCTGACTGTGCGGGTATGAGTATCTATCTGAGGGCTATCTGGCCTGATAAGAGCTGGGAAAAAGACAGCAGAGCGACACGTTTACCACTGAGCTGCTCACAGCACTAAAGGTTGCAAAGAATATAGACAGAGTCGATGGTGAGAGGGTTTGAGTGTCATAGACAGCTTCTCCATACGTGTACACTGTTCCTGACAGAAACACAAGTGAACATGCAGGCAAGAAATGCTCATAGTGATCCTCTCTAACATCTCAGACATCCCATCTCCTCTTTCTAGTGGGTCAGGTCATTAAAGGGGCCAAAGGTCATGTGGGCAGGTATAATCTCTGTTCTCTTGCTCTGGTTAAGTCGAGTATCTTTCACTGCTACGTTTATGCCTCTGATTGACTTTTAGCCTGCCACACCATCATTAATTGGCACACACACACACACACACACACACAAACTCATACAAACACATTATACAGACATGCACTGATGCATGCACACACACAAACGCAGAGCATTTAATCCAGCTAATCCACCCTGCCAGTTGAACAACTGGTAACATGGTTAATCACCCATGTTAAAATAAAGACAAGACCAAATTGACTGATAGAATTATTCCATTTACCCATATGATTAAAACATTTCACCACCGCCATGGTTCACTGGAGATCATCTCGAAAAAAGAAAACAACACATGAAAAATTAATTAAAAGTCAGTGATGAAAACGGCTTCAGTCAATTATTGGTGCAAATGACAAGCTCTGTAGCATGATAACTGGCACGTACAGACACATCAAATTAGCTTAGAAGAAAAATAGGGAATCAGGCAGCCACTTTGAAACTCTTTAAAAGGGTAGGAGAGACTTCTTGAAACAGGAGACACTTTCTCCAAACAAGGGAAGCACTCTCCTGAAATGGAAGAATGAGCAGTTTACGACACCCTTTCAGATGGCAGAAATGCTCGCTGGACACGAGCTCGTTTGACCTCGGGACACTTCCCAACAGCCCTTGCTCCTGGTGTGACATCATAGGCCACGGGGGGGTCAAAGTGAAGTGTGCTGAGACAGTAGGGTGCAGACCGAACTACGAGCGGACAGAGGCAGAGAAAGGCAGAGTGAGACAAAGGAAAAGTGTGGTGGCTGAGAGAGGGCTCTCTGATTCGTTTCCTTGGCAGGATGACAAAACTGTGCGGAATGCAGTGGAGAGGGGAAAGAGAAGTGATCAAGAGCTCAAGAACGAAAAGAGGGGAAAAAATAGACGACAGACGAGGGGAGAGAGGCCTGCTGAATAAGCCAGGATGGCAGGGCCTTCCACTGATTCATTTCCCCTTTCCCACCCTATTACCATTCTCTGTTTCTCACTCCCATTCTCTTCTGTGACTATACAGCCATTAGTGGCTACATGGCCACTGTTCCTTTCGGCATTAAAAAAGCATATTTCTGGCCTGGTGGAAGGAATAACAATAGCAATCTGTACATGCCAACTACGCAGTAAAGTCAACGAAACCTACAATTAATTTAGACACATACAATTGTGCACACAGTACACACACACACACACACACACACACACACACACACACACACACACACACACAGACACACAAAATTACAGTGGAGAGGGCAACAGGCTGTCTCTGTCAGCCACATTTCACAGTGGCCTATCATGGCTAGGCGTACCAGGCCTGCGGCCAACCACTGCTTATGCACTGGGTAAACACTACCACCTCGACTACATGGAGTCTCACACACACTCCCAGAGTGCCATCCAAAACGCAACCACAGCCACACATACAGGCTGTGTGATTAATGGAGTGTGAGCATTAGATATGACAGCATTACTAAGCCTCTGTGATAAAGAGCCACACACAGCCACTCTGTTTCCTTTGGGCCGTTTTTGTGCCCATCGCTTGTGTCCATCCTTTGTCCACTGACTCTGGACTCCTGTCAAGCCAGCTAGGCATTTTGCTCAGAAATACCACCTTGGCATAATGTTTCATTTTTAATTTGACAGTGATGAAATGCTGTGCCTTGGTAAAGTATTTTTAATACCTCCATTATACTTTACAGGCTCTATACTGAATACTGGCAACAGATCCAAGTTTCGAGGACACACACACACACACACACACACATTATCAAAGGACAGTGAGAACATTAGCAAGTCCAAAATCTGTGTCCAAGGTTCTCAGTGTGCATTAGATTTTTAATGGGTGTAAATGTTAAGCTCACATCAATTTATTCTGTTCTCAGTACTGACAGAAGTGTATCCTTTGATATGGCGGTTTATTCAGAAGACTGAACTGAAGCCCCATGTTTACACAGTGCTAAGTCAGGTCATGAGTCACTGTTATTCAACAGTTTGAATGTAGTTTGGCTTCATTATATGCCCATCATGTGACAGCAGTCAGCCAGAGTGCCCCCCTCCACGGCTCCATAGCTCCTTTTGCCTCCTCTGTATCTTCTCATGCTCGTCTCTCACCCCGACCCCCCCACCTTCTACTGGCGCCTGTACGGTTAGTTAGGGATTGCCACAGGACATCATGTGACAAACAAGCAAACACACACAAACACACAGGCACGCACGCACGCACACAAACCAGCAGATGTACAAGCATGTAAACTACAAGCACCAACACATTCATTCGTCATTCTCCCTTCCATTGACTTCTTTCATGTGGGCTAAGTCGAATGAGCAGTAGAGCGTCCAACAATAGAATCCATTCTACTGGCAAGGCCAAGGCTGTGTGTCCATGTGTGTTAGTCCCAGCAGTGGCCAGACACACCTTGAGGCAAAATGTTATCACTTACTTACTGTAGTTACAGCCTTGCCAAATCTAGGATTTGTTACTTGTTTTTCTACATGACAAGTTAATTTATGCTGGTGGAGTGTTTCCAAAGTATTTATATGGTCTCTCCTTTGACAACTCTGTTGCCATTAATATTTCTGAGAAAGAAGACAGTTTAGGCTTCAAGCGCTTTCATTTATTTGGGGGATTTCTCCATTTTGTGACGTATGGATGTCAGAACAACAGGAAATATTAATATCTTGAAAGGAAGCCATTCTGAGATAACACCCTGTTGATCCCCATACTCATTACTCGACCTCCTTACCTACAGTATCCAACCCAGCCACGGCTCTCTTAAATCCCCCAATCTCCCCTCCTCACTTTCCCTCCTTGTCTGGCAGACCTCCAGTGTCTGAAACTCTAGACAGCGCTTTTAAACAAAATTTAGGAAGCCATTAGCAACATCAAATCATTACTTCAGGAAAAGGGAGAGAGCGATGCGTACGGGGGTGGAGCGACGACGAAAGAGAGAAAAAGAACAAGAGAAAGAACAAGACACACACAGAAACAGAGAACTATCAGATTTCTCCTGTTCTCAGTCACTCCATTACAATAATGTGCAGGGACCCATTTTACTAATACATAATGAAATGATACCCATAATAAACAGTAAATGAAATCACTGACCAAGAGGGTTACTGCACTGGATAGACTTCCTGTAGGAAGGCCTTGCCTTGCATACATACGAGTATGCACACGTACAAAACTAAAAATAAAGTCATACCTCAAAAATGTTATTTTTATAAGAGATAAAGTCCTTGTTTGGCAGACCTCCAATGTCTGAAACTCTAGACAGCGCTGGAATAACTGCAGAAATAACTTACAACAACTTATGTCTGCACATTAAATGAAAAGATGACAAAAACTTAAATGAAAACAAAGACAAACTGGAACTACCACCTGTTAGATTTACAATAGACAATTGATTCTTCTTTTCATGTCCTCCAATACTTCTGCTTTCTCCAACTCTCACTCTCACTCTCTCTCTCTCTAGTTACTGCACCGTCACCCCAACACTAATCCAGTTCAAATGTAAACAGGCTTAGGTCTTCATTCCTCGCTTAAACCGTATCAAATGTATCAAAGCGGAGGCTCAGTGGTGTCCTTGGCTACAGAGAGGTCAGACCGGGGCCACACGGGGCCACACACCCTACTCAATTAGCCCAAGAGCCAGTTAGTCTGTCTGACCAACACCATGTGCGTTTCTGCTCGTGTGTGTGTGTGGCAAACGGAAACGGCATTTGCATGTCCATAACTCTGCCTGTGTACATAGTGCAATATATGAGTGTGTAATCATACGTGAGTGTGTGTGATTGAATGTAAATGGTGCTGTGTACTGGGTTAATAGGTCAGTTCACGGTTATAAGGGGCATGAGTATGTGTATATAATTGAGTGTGTGTCGGTGCCTGTGTATGTGAGTCTAGCAGAGACATGGAGTCTCAAAGCTGCATCAACCAAAAGGGAAAATATGTGAAAGGTTGTCTGCAGGCTAAGAACAATAATGCAGTCTGTGTCTGCGGCAACATTATTTCTCTGGTTAAGTCAGAAACCCTGGAGGGGTCCTCGATGGCCTTGGCCTCGCATCGCCTCTTTTTCTAGAAACCCTGAATATCCTTTTTTTCATTTTAAATATGACACAGAAAACAACCCCTTATCAGATGAGATACACATGAATTTTACAAGCTAGTTAAAGCTACTTTTGCCTTTAATTTACTATCTAAAATAAGTATCTTTAACAAAGAGCAAATTACCAAACACAACCAGTTAATCACAAAGCCACAACTTGTAACCAGGAAATGTATAAGTTTACTTAACAAAAGTGTTTGTCCATTTGTTGCTAATTAAAATCTACCATTAGTGTCTCATTTTAAACGATTATTTGGCCATTTCTTCTTTTCCCGGGGGGGTTTCTCACCTCTCACATGGAATGGTTTTCCTAAGATAAAATCCTTGCATCTACCCTTTGACCCTGTTGGTGCATCCATGGTTGATACATATGTGGGAAAGCTATTTTGTTCTATCATGGGACAGGAGGAGAGGAAGGGTCCCAGGAGACTTTAATTACAATCAGTTTTCTTGTCAAGCTCCAATCTCATCAGCTGCAAATATCTTACTGCTCACATTCACAAGCTTGAGCCAATTGGATACAATCAAACTAATTAGCAAAAGTGAAACCACAGTTCAGCTCCACAATCAAATCCAGACCCAGCCAAACACTGAATAAAATTCTGATAGAATAATAATAATGTCTAGTTTTTTATTGAATTGTCACCAGAGTAATTTATCCCCAGTCAAGTAATCTGTATCATTATGGTCAACATATTTTGTGGTCTCTGAAGGTCCCTTAGGGGCCCTCCGGTATAAGGGACCTCCTCCCAATCTCAATCGCAAACCCATCACTCTTCCTCAGGCACTCAACTGTCAATCTGACCCTGATCTGGGAACCCGTCTTATCTGATCCCCCAGGGCTCCCTGGGGGGCTGGAGGAGTAGAGGTGGGGCGTCCTAGCCAAGCCAAGCCAAGCCAAGCCATGTCTACATAGCTCCCCATAAACAGCTACCGCAAAACGTACACCCAGAGAGGTGCAACCTAACTGTGAGAATGTATGTTTTAATAGATGGTATAAAGTGAAGATGTAAAAAAAAAAAAAAAAAAAAATCTAGTAGCCATTAGCCAGTTGTGTCTATTAATCATAAAATGTCATGATAAACCTTTTGTTTATACCATGAAGGGAAAAGAAGAAGAATCATAAATGTAATTTCTAGTGGTGGAAGATGGAAGAAGCATTTATACTCAAATAACAGTAGTAAGTTAAACATACTCTATTAAAAGTAAAATTCCTGCTTTCAAAATCGTACTTAAGAAAAAACATGTAAATATTAGCAGCAAAATGTGCCTTAAGTATCAGTAAAAGCAATCATTAATCAGAAAAATGGCCCGTCAGCGTTACTGTTATTATTATATGTTATATTATAAAATTATTACTGATGTGGGAGTGTGTGACTAAATGTAATTAATGTTGTATGTAAAATGTTAATCTACAAAATAAATTCTAACTTCAGCTGTCGGATAAATGTAGTGGAGTATAAAGTAGGATAAAATGGAAATACTCAAGTAAAGTACAAGTACCTCAAAGTTGTCCTTTAGTACAGTACTTGACTTAATGTACTTAGTTACATTCTATCACTGGTAATCTCATAATATCAAATATAACTTCTTCCCATTTGTGTGTGGTTTTTTTCTTAGCCTGGTTTATTGACAACATATTGATGTACTCTTTATAAAATACAATCTATATCAGACGGATTGTAACGGATAGAACAATAAAGTCCTGGTCTTATTGCCATTATATACATGGTTAGAATGGTGACAATGTGAGTAGAAAGACTTTTTCACTCAGTAAGTCCTCATGTCTACAAACATCTACTCTGATGCAGGTTCTAACCAGAGGACTGGCATTTATCAGCTGCTTCAAAAGCAGAAAAATAAATTCAATAATTTTTTTAATTGTTTAAATGTTTTTTTTTGACTTTGACAAAAATAATAATGATAAATGAAAAATAACATTCTGAAACAGGTACTGATACTTCAATGCATCAGTAACTTCAGATGTGTAGAATTATTGACACATGACTGCATTCAGTCAGTTCAGTTTTCATTGAATTGTAAATATCCAAATTTTCGTTTTTCTGAGCACTTCAACGACTTTTCTTTCATGTTGGTATTTGTTGGTATTGTATTTTCATTAAGGATTCTATGAAATGACGTGACAGAGTTTACACATTTTGTATGATGTGTATTTGGCACACAGCAGTACACAACTATGAACCTTTGGGCGACTACAGATGAAATAAGTTTAAAAAAGCCGTACTGGGTGCGTCCCTGAGGCCTAGAAGTCTAAGACGCACACCATGTATTTGCAATGTCCCTAGCATGATTCAGGGGACCTTTATTGCATGTCATCTTCCTTGTTCTCTTTCCTGTCTCCTGTCTATCTCTACTATCAGCTGTCAAATGAGGCAAAAAATCATCTTAAAAAAGCTGTACTGTTGTGTAACAAGACCGGACCTCTGAGGTGACAATGAGGTGAGGTGAAAATAGAAACTTTTCTTATGTGATATTGATGATATTTGTGATATCTGGTATCACATAGAGCATTAGTATTTAAGTCAATGCTTAATCAGTGTGTTTGTCCACCTCTCAGTGTGTATGACATTGCATCGGTGTGTTGACTTGTCTCCTTCTCTTATCGACAGACTCCATCATGCAGAAATAAGCTCTGTCAGGTCGTCCCGAGGCTCGTCCATCAGACACAGATTCAATTGGAGCCTTTTAATTAATAATGCCGTTTATCGGGGGAGGGGGGCATTGGGAGCTCGTCTTTGTAATTGGGATGCCTGATTAGGCTCTGGAGGAAGCTTTTAAGCCAGCAAGGTTATCAGTGCTCCTCCCTATGCCTGTCATCATCTCCGCAATGTGGGCTCCCTTTCGTCCTTCGCTCTTGTCTGAGTACTTTTATCTTCTGCTGCTGGTTCCTCTGTCTTTTCCTATTCTAATCAACTATTTGTTGCCTTCAACAAGTGTCTGACATGAAATTCCTTCAGTGAGCTGCACGCAGTGTATTATATCCCTCATTACATAACACATTTTTAAACATCTTTACCAACTCCCTGCAGTCTCAGCCCGAGTCAGACTTAATGCTGCAGAAAGTGCGGCTCAGCACTCACAGAGCTGGACAGCTCCTGTCCAGCCTGATGTGAATGGAGACTTATTGATCCCAGCAGGCTGTGGTCAGGGGGGCCCTAATGCATTTACACCCTGCTATACTCCCTTTACACATTCTGTTTGTCCCTCTTAATTACAGCTACACCATAGCGGATCCATACAACTCCCCTGATACTCAATGACTTTCTCTGGGGTCTCCTTTTTTAACCCATCCTATTCTCCCCATTTTCCCCTTCTTTTCCCATCCCCCAAACCACTCTGTCCTCTGGGATCCCTGGGGTGTTATCTGTAACGGTAGTGTTTGTAAGGCCAGTCTGGTGTTGGCATGACTGGTGTATTTTGATGCGCAACAATGTGTTCTTTCGAATTGACTCAAATTGACCAACAGTGCATGGCAACAATGAGGAAGCACTCACAACTGTCAACTGAGGCTCCATGTTGTTGTGGGCTGAGTTGCTTTTACTTAGTACATGAGATAATATAATTCATATAATACATTGCACCAGCATATCACACATACTATCTTGATTTTTAAGCGGTTTAAACTGGTAAATAATCATGATGTGACTACAAGATAAGTGAGTTCAGTAATCAGTAACATTATCTGAATTTCATCATAATGACATTCAAGGACCCTAATGTAAACTGTATATAAATTCATAGGCTGTTGACCTCGAAAAGAACGGGGAGATTGATTTATGTATCAAACTAAAAGGAAAACGAGGGGAAGGGAGATGAAACAGTGTTTAATTTTACTGTTGTGAATTACTGCGTCTGACAGATCAAACAACATTTTTGTTAGTGTAGGACTAAAACGTGTCTTCCTCTCTCCCTCCCTCTCTGTCTTCCTCTTTCTTGGTATGCTGTGATCTCTGAGGAACGTCCCACCCTGTCTCTGTCTCAAACTCTTAACCCCACCTTTACCTCCTCAAAACTGTGTCCTAAAAACAATATTTTTAAATGTCTGTACTGCCCTGACCTTCTTTTAACTCCCGTCCCCTCATTCACTCAAAAAGGCCAATCAGAGGATCACACAAGTGCTTTTACTGTGTAGCTAACTCAACAAAAGGAAAACCTCAGGTACACTTAGTGAAAAAAAGTCTGATAGTTTAAATTAGTTCGTCTTATGAAACCGATAGCACACATTCAAATGACTAATAACAAATGAATCATTGTGGATAAAAACAAACCAAATTTCTTTCTATGTAATAAAACACTTTAATGTCCCATGTGACTAATATCTAACAGGGAGATAATGGTGTTAGGAGTTGTGCTGGGGAGATCTGTGATCTTTGTCTGACTGTTTAGAAAAGACATGTAAATCATCAGAGAATAGTCTTAAAATGTGACACAAGAGAGAGCCAGATAAGAGAGGTGGGGAGGGAGGGCTGGGACGATGAGAAGAGAGCTTACATACCAGTCTGTTTATGACAGTGATCATTCAAACAATTAACCTGATACTTTCAAATGGCTTTATTCATTTGTATCACCCATCTCATATTGTATGTAAAATGTATGATTCTGCTGGTACTAAATAATAAAGTTCTTGTAAAAACTAAAAGTTCTTGTCAGTATATGATGTATTACCATGATTTTCATTACATGCTAATACAGGATTATTTTGTACATACAAATTTTACCAAATTACAAATTGACAGAATGATCACAGTTACACTGAAATGTGACTACTGTTATATAAAGTCCAATAGGGATTACACAGGCTTTTATCTGTTTTATCTAAAAATGTTATCAGCTAAAAGAGAAAAGCTTATTTGAAACGACTATAAATTTTGTTACTATTATTATTTTGTCTATGAGGAAGAACAATGTGAAGGAAAAAAATAGTGGTTCATAAATCTTGGGGTGGGGGCTCCAGGTGCTCATTTCTGTGTTGTTGTTGTACTGCACTTCCCAGAAATCATTTGCCATTAAATCTGTTTGTCTAGTAATGTCACAACCTTGGGTTTTTGTGTCTTAGTAGGTGGCAATACTTTTCTGTTCAGTCAAAAAAAAAAGTTTAAAGGAAATGAAAACCTATTTTCTCAATCAGTTTCTCAACATACAATGTTCTGCCAAATTTGGAGCAGTTTTTGTTATTTCATTTTAAAGATTTCTGTATTTATGTTTTTCTCACTGGTTTGAAAGTTGGCAGGGTCCAGTGGGAATGATGTCACACACTTCTGTGCACCAATCAGAATTCAGCAACATTTGAATCACAATCTGATGACAGTTGTGGGGTTGTTTGCTTACGATGCCATGCCAATGTCAATCAAATTTTATCAAACCACACTCACACAGTCCTGATAAAGCAGATAAGCTGAGTTATTGAGTGCTGATGTTTTCTTCTAGTTTTAATTTTGATTGCAGCCTATTTAATCATATCGGTAACTTATTGTACAATACTTACTTTCTTTTATGGAAATGAGTTACCATTCCACCCCACTGCTGCCCACTAGTCCCCTCACATCCCACTGCTCTGTTTTGGTGTGGTGTGGTCTTAAGTGGTTAGACCAGGGAGTTCTGTCCCGCGGCCCATCCGTTGGCTGGCTCCTAATCCAGTTAGGGCTGAGGGGGTCTGGCGTTTCCCGTCTTGGCTGAGCAGCCTGTGCTAAATGAGGTTTTCACTTGCCCTGGGGGAGCCCAACTTTAATGGACCCTGGTAAATGAATACATGAAGAAGAGAGGCAGACTACTGCAGGGAAGGCTGCTTGAACCAGAGGACAAGGAAGGACAGTGACAGTAATTAACAGGTAAAGTGATCAGTCAATCCACTGATCAATCAAATGTGAATCTGTCTCTCAGATAGTCAGTGACAAAGTTGCATCTTAAGGACAAGGAAGCAAACTAATTTACTGATGTCTCCCGGCAGCTACGGTTATTAAATAAGGTCTATACGCTGCTCAGTGCACTTCCTCTCTCCCACTATTGGAACTATTGTGTGTATGAATGTATTTATAAGCTGTAGCCACTGTTTGGCTGCTTGGAGCCCTTTGGTACAGTTAGAAAATAGCTCCATCTGTATCCCTGCACTCTTTCTCCCTCACACATACACACACTCACAAACAAACAGCCCTCTACTCCACCCTTTCCCACTGGGTCCATGGGATGGGCAGTGGACTCAGGGGAAATGAGGTAACACATACACACCCACACACACATAGAAAACACAGTGGCAGTGTTGCTCCATTCAGGCCTCTGTTCTGCTCTGTCCATCAAAGCTGTCAATCTCAGGGCATTTCTCATTGCCCTCTTTGCCCCCCCCACCACCACCACCACCACCTTTTAAGGCCCAGAATATTTCGTCCTGCCTGTTGCCATGGGAACCATCCAGATGTTGGCCTCTGATTAGCTGGCGATGGTCAAATGAAATCAGAAGAGGTGTGATAAGATCACAGGGCGACAGAGACTGAGAGAGTGGTGGCCGCAAGCAGGAGAGGGGTGGGGTGGGGTGGGGGGTTAAGGAAGTCACAGAAAAGGGGGGAGGTGGGCATTAGTGAGGGTTTTGCACACATATTCACACACTTTAATGCAATTCACGGGGGAAAAACACTTTCGGTCTGTGTAAAATTAGCACAAATTTTCACTTACTCAAAACCAAACAATCATGCTCTCAGTTTGTTTTCTAAATGAGAATGTGTCATGAACATTTGTATTGAGTGACAACTGAGCACCTTTCTCCTGAGAGTCAAAATAAAAACAAATGGATGTAGTGGAGCAGCCTGTTAATCCTACAGAGAGGCTGATGTTAAGTGACCTATATGACTTTGTATTGGCAGTCAATGCCATGCTTTCTCTCCAGTGAGGCTGATTCCATGAGTGATATGAGGGCTACAAGCTGCACAATCAAATGGCTTTTATACAAACTCAAAACAGCACTTCTCTTCTCCCTACCTGTCCCGCAAGTACCTAATCGCATCCAAAGTCCCATTTCCTGTCAATGAAATTACATTAAACATCTCCCTCTAGGTCCTTGTCCAAAGTGACCCCAAACTCGCTGAGACTGATAAGGGTGCTAACTAGGTAAAGGCTGGGGCACTTTCCCATGTTCGGTCAGTGAAAAGAGCTAAAGAGCAGTGAAGGGAGCGCAGGGGAGATGGGCCCTGTCCCTGCTTGCTCCATTTTCCAATAAACTCCAGCAATCAGATCAGCGCTGCTTTAAATGGACGACTTGATGGCAGCAGGCTGCATTAGCCGCTGGTGTTCTCCCAATCCGATTAGATGGAGACAGTGACAGTTTCCAGCCAAAGGCAGGTAACACACACACACACACACACACACACACACACACACACACACACACACACACACACACACAAGCACAGCAAAGACTAAATTTACCACTATTTAAATACTGTATATAGAAACTCATAAACAAACACAGATATGAACTTAAGTTTGCATAAAAAAAGAAAAGGTATGAACATGAATTGGGATCACACACACATACACAGTGACACATACAGGCAGGACCTCTTGTGGCCATTTGTGGTGCTAATTGGATGGTCTGTGACAGATGTCATTATTGTTGGACAGTCAGCCACTTGATGTTTCCAAGTTGTTGGGCAGTCATTTGGGAGTATTAGCAGCTCCTTCAGGGCAGAGGTCACGCCCCAAGGCTATGTTATGTGTCTGTGTGGGTGCTTGTACAGATGTGTGTATGGTTGTGTGTGCGTGTGGTCGTGTGTGGATGATTTATGCATGTAAAAACGACTCTCTCTCTCTAATGGCTCCCCTGCTTTGAGGACCTGCCTTTTACGGTCCTATAATTACCCCAGATTGTTTTTATGTACACAATGGGGTACTTTTCCGCTGTGCACGTGCGTGACATGAGAACCTGGCAACAAGCTGCTAAGTGCAACAGGCAGTGTCATAAAAATGGTTGCCATACCTCAGATAGCTAAAACCTCTTTCAGGGCAGCCGCTCCTGCTCTGGACTTACAGCGGAGAGAATGGTTCCTCAGTGTGCTTATCAGGTAAAATAAACCTCAATGATGCAAAGTAATGGCTGAGTTATATGAGAATGCATGTGTGAGGTAGAGACTGGAAACTCTGCTCCTTATCACGGGGCTAGACAGAGAGGAGTGAGACTGTACTTAACAGATTTAGACGGTCAGTGAAGCCCAGCACCTGGACAGAGAGAAAGAGGTGAGGAGAGTCGTATCTCAGGTTACAGTTAAATCGGAGAGGTACAGAGGAAACCTAGACACGTCAAGAGTGGTAAAGCCTTTAGCGAGAAGGCAGGCCAAACAGCTGTATTTATGATTCAGACGAGTTCTTTTTTCCTTTTGCAATCCACATTTTCAGCAGTTTCACAGTTTTGTCAAATGAACCCCTCTTGCAGCTTTTTGGAACAAGTGCCACATAGCAGAAAAAAAGATAGATGTAGATGGAAAGATTTAAAATGAGTTTACTCATGCATAACTCAGTGAGCTGATAAAAGCAGACCACCGGCTGTTTTTTAGTGTTTTATGTTGGAAACACATTTGTGCAGCGCTGTGCTACCTGACGCCTTGTGATCCCGTGGCTGATGATGGACTGCGGATCAGCCAGTTAATTTAGGCCAGATAAAAGCCTCCCATCTCTGCCGAGGTAGATTACTGTAATAGCAGCCTTTTTCATCTTTTGATCTTTTTTACTGCTGCGTCGGTTCATTTGCATGTGTCAGAGATACAGCTTTATTTAGGGTGCTTATTAATGGGAACAGGAGGGATTCTAGATACTAAAACCTGAGGCAGATTAGCACTGACCCCCCTGGATCTCACATGCTGTTTCTTCACACATTTATGAGCATATCATCTGTGTGTGCACTTACTTCCTATAATGCTATAAATACACACACACACACACACACACACGCACGCATACATGAGTAAGGTGTACACAGACACATAAAATGTAACACTATGTGCACAAACAGCATACAGAAAAGAACACAAACTCACAAAGTAATGTTCAAACACATACACACAGCATATTTAGAGACACAGAGATGCAAACACACAACAACACACACATTACGACAAACACAAATATTCCATGCCTGCCCTCACTGACAGCATGTTGGACTTCTAAGCGTTCTCTCAGGCCTCGGTCTGTCATGCTCCTGTCTCTCCCCGGCTGCTTCGCTCCGGCAGATATGGTCGATGTGGACGTGTACTTTGTCCAGATCATCCGTGAGATGAGATGAGAGGAAGTGGGAGGTATTGTTCTTCCTGTGGCGCTAAGCCCCTGGGCGATTACCCTGTCAGGAGGGAGAACTCAGCGCCGGCGCCGACTGCCACAAACCAGCACTAAATCCCAAATGATCGCAAAAGAGGCCGATTTTACACTTTAGATTCCTCCCATCTCTTAATGCGGCCGATGAGGCAGAGGATCTTCGCCTCTCCCTCATCTTATCCGCTGCTGCTATCCTCCTCAGCCGGTGGCGTCAACCCCTAAGCTAGCGCTGCGGGGATAAGACTCAACGCCTTGTCAGGCCAGATCAATGTGATTTTACAATGCAGTCCGAGAGAGGGGCCCGCATAGCCAAGCGTGGCAAAACAACAGCACATAGCCCCCTCCACATGCTCAAGCACTGCTCCAAAGTGACTCTTACCACCTCCGTGTATCTAGCTTGCTCAAATAAGATACCACAATCTAACAACAATGTTGTACACAAAACCTGCTAACTGCATCTCCTAAATCTGACTACCTCACACATACCTGCACTATCTCTCCCTCCTTTCCTCTCACTATCTTTTAGTTTATCAAAGGAGTTGATCTCTCTGAATGCCTCATTGAACTCCTCCATCGGTTTATCTGTTTTCTCAGAAACACTCCTCAGGACATTTCTTCAGATTCCTCCTCAAGTTGTCAAAGCATTTTTTTTTCTTAGCGAGATCACTTGAGGATACTACCCCTGAAGATGACACTATCATGTGTATGTGTGTGACAGAGGATGTTAGAAAGGAATTAGTAAAGATACGGCAATTGTGGTATTGCGTAATGCAGTCAGTGATGTATGGAGGACCACAAGTGTCATGGAAATAGTAATATAGCATTTCAATTAATAGAATTAATAACTAATTGTACAATAAAAATAGGCATTAATAAATGTATTTACAAATTCATTTATTAATCTATAAATAAATAGACTAAATTACAAACTAATTTTTAATATTTTAATGGGCAATAAAAAGAGGAATTATAAAAAGAATTTACAAATGAACTATTAATCCATCAATAAATTATTCAGTTTAAAAAGTGATTTACAAAAACAACATTAAAACAGTCAATAAGTACATCATTTAAAAATACATCAATGAATTCATAAATAAATAATGGAATTTGAAAATGCAGTTTAAAAAGAGAAATAAATTACTGGATTCACAAATTGAATTAAGAATACAGATTTT
The DNA here is from genome assembly GCF_020085105.1 of Siniperca chuatsi. Lineage (NCBI taxonomy): Eukaryota > Metazoa > Chordata > Actinopteri > Centrarchiformes > Sinipercidae > Siniperca > Siniperca chuatsi. The sequence goes on along the minus strand of NC_058043.1, from coordinate 25,526,467 downwards.
AATCAGGCATTTAAAAGGGCAACTTCCTTTTCCATTTCCATTTCCCCGCTGCTTTTCCTTATCCTATTAGCTATTTGATTTGCTTAGTCATTTAGCTTCTCCATTTAGCCTTTCCGTGACACTTTGGGCCTTGCGCTGGTAAAACAAGGTAAAACGATGCAAATTAGCTGCAATGTAACAAGCTCTCTGATTGGTTAGAGAGCCGTCTCACACTGTAGTTAGAGGCTCTGGAGCCATGTTGACTGCTAAGTGTGCAGTAGTGGGTCTGAGGGGCTGTAATCTAGCGAGTCGGTCTGTTTTTGATTTTAATCATTTTACAATTGCAAATTGTTGTTTGTGCAAATTGCACAAACTCAGCCTGTCAAGACATCGAGCCCACTGTTTCCTAACAGAAAAATGTTGCTAACTAGCTAGCTTTGGTGTGTGTGGTTGCAGGTGAAGAGACGGGACTTCACTGCTGCATCTGTAACAGAAAACCGCGGTCGTGTTAGGCGCTCATTTTAGACAGGAGGATTATGTTCCCGGTATCATGATGGAGTTCAGGACGGGATAACAAAGACAGGACCGTGTGAGACTGACAGCTACTGCGGCTACTTCAGTACACCAGTTCAGGACTGCAGCTTCCACTCTAATGGAGATCCAGATGTGATGGTGTTCAGAATATCCATGAACACGGCACGCTGGAACCAGGTACAACATACCGTGTACAGTATGTGGCTGAAAATAATTAGCGGTCCAATATTCAGTGGTGCTGGTTGGTGCTTGGTTTATTTTATTACCAGTGCACTCCAGCCATAAAATATTGTGGTGATAAATGTCCCAGATTGTGCCAAGAATTACTTGCATTGTTATTTTATAAAGGAGATGCAACACACCAAAATTTGTACTGAAGTAAATCACAGGTCATTTTGTAGAGTAAATATTATGTTTTGAAAAATGTGTTAAATTCACCAGCTGCATCATGTATGAATCTTTTTTATCTGCTGTTTCAGCCCAACAGCCATTTTCAGAGTAAAAACACATGAACAAGGCGTTGTACAAATCACAAAAAAAACATTATAACCCTCACGAAGATAGAATGTATTTCAGGGTTGTTGTATTGGCCTGCATTAGTTTTAGCTTGGTGTACCTATTAAACTGGAACTAAGTATTTCAATATTCTGTCCCGTCAATGGCTAATGGCACTTTTTAGCAACAGGGTGGCAGCTTTGCCTCAACACTTCACACAATACAAGAAAAATAAGGCTTTCCAAATGTCCTATATGTTGTCTCTACTTCTGGGTTTATTCACATATGTACAACGTGTGAACTGCATAATATGCCTTTTCTACAGGCTTCTCTTGGCAAGAGAGAAGTGCTGTCTGTCCACTGCACCTGGCCAAGATACCAAGGCTGAGGCAGTCGGCCTGTATCTCGCGCGGCGCACACTTTAACACAGGACAATAATGTGAAACCAGCACAGATGTTTTGGTTCCCAGTTTTCAGGTTGAGATTATTATGATTCAAGACAAAGTCAGATCAGTCCTACAATTCATATTCATATTATCCTCAGCCAAAGACGTACTCAGTCACATTTGTTTATTTGTGAGATATCTCAAAAACCTGGTAAGAGAGATTTTGATAAAATCTGGTAAACAATTAAGCCACAGGCCAAGGAGAGTGACCCGTTTTTTGTTGCTTTGTTTTTGTTTTAAAAGTTTTCTCAACATTGCAAGAGAGCATTTTGAACATTTTCACTGTTTACTTTTCTTATTGTACTCAGTTAAAAAAAATGGTCTGTGTGTATTTTTATATAGAGCCAGATGCTAATTAAAACATTTTCTATTAATAAAATATTGAGGATTGCACAGCTTTAGTTGGACGTATGCTCTCTGAGTGCTTTCTAGTTTTAAATGGGTCAGTTGGTATTTTTTTCTTTTGACCATATACATTTGGTACATCCACATACATATTTTAAAAAGTAAAAAGTATGGTGTTAGTTTAACTCCTAATTTACATTTGCATTTAATGTGTCTTAACTGCAATTCATAAACATAAGAATACATTAACAGTTAATTATAGGACATTTCTATTAGTCTAACTGCTGCAGCATGCAGGCCTTACCATTAATGCAGTATCTGTTCGATATATATATATATATATATATACATATATATATATATATATATATATATACATATATATATATATATATATGATCTTAAGCTCTCTCTCTAATCTTATTATCAACATCATCAGTGTGATATACAGAGAGATGATGTAAATTTGGACAACTTAGAATAGGGACACAGAAAATTATCCAAATTTTAATGTCTCCAACTTACTATTTTATCAACATAGTAAAGTACTTCTTAGCTGTTCTATTCACAAGTTCAAATAGGTAAAGTCAACTTTCCACATATATCAAGTATATGATTAAAAGCAATGATTTCTGGGTTTAGATACCTGCTGGACACTCAGCATCAGTATGTACTTTCTTACCTTGGTCCACAAGGCTTTTATTCTATTTGTAAAGAAAATCTGACAATTCAACAGAGTAAAAGATTATCTCTCTCTCCCCTGCGGTAACGTTAGAACACCGTAAAACGAGTTATAATATGCAGTATGAGATACAACTGTTAAAAGCTGATACTCGCGCACTAGTCTGTTAGGGGTAAGTATCAATACTCCTGCCACTATAAGATGACCCAAACCTAGTTTTCTTATAGCCTGATCTGTGATAGCAAACTTTACAATGTCACTGGGGTCTCCAACCTGCAGGATGCTCTTTAAAATGTCCAACACTGAGATATCAAGAATTGTAAAAGGACATTGCCAGTGAAATGGAGCGCCGATCCTCAGAGTGTTGCACCGGTGGAGACACCTTCAACTTCGGCTCCCACCCCAGAAGACACTCTGTTGACGGTAATATACACGGCTAACGTTAGCATCACTCGATGTAGCCCCGCTGTGTGTACTGAAGTAACCGCAGCAGCTGTCAGCCTCTCGCAGACCTGGCTTTGTTATCCCGTCCTGAACTCCATCATGTCACCAGGAACATAATCCTCCTGTCTAAAATGAGCACCTAACACAACTGAGGTTTTTGTTACAGATGCAGCAGTGAAGTCCCGTCTCTTCACCTGTATGCATCAGAGCTAACTAGTTATCAAGCTTTTTCTGAAACGGTGGACTCGATATCCTGACAGGCTGAGTTTGTCAAACAATAATTCGCCATGAAAACTGTAAAACTACCGAAAACAGACCGACTCGCTAGATTACAGCCCCTCAGACCCACTACTGCACACTTAGCAGTCAACATGGCTCCAGAGCCTCTAACTACAGTGTGAGACGGCTCTCTAACCAATCAGAGAGCTTGTTACATTGCAGCTAATTTGCATCGTTTTACCTTGTTTTACCAGCGCAAGGCCCAAAGTGTCACGGAAAGGCTAAATGGAGAAGCTAAATGACTAAGCAAATCAAATAGCTAATAGGATAAGGAAAAGCAGCGGGGAAATGGAAATGGAAGTTGCCCTTTTAAATGCCTGATTAAAATCTGTATTCTTAATTCAATTTGTGAATCCAGTAATTTATTTCTCTTTTTAAACTGCATTTTCAAATAGATTTTGAAATTCCATTATTTATTTATGAATTCATTGATGTATTTTTAAATGATGTACTTATTGACTGTTTTAATGTTGTTTTTGTAAATCCCTTTTTAAACTGAATAATTTATTGATGGATTAATAGTTCATTTGTAAATTCTTTTTATAATTCCTCTTTTTATTGCCCATTAAAATATCAAATAAGGAACTAGTTTGTAATTTAGTCTATTTATTTATGGATTAATAAATGAATTTGTAAATACATTTATTAATGCCTATTTTTATTGTACAATTAGTTATTAAGTAATGATATGTTCTATAACTACGTCCGTGATGCTTGTGGTCCTCCATAGTGATCAACATTACAGTAACATCATTATTAGGGTTTTCTTTTATTGCATTTCCTTCTGTGAAAGACTGAAAAAGAAAAAGGTTTTGTTGGAAAGAAGGCTCAGGGGCAGAGTGACTGAAGGTGAAATGAGAAATAACAGAAATATTGTTCCCCATCAGAGCATCCAGCTGCATGATGACATCCTCCTCTCTGCCAAGTCCTCCGACTGATTTCCTGTTTGGGTTTGATTATCATATAGCTAGTATATCATACCCTCCCTCTCTTCTCCTCTTCTCTCCTTTAGTTTTACGAGTGACAGTTGAGAATAAAGTAGAGCGTAAATCTCTGGCAGTAATAAAGCTGCTCAGGCCAATGTTCCTTCCTAATGCTGGTTCGTCTCTCCCTCATCACAAATTTGTACTTTTTACAAGACAAGCCCCGACCGCATTTCATTGCTCCCACTAAGTCATCCTCAAGTGTCAGCTCTCAATCCAGGTTTAAGAGTATTGGGAGATCCACAGTGTAGCACAAATACATCCTAGAGAGTAGCAACACACATCATAAACACACATATAAATCCAGAGTGCGCTCACATGCTAGGCCCTACGCACAAACACACCTCTAACAACATTTGCACACACACACCGTTCCCTCTGCCTGACCACATTCCTGTAAAGGGCGATCATGAATCTTGGCCAGGAATCTGAGTCCTGTGCTGGTAAAGCAGCCTGTGGCAGCACTCCTCCTATCCCCAATAAAGTCATCCCTGGGTGGGCAAGAGAGCCCCACACCTCCCTGACCTCCATCCATCAGCCAGGAGGGAGTGCTCGCCTCTGCTCACCGACAAGATCCTAAATCCATCTGCCTGCATTCAGCACCAGCCTTCACACACAAACCCAACACATACCCTCCAGTAACATCTAACCTGTTCGAGGCCCACAGGTGTCCAAACAGCTCCAAACACACAGCCCACAACCATCTAATCAGTCAACTGTTAGATAATGCTGTCACGTGGTCAGCTATTTAACTTCTGACTTATTACATATAAATCCATTTTCTACTACTCATTTATAGAAATGAGATAATTAATTCTGAATTCTTGAGGATGATCACAAGAGCAGCATGTGAATTATCTCATAAAGCAAACACAACACACCCATTTATTGCAAAAGGATCTGGGTGAGTGCCCATAGGTGGGTCTCAGGGGACTGAAATAATTCCCCAAATCATTGCAGCATGTAATTCACAGAAAACTGCAGACTGCAGATTGGTACTAAACTGACTCACTGTGCTTTAAAAATGTGATCAGTATGTTTAGCTTAAAATTTGGTATTAACAGTGACTCAATTAAATGCACCACAGTATGTCTATGAAAATGAAGAGTAATACACACTTTGTGTTTAAGGTAATGTTGTTCTTAAATTTTGTGAAGAAAAAGTGCACAAAAGTGACATTTGTATCGTTGTGTCTTGCATGCTGTCCTACTGTAGATGTGAACAAAGTAAGCTACTTTTACAACCTAGATTTTGATAAAACAGGTTACACTACGTCCACCTAAGCCGGCTAAATCTGAAAACACATTTTTTTTCTCTATGGTTTGGCTCTCTGTCCATTCTTTTTTTGAAAAACAGACTCTATATTGGAACATTTTGAAAACTCTGGCTACGTGTTTTAATGTGGACAGGGAAAACTCAGCTTTTGGAAAATGATCAAACAAGCCTGTTCAAGGACTGTGTGCCAGTTAAGTTAGGAAGACAACTTTCTATCGCCTCTTACCAACTTTGTGATCATTAGTGCAGGAGTTACAGTGCTCCTGAATAACAGCTAGTATTTATGAGTCGCTTTTAAAAAAAACAGAAATATATGTGAATGAGAATAGCTATACTGTGAGTTTGGCTGGATTTAAACACACTATAGGTGATCACAGAGAGCAGGAGGGGACAGAATGGAGGTTTAACCAGCTGAGATTCAGCAGAGTAACCAGGCTGTCTGGCCTGTCCTTACCAGATGTTGGCTGTGATGCACACTTGTGCAGTTTGCCTACTGACAAAAGAGGAAGAAAAAGCGATTTCACTATTTTCCTATCATTAAGGTGTTTGTTGACAGAGATCTGAAAGCGTTTTTGTTGATGCATGTTGTTTTTAACATGTAAAAAGTGTTTTCAGATTTAGCCAGCTTAGTGTGGATGCAGTCTGAGAAGTGCTACTTTATTTACAGTGCATCAGAGTCTATGAGGTGACTTCATCAATATAACCACACTACTGGGCAGAGTGTCCTCAGTCCTCCATTTTGTTGTGTCACTTTGTTGTGTAAATATTACGCCAGAGGCACATGGACTTAATATACTTCCAGACTGCCTTGTTGATTAAAACCGTACCACAGTTTTAGCTGGAATCCACAGATCTTGTAAAGATAAATTCATTTTACTTCTTATTTTTATGGGCCGTACACAGCATTGACCAGTGCCACATACCACAGCATTTATAAGACAGTTTGTAATGCTTGTTCCTAGATGGACTTTCATAAAAATACACACACAGCATAACAAGAAGACAGAAAAGAAAAAAAGTACCATAAAACCAGATAAAATATTAATGAATGCTCAAAATAAACATTCTTGCTCACTCCACAAAAATAGGGAACTTCCCCTTCAAAGGCTCTAAGAGAAGCCATCAAATTATGCCAGCTGTATTGTGATCTGGACTAAACCAACAGAACCGACCAACAGTGAAAAGTTCCCTTCCACCGTGTCCCACAGTGGCTCATGCCCAGAAAACCCTTCTTAATTTTGGGATCAACTGATGGACAGAATGAATTACCTTCATTTCTGGTAGAAGCCCCAAACATTATTTCTGACAGTAAGACTTCACTTACAATTTCTCGGACGAGCCGCGACAGTAAACAACATCCCACTAAAACCCCACAAAATCAACTCAGGGCCTGATAGGATTCTTTCAGTAAAAAATGGTTCCCTGGAGTATAAGCTTGAAAAACACAGAGTCAGATGGTCATTTGGCCAGTTAGAGCATGTTAGGTCAGACAAACACAGACCCTGAGGCTGCCACAATGTCAGAGGCCAAAGACTGAGAGCCTCAGTGGTGTGCAGGAAAACCCTCCCACATTAAGTAAAAATGCAGTCTGTAAACAATAGAGTAGTTCAGTAACATGGGTTTTTAATAAATATGTTGGGACATGGATACCTAACGCACACACACACAGATGTCAGCACTCCCCTAGTTGATCAGTCTGTTTCTCACAGGGGTGGGACTGTGGGAACCGTGCTGTCACTTCCTGTGCCCGCGGGCCTCAGCCAATCGTCATCAGATAAGAGCCACAACTCAACCAATCAGAGCAAGGCCTCAGCTTCACATGATGGAGCAGGGGATGCGATAAGGACATAACTTGCCAGGGAAAACGTCTTGATCTCAATTGTACCCCCTTCAACCCTACCCTCTCCCCCCTTCCCACCAAAATAGTTGTTTGGAGACAAGGTTTCTTTTTGTCTTTCGCCCATAATTACGCTGCCTTTCATCTGCCCCCCTGTTCCCCTTGACCCCTACTCTGGGGTCACTGGCCAGGATATCCCACTCTCTGGGGCCAATAATGTGCCTTTTAGGATGGATGAAGAGGGGCATTCATGCCAGGGCAGACAGGAGAGCAGCGAGGAGAGTAATCACTCCATCACACTCTGCCCCCGTCTGTCCGAGCTCCTGCCCAAACACCCAAACAGCTCGCCTCGCTCCTTACATCAAAGACCTGGACCCAGACTGCAGCCACAGCTTCAGCCCTGCACAGCACAGAGGGCGACTGTGTCACCAGCCAGGGAAAAGCACAGTGGTTCACCAATGTAGTAATCACCGTGGAAATCCCCCCTGAGAGTTTTCACAATCACATTTGATGATACAGTGAAGAAGATAGTTGAGATTCAAAGAATTGAACTCACACTTACTTTCATGGAAGCACACTTATTGCACACACATACTGAAAGACAAACATGTACACCCACACTGTCATCAAACAGACCTTCAATAAATGGGGTGTGCATAGCCAGAGACCTGGACAATGAGTCATTAAGGAAGTGTGTGAATCTTGGGGAATTTTCCCTTAGCTAGACCTTGGCCAGTCTGACCTTACATAGATTAGCATTGTTCCAGAGCAGCTATCACAGGTGGTGGTCTGCCTTATGAACTAGTCCCTGGACACTGCCTGAGCTACACTAACTATAGTCAGGTTATGTCAACATTATGAATGTATTTTAAAGTGGAGTAGTATATCTAGATGTCTATGTGTATCTGTCTGGTTTTACTTTACTGTAAAATGTTGGAGGGCCTATCTTGACTCTGCACGCAAAGAACAATAAGCAAAACATGGGGCAGTATCTTAAAACATTCCTCAGAAAGAGTTGAAGAATGACTGGAATTCTGCCAAAATCTTCCACTCTGTCAAAAGCCCTGCACCCTCACTGATATATAGACCAACTGTACTGAAATACAGCAAACTCAACTCTCTGCTCTACTGCTTTTCCTTATAACATAAAAATGGGAAGTTTTCAATTTAGGAGATTTATTTTTAAAGCTCTTTAGAATCTTCGGTTTATTTATTGTTAAGAAAGCTATTTAAGTCAGAAGTCAATAATATAAATATAACATAAAGAACCACTGCACTAAACAACAGCAAGGCAGTGATGCGCTGGCTTCATCAGCAGTGTGGTGTTGTGCAGCCACCGGCCTGAATAGACCTCAACCAGTCTGCCTGCAGCCTACTTGCCTTTAGAGTTTCACTGTGATCAATAGCTGGATTAATTGCTGAAAGGACGGGGGGGGGGGGGCAAAGAGAAGGAGGAGGGAGAAGGTTGTCAGCCTCAGGCAGGGGAGGGTTTCAGAAGGTGGGGGTTAAGATGGTGCTGACAGGCAGCGAAAGCTGAAGGGATTTAAAAGGCGAGCTTCAACTCCCCCTTCACACGACCCCACCCCAGGTCACCTGGCAGCGCGCAGGGCAGCGGTTCGTCAGATTAGGATCTGAGAGGGGGAGATAACGAGTTTATTGCCCCCTGGACGGGCTGTTGGAGCCAGGGAAGGAGGAGGGCAGGCCAAGCAGGCTGGGGTGGGAGGCTGAATGGTGGTGGTGGGTGTTTGTGTTTGTTTTAACCTGGGGAGATAGATGCAGCCAGGCAGGGTCTTTATGAAAGAGCACCCCAGCAGAGCAGTAAAACCCATAGGCCGCATGGTTAGAATACCAGCAACACCACTCAACCAACAGTTACAGCAGCTCATCCATCATGGCCTCGACACATACACACACTTGCATATGTGCATGACTCGGAGACACACGCGTACAACCTTATAATATCTAGCGTGTGTCTGTGTTTTTCCGTGGCTTAGTAAGTAGCTGCACAAATTGATTCTCAAGTGCTCAGAGAAATAACTGATATTGAAAATAATTATAATGGTTGCCATTTCCACCACTGTCCTAATTTGCGTAGGTTGAGTAAGTTTCATATCCGAGGGCCTGTTGGGAATTCCGCTTTCTCTTTGATCAACAATGTGTACTTACTTTCATGTTATCTCCTGAGTTACTGGAAATGGGATAAACCCGATCCTATTACAAGCAAACACAGAATAACGTATGAAATCTATATGTATTTCACACCACTGTGATCTTTGGTCACTGAATTCTGTGCACGTATTGGGAGCCTGTATTAGCTTTGCGTGTCTGGCCCAGGCGCTGGAAGAGAGATAAGGGGAGCGGATATGAGAAATATGAAAAATAGCACTGTGATAGGATGATCAGTGAGAATGAGCAATACGGGCTGCGGTGACAAATGGGACAGGGAGCCAAAGAGGAGAGCAATGCAAAACGGCATTAGAGCCAAGGACAGAATGATTTTCCAAGAGGAGTGGAAACATACTTTCTTAGAACGAACAGGTCAATAATAACCTCTTGATATCAGTCATTTAGTCATTTATTCTATTTCACATTTTTCAGTTTCAAGTCATCTGTGAGAGTCTGTGTAACACTGAAACAGCTGCATAGATTACAGTGTAATACTGAGGATTTTAACAGTCTACAATGTAATTTAGTTCTCAAAATAGAAGAATATAAGATAAAACACTGGCGGCATCAGAAAAAAAACTGTTTTAACTCTTGCTTCTTAATATATCTCATCTTACAAAGATAAGATTATTTTACATGATATGTTTGGGTGTTTTTCAGGGAACAGTCCAAACAATCAATTGAAAATGGATAGACATCCGCAGCATCAAGAGAAATTGGATGAATAGCACAGATCCTCCTCAAACACACAAACCCCCACTTTCTCTTCAACACTCACTCTCGTACACACACTCAAAGGGATTTTGGGGCCCTGTGGAGCGGCACGTGAGCAGCCCTCTGTCAGCTGTGTTTGCAGTGAGGCAGGCGAGGGGCGCCCTGCAACTCCGAAAGAGAGTAGCGACCCAGGAAAATGGGAGAAAGGAGGGGTGCTCTGTGGAAAGGCCAAGGCCCGGAGAGGAGAGAAAAAGAGCGGACACAAAACAGCTTTCCTCCAGAGAGAGAAAGACAGAGAGAGAGAGAGAGAGGAGGGGGCTATTGGAACAATGCCGCTTCAGCTGCAGGTGCAATGGCTAAGGCCGTGTGTGTGTGTGTATGTGTGTGTGTGTGTGTGTGCATGAGGGTGTGCGCAGAGAGCACTTTCTTTTTTGTGTTAATTGAGCTGATATGTTGTCTTTTCTCTGCTGCAAGTTTAACTCACAGCTGATTAACATGTGGCCTTTTGGAGCTCCTGTGTGTGCAGTGTGTGTGTGCAGTGTGAGTGTGTGTGTGTGTGTGTGTGTGTGTGTGTGTGTGCAGAATTACAGAATGAGCTCGGTTGCCAGTGTGAGCAGAGTAATGACACAGGCACAGGGTGTGTAGACACAGGCGAACAGAGAGTGTTAACTCGATTTGCACTTGTATAGAGCACAGAGCAATGGTTAACACATCTGAATAAAGGCTTTATGTGCTACATGTCGTACAATTGGAAGTGCACAGAGGCATCACTCAGCCACTAGATTAAATAGCATACTCAGAGGATTAAAGGCTTTATACCTAAGAACAGTAATGCAGTATAACAGGGCATTCAGCTCACCTACTGTATTCACTACCACAGAGTCATATCACTATTATAACACTGCATCATCTCTAACACAGCCATCATTTCATGATGCAGTGACTTTGCACTTTTCTTTACACAACTTGACAAAACTTTATTTTAAGTGGCAGTTATTGTGACCACGGTAGGTTAAACAAAGAGCACTTGAATATTGTTGAGTTTGAAATCAAAACACTTTGGCGACTGAACTTAATGAGGTCTGGGGTCCTGACGCCGAGGATCTGTCCCTGACAGCTGCCCCGTGGTGAGAGATCCTGATATTCAGACCCCACCAGACTGGACGGCCCTGTTTGGACAACTGGTTCCTATCCCACACTCATGAGGCATCGTGGCCACAGGAGGACGGCCCCGCAGCCCGAGGGCACACCGGGGCCAGGCCTCAGCGCTAACACTCTGGTAGAAAGGTGCCCATGTTCCACCCACCGGCTTAAGAGGTGGTCCTCACCTACACACAGGAGGAGAATGTGTGTGCATAAACAGTGGATACATGCATGTCGGGTCTAATTCACACACATACACACTTAACGCACCTCAAAGTGAGAGCCCCAGGGCCATCGGCAGGACGCTCAGACAGCCCCAGTGAGGCAGAAACACAGAAACATGTGTAAGGCCTTAAAGAAGACACTCACTTCATAGAGGAGTGTGTCCCCTGGTTCTCCCCCATCCCACACCTCGGCCCATCCCTTTCATAGGAGACTATTGGGAGAGAGAGAGGAGCAGAGGGTAAAGATGGGGAACGGTGATATGGAAGAGAGCGAGCGAGAAAGATGAAGACAGAAACAGAGAGATTTTGCTCTCCACCCCTCTCTGCAGATATTACTGCTTAATTAAAAGGGCAGCATGTGCTAAGTATTATTCCAGCTGAGATCTCTATCTTCAGCCTATGTAATAAGATCTTCAGCAGGCTTACAGCTAAATTTTCGAGCAAATTTCCTTCCTATTCTTTGCCCTTATTTCCTTTTGGCCTATGTCTGTTTTGTGCTGTCGCTGCAATCTTTTTGCGTGCCTGCATTGTGAGTGTGTGTGTGTGCGAGAGTCAAGCGGGACTGTTTTGCATGTTAATTAATGTAATATTTTGTACACCACTCGGGAGCGTGTAAGTGTTCTCTTGAATGTGTTCCAATTAAGAAACATCCCTCAGGCACAAATTGGTTTGGACACACTGAAAATGTTCCCATATTTTTACATATTTGGGAGACCATGAAGAACGTGAACAAAATGCAGAGTTTACAAGCCATACAAGTGTTTGGTTTCTGTAGAGTCTTACACAGGAACCCCCTTCTCCCTAACTGTCAGACCCAAAGCCATCTCTCCCCGTCACCATCTGCTCTATATCACGACGATGATTCACGTCTGCTGCTAATGCTGCAAATCCAGAGATGGTGGCTGGCTTGAGTGTCAGGCTGCCTGCTTTTAAGGGAACGTCTCCAAAACCTTAATAGTATAACAACATTTTGAAGTATCACTAAAAACATGTGCCTAACACTGCAGAACTACAATATGCTGGAATATACCAGGAATTTTGTCCATACAGGAATCACTTTTAAATCAGTTTGTCTTATGGAGGGAAAACATACTGCAGATTTGCATACAACACACAGTCACATGTACACACACAGTAAGCATGATTGCCAAGTCATTCATGTATCATGGCTACTGGAGAGGTGGCTGTGAGACCCTTTTGCATTTTTTTTTTCCAAAAGAGTGGCTTTGGACTCACATTCAATCATCTGGTAAATTAGTTTAATCCTGCAGCAAATCTGTCCCTCTCCTGGGACGTTTCCAGAGGTGTCAATCGGAGATAAGGCCAGTGTGACAATGAAGCCACCAAACCATGGGGGGGTATACAGCACTGCTCTTTAACTCTTCCATACATTTGAAGCTATTTGATTTATGGGAGCAGAAAGAAAGACAGCCATTTCCTTTTTCATTAAACTGTTAAAGGAAGGAAAGAAATGATGTGAAAATGAGTGTTACCTTTAACAAATTACATATGATTGTGTAGCTTCCGTATGCCAGATGTCAGAGGAAAAACACACTGAGCAAGACATGGAGAAAAGAAAGAATAAACCCATTAGAAACATACAGTGTGTCTTCATAAGTATTTAATAATTAGTTTATGGGGGGGCTTTTGGTGCCTTTAGGATTGTTTTAAAATCTCTGATGGGAGAGCAATAATTCCAGTTACAGTCCCATAGAGTTTTCTTATTGTTTGTTGTTATATTCGTATGGTATCATTGTGGGTTAATACTGTTTCGGTTAAGGGATCTTTAAACTTTACCATCCACAGCAGCTGGATCAGTGATATATAGACATTCATTTAGGCATAAACAAGCATATGTATCAAAACCTAAACACACAGGTAGATGACCACATATGCACACTGACATGGTTGTATACACACAGACACACACACTTGTACACATGTAAACAGTTTCTGTATGTCTCTGTCTCCCTTCATATAAAGTCAAGCCTCTGCAGATCACTTCTCCCCTCTATTGACTATGAATGGGACTGCAGCTGCAAAGATGTGGAGTTACAGGGTGGAATTACACAAAATGTAAAGATTAAGTTTAGATTTAGTGTGGCTTTATATACAGTATCCATAGAGTCAAAGTACAGCGTCATTAGCTCCTTAATTAGTAATGGGCAACTGGTATTAGGGGCATTGTAAAAGAGGAACAGGAAGAGAAAAATGGATGTCCTTTGTTTAAGCATTAACTACGACTTATAACATTTAAATTTCCATTATCACTGTCATTTGAATTTAATATTTTCATATTGAAAATATGACTGATCTCCTCAAAAATGAAACTGGGAAGCCATTCTAAAGACAGAGAAGTTTGACAACAGATTAATATATTAAATAATGAATTATTATTATAATAAATGATATAATAGATACACACTCATTTAAAACATCACACATCACATCATTTATCACAAATTCAAATTTTCTAAAAACGATCAGGTATTACATTAATTACAATAAAATCTGGAATTTGGTGGACTCCAAATCCACTTCAGTTTTTCATCATCACAACAAATAAAAAAATTATGAAGTAATTAAAAATACAGGGGAAAAAATATTCAAGTGATCTATCAGCCACTGCATTTTTCTTGTTTTTTGTATTAAGTTTCCTTTGCCACTATCGCTGGTGAATAATTAAAAGGTGGATGCCATCAATTGAAGCGTTTCACCTTACTCTATACTAGCGCACATCTACACAATAAAAATACTCTATTCAAACATACCCTCTAAACCTATGAAAGTTTCCACAGACAGTGAGCAGAGGGCTAATGCGTTGCAGAATGGCATAACGGAGCGGGGGAGAGTCGGGTGATTTAATGTGAGTCATTTTAACATTAAAACAAGTGGGACGCAGAGGAAACAAAAAGAGCAAAAGAGGAAAGGAAACTTCAAAATGCTCTTTGAGGAAAATGAGATCACAGGCTGCAATTATATAATTCTTGTCAAGTGATGGTGGCGATAGCCTAAGAAGAATGCATGCACACACACACACAAATAAACTCCAGTGGGAGAACAGCCTCCTAGACTGCATTTTTAAATGTTGGAAAGTTATGGGGGTCACATGGGGGTCAGGTACAGGAAGAGTGTGTGTGTGTGTGTGTGTGTGTGTGTTTGTGTGTGTGCGTGTGTGTCTGAGTGTGTACATGTGTGTGTCAGGCCCTGAACACTGGGCCCCTGATAAAAGCACTTCTTCTGATTTCCTCCTTTGGTTTTTGTTTTTGTCCATTTGGTCCGTCTCTTTCTAGTTATGATGAAAGTCAAAAAGCCAAGCGTTCCCTGATGCCAAGTGCAGATTTGAAGTGGGAGCATGACTTATGAAGTGTGTGTGTTGTATGTATGTGTGCTTCAGTGTCTCAGGGCTTTGAGAAACAGTCAGTCTTGATATGGCTCCATCACATGGACTACAACACAACCGCATGAATATAAACATATATAATGAATAGTCAGTAATAGTATGGTGCACTGCTTCCAGATGAACGCTTAGAATAAACCAGGCATTCATGCTGTTGCCCACATATCATGGATGCTACACATCTCCACATCTTCCAGTTTACAAAACCCATTTACAACACCAGGACTGGAACACAAAGGTTCCAGTCTGAGCCCTCGTCATCTATCCACACACACACACACACACACACAGACTGGTGGTGGGGCCAGGGGGTCTGCTGCTAGGTTCCCAGGGAGCCACACTGGTCTGATGGAGGCACTTTGTCTGAAGCCGGGGCAGACTACAGCAGACTCCAGAGGAGATGCCTATCAGCTACTGGCTACGCTACGGCCTGGAGGAGAGAGGGAGGGAGAAAGAGTGATACAAAGAAAGAGAGAGGGGACTACAATACAAGATGCTGAAGATGATGATGAAAAAATAGTCAGCATCAACACAGAAATCAGAAAAAAGTAATTGCTCACTTAAGACAGAAATAAATAATCCACATCTGCCTGAATTTTTGAAGGCCATATGAGGTTAAGACAACTCACAGGAAATAAACATTTCCTATGAGTTGCGTATGCAAGATATTGACATCATCTTTTTACTGCGGCAATCAAACGATTGAGATAAATCCCTCAACGGGCGAATCAAGTTAAAGAGCCCAAGTGCTCTCCATTGCAGATAACGGTAGCAGTGGAGGCCATATGCGTAAGTGTTGACAGGCTGAGTGATGTATAGTGAAACTGAGGGTGAGTCAGGTCGGTGATACACTAAAGGTCAACAAGGAGTGTGACCTCTCCAGGTGTGGCCTCCTCTCTCAGCTCCAACACAGCAGGCACCCTTCCACATGTTTTCCATCCCTGTTTTTATCCTCCTAAATGATCTCTGACAAGTTTAAATTTCTATGCAATATACAGTTCATCTTTCACTCTGACGGGGACAGGTATAGTAAGGTGCTGAGCAATGATAGGAACAACAAAAAGCAGATACGAGGATAAATGCAATTCCTTTCTGCTGTCTTTTTCTCTAATCTCTCTCTCTCTCTGATTACAGAGGCATGTGGGGTTGTGGATCGGGTGGGTTAGACGGCATAGTGGTAGACAGATCTAATGTGTGCTGTCTGCTGCATGGCGACTTCTTAGTTAGAGCGTGAGGGCGCAGGGGGGGATGGGGTGGTGGGCTGGAGGGACTTGCACCGTGACCCAAGGATCTCCACGGCCTCTGTCAGCGGAAAATTTGATTACAACTGTCGGACCAGGGGGTGACTAAGGAGGGGGCGTCAAGAAGTCTAAATATGGAGAGCTCAGTATGTCCATAATCACTTTATACAAGTTAGATGAACCAACAGACTTATCTCGTCCTCGCTGTCCAGATTGCCAATGCTGGTGTCAAGCATATGTGTGTGTGTGTGTGTGTGTGTGTGTGTGTGTGTCTGTGTTGTGAAACCTCTCTGATACAAATCCGCTGCAGTCGTTATACCTCTGCGGTGTCCTTTTACGGTGAACCAGACAAAAAACGTGTACAGTGGAACATACATGTTAGTGATATGTCTGAATGGATGGTTTTGACACAGTAGCAGCCAAAACAGGCCAATTCAGATGGTGCCATTCAGAATGTAGCCATTCTGAGAAACAGACACAAAACATGAAGCAGTACGTCTGCTTGGATTAATACTCAATATAATGAAATGATCAACCTGGACTGTAAAATCGATTTTGTTTTTTTTCTGAGATCTCAAAAGCCTCACAAACTTTTTCTTTTTACTAGGTCAGAGCATAGGATACATGCAATTATGTGGCTGCTTATGTGAGCATAGATTATCAGCTTTTGCTTTGATATGAATCAGTTAGATGTATGGCCAGTCAATACTATTACAGACAGAAAGAGAAAAGAAAAGAAAAACGGGAAGGAAAAGTCTGGTGGACAGACACTGGCAGCGACTCTGGATGAACGGTGGCAGCAGACGGCGGTGGTGACAAGAAAGGGAAGGAAAAGAGCGGGAGGGGGGTGATGGACAGAGACAGAGCAGAAAATTGAAGTACATGTAACATGACACAAATGGAGAAAAGTATTTAGCTAATGATTTATTATTAAACAGAGCAGGCAGCCTTCCCCAGCCTGATCCCCCAGCCTTGCCCAGGCCTCAGCCCTATTGTAGGGAGATGGAGAGACAGATAAGGAGGGCTGTAATGGTAGTCAGATGGCAGGTGGGCCGGCAGAATCCGGGGTTAATCACTGCTAAGTGCTGTGGAGAGGGGAGGACACGGGGCCTGGCTGAAACACTGTATCCTGGGGGGCATTGGGAGGACAGGTAAGTCAGCCCAGGTAACTCACCTCGGCGGCTCAGGGAGACAGCTGGACTCTTGCACTGGTTGGCTAATGGTGTTAACTCAGGAGAGTCGCCACAATGATATGTTACATCAACACACTCACCTTCGTCTCACTCTCTGTCTTGCTCTTTCAAACCATGTTAGGCTCTTTTGTACATGCTCCATCCTGCCTTATTGCTTGGAGGATTTCCGAGTAACACAAGTGATTTAATCTATCTGAGAGGAAGGAGAGAACACTGTGTAACAGAGTAACAAAGTAGAGAGGTCTGTGGACCTTTAAATGGAGCTCTTCTGAGGCAAAATAAAACAAGTTTAAGTATTTTTTATTTCACACATGGATGAAATGAAAGTCTAACGTAACGCAGATTAAATTTTGATTTAAAACATGATGACGAAGGTCTAAGATTTCAAATATTGTAGACAGACCAACAACAACACCAAAACTGACATGACTATGAAAACCATTTCATTTTGTCCCTCTCTAGTTTCAGTTCATTCACATTTTTCCTTAGAGTGCCCCCTATCTGTGGCTGTCTCCAGACTCTGAGGTGCATTTGCCTCCAGCGGATATCAGACTACATGAAAAAAACAACAAGCAGCCTCTGCTGCCACAGCATGAAATGCGGGCCGCCGTGCGTCTACACAGAGGATGACAAACCCATAATGAAGGCAGTAATTGGAACAACATTTCAGGTCCACCGTGCACGTCTTGCTCTGGTATCCCTGCCGCCATCAGGCCCTTCTCCCAAATCATTCCCAAACGTCCGGCAAATCAAAACAAAACACGGGGAAAGGAACACAACTTTACAGAGCAGTGACTTCTGATGGGCCATTTCTGCTGGAGACTCCAGTCTGCGTGGAGGTGGGCCTTACTTAGCTGTTAACATGAAACAGGCTGCTACTCTGGGCTACATTCAGCTGGAGCCATCGAAGGTTTCGGTGCACTGTTACTCCAACATACATGAGCTGTTGTTGTGTTTGGAAATAAAAGCTGCACAAAGGAGTCTGCGCTGCACGCAGTCTGCCCTGTCATAACAGAGATGTGAGGGGAAAAAATACACACATACATGGACCTCCTCAATTTCCACTTTAGCACACACACACACACACACACACACACACACACACAAACACCTTCATCTTAAAGCCCAACCATCAACCGTGTAGCTAGCTTATACCTCTGCCTGCTCCCATAAAATGGAGTCGTCGTAAACAACAGATGAAGTCATCTTGTTTTAGAAGAAGAAAAGAGAAGAGGTCAAGTTGAACAGAGAGCCTTAGTTAAATCATCTGCTTGTAGTAAACAGTTGAGAGGAACATCTATCAGCCAGGCACGTGCTGCTGACAGTATAATAATAAGGTAGCGAGAGCTGGAGCGTGTACTGAAAACAGATGAAGGGAGCCACTTCCCTCCAGAGACAGAGGGAGAGAGTGAGAACAAATGAGGAAAAAGAGGACAAGTAGAAAGAGAAAAGTAGCTCATCACCTTTTCCATCAGCGTGGCGGGTGGTGCTGGTGTGACTGAACACAGTAACACTGCAGACCCTGTTCATAATCACAAGGTTACTGTTCATTGTTCGACGTGACCCGGTGGACATGAGTGACAAGGTGGGCAGCCGGGCTCTGTGCTACTGTGCGGATAATTACCTCATGACGACAAAGTGAACTTTGATGTACAGTCTCTCCCCTGTAATGCTTTAATGACCTTAGAGCTGGTATTTGTGCACGTCTGTGTATATGTTTGTGTAGAAAATGCGTGCACACACTCAACACACGAACAGAGACACCAAATGAGCACTCTCTCTCACTCTCTCTCTCTCTCTCTCACACACTCATACACACACTAGGCTTCAGCCAGCCAGTAGGCTTGATGTCAATCAAGTGGGTGTCTAATTAAAAGTAACAGGAGGAAGCTGCTGGGGACAGCAATCGCTATCGGACTCACATTTTCATATGAATGGCCTTTTTTAATTAAACTGAACAGCTAATAAGCCTCAGTATCCAGACCATGTAGCAGTTTAACAGACAAAGAGCCACAAAGAAAACACACATACACACACACACACACACGTGCATGGGTTAAAAGAAAGGGGGATGAGAGGTAAAGACAGAATGATGAATAATGACGAGTCAGAAGCAGAGTGATGCATTGCCTTTGAACCTGTTGGCTGTCCTTTGTTTGTGGAGGCGCTCTGCCAGCAGCTATTGTTGTCAACAAAGTTTATTTAGCGTCGATAGTATTAAAGAACACAGTCCAACAGAATTTGCTTTTGCCATGAGACGGGGAGAAATGAAAGAGAGGTAAAAGAAAGCACAGAGCGCTATCTCTTCCTCAGATGAAAAGGAGAGTCTACAAACAATTTGGGCACGTGTGTTTTGGTTATTCTGTCCCACAGCTAAATGGTAATTATAAATGTATTTGAGTTAGGGTGACTGTGATCAAACACAAAACAGCAATAAAACTACACCAGCTGTCTTTATTGAAGCGAAGAAAGGCAAAAGAATAACAGTATTTTGCCAAATGATTTGGGGTATCAGGAAATGAAATAATACAAAAGTAAAATGTCACTGTAAAATCCAATCTTATTTCCATCAATGGATTTAGAAACTATTGAAATTTTAAAAAAGCATGACAGCATAATTCAGTGACATGAATTCACTGCTTAGCGGCATGGTTATACAATGTTCAGAGTTGTAATGCCAAGCTCTGACAATGACATTTAGCAGCTCCAAAAAAATGCTTTGTTCCTGAGCCAAACATAATTAATGTGTTGATCCTCTTCTATGTGAAATTAGCAAGCCACTCAAATCTGGTATTTCTGAAAAAAGATTTTCTTCTTCACCATCCTTCCCTTCTCATATCCACAGCATGTGTGCAAACATACATAATCACACCAGGTTGCCAAGATGTGTGTGGAGAGAGAATGGGGACAAAAGACTAAATAAATGGGACGTATGATTCCCATACTGCTAAGATTTCTCTGTGGAAGAGATTATGGTTCCGTTCTAACAAACACGACAAATCTCCATTTTCCCAACCTTTTACAGCAGATAAAGGACCTTGGATCCCTTTTCCACACTAAATCCCAGATCAACTTCTCCTTAGCTATTCAAACCACCCAGCAGGTTGTTTCTAAAAGGCTTGAAAGTGAGCCTAGAGATAGCCAGCTCTGGCATCTCAAATGAGCTCTCCGCACCACGGTGATGTACGCTCGATGCGCTAATTCTCCCTCTTTCTTACTTCTTCAGAAACTTTTAACATCATGACCCCGAGAAACATTTGCAAACTATAACAATAAAATTAACTTGTAATGAGCAAAATAATTGCACATCAAACGCTGCTCGATGGTGGAGTGCAAGCTTGGAAGAAAGGGCCCAATTTACAGATTACATGGCTCATGACTACCGAAGTTCAAAACACAGAGAAATTGGTTGTGAAGTGAGAAAAAAGGGCCCTTCCAAAACGACTCCGAAGCATTCTTTAAACTTGTGTAATGGATACGCTGCGGGCAACTGGGCAAATTTACCATGCAAAGAATCTCCATTCTGCACGCAGCACTTCAAAGGCGAAAGGAACTGAGTTTCAGGGAGCCAGTGGGCACAGGGAGACGGGGGAATGAACACGAGATGCACATTTGTCTCCACGGAGTGACAGAAATTGGCGGGGGGTGTTCAAAATGAGAGATTTAGCTGATCTAGGGCAGAGTAGTAGTTCAGTCAACACGACAGTGCTTCCTCAATCTTCAAAAACAGAGAAAAATCATAATACAGAGAGGAGAAATGCTGAGAAAGTTAAAATGGAAGGCAAGACGCACATCAAAACTCAGAGGGGACTGGAGACATTTTTCTCTCCTCTGCTGAGAAGTAAAAGAGTGACTAACAGAAAGAAAGATAGAAGATAGAGAGATAGATGGCTCGAGAGACTAGGCCAAGTTGCTGTGTTATATTTTTCTCTATGAGGCAGCAGCCTTTTATGTTGTGTTGGTAGAGGAAGTAGAGGGGAGCAACAGATTACATTAGCAATGATAAAGTGACCAATGCCATGCTGTGTCTTACCATCAGATACACACACAACATAGCAGATTACGCTGAAAAACACCTAAAACTCAGACACACTCTGGACTGCAGTGGACAGCTGATATCATGTCTACAAGTCCACATGCAGGAAAAAAAATTCTGATTTTACCAAAATAAAAACCTGGCGTGAAGGGCTAAAGCTAAATGGTCCTCTTTCTGTAAAGCAATGAAATTGAGTAAATTGTGTTGACATGTTTTTTATTCCTATTAAACGTCTGTATTTTGTAGTTGTTGCTAAAGTTGCTATCAGTTGTAGCTAAAAAAAAAAACTGAAATTTTATGCTAAAATGTTGAAAGGTCAAATAAAAAGATACAAAGGTTCCTTAGACAAATGTGTTGCTATTTATTTACCTGTCTCAAAATGTTCAAAAGAGACATTTTCTTGGCCACGATGTTTTGTGCTCATTTCTCACATCGCCTCCGCTTTTACCCCTCACTCATTCTGTCTCTCCTCCACCCCTCTCTCCCTCACGAGGCAGTCTCCTTCTCCTGTTCTGGAGCCTTATCTGATGGGAGCTCTGCCACTGTTTGCATAAAACACTGTTTATAAGGGGTTGCATATGTTAAAACATTAAAACACACATTAGAGTGCATGCACACACACGCTAATGCTGCACATGGATGTGCACACACTGACAAGTTGAGCTGTTCTGACCTTGCTAAAAAGCTGTGCAACAGACGTGCAGTGGATTTGTTTAAATAAGGCTTCTCCTTTTAAAATATCAAGGAAAAGAAAAAAAAAACAGTACACCACACACACACACATTTAAGTTGTTTAACGACATTTAGTAACATGACATACACATTAATAACATAATTTATTAAGCTTTCATCCTAATATTTTAATGGTTTCAAGTTAACTGATGATTGGTGATTTACTCATTTATTTTAACATTACACTACCTATTGTTTGTTCTTAATGTAGGTATGATATAAAGTACTATCAATATGACAAAATAAGAGAAACAGCACATTAAGTGTTATTACAGTTACAAAGGTCAGCTGAATAATAATGAGGACTTATGTGTTGGCTTTTAAAGTCTGAAGATGATGGTCCAAACAAAATGTTTTGTCGAAAAGTCAAAGAATAGGTGAAAGGCACCGATCATGTTTCTAAATCCCAAAGTGACGTCTTATAAATATCATGTTTTGTCCGAACCAAAACCCAAATGTGTCATTATACAACAGTATAAACAGAAAAGCATCAAATCCTCACAACTGAGAAGTTGCAGCCAGAGAATGTTTGGCCTTTTTTCTTGATAAAGTTATCTTGACTTCAGTGATTAATTATCAAAATAATTGATTAATTTTCTCTTGATCGACTGATTAATCATCTCATAGTTTCAGCAGTAAATAGGAGCGGTCTCAGAAATCCTGATTACATACATTCCACAAAAAAAAAAGCCAATTGCTACTCCATGTTTTCAAACTGCAAAGAACAGAGATAGGCTATGTAGCTTAATAGGTTCAGCTGAGGTCTAGACACACACTACAGTGCAAATACTGTTCACTGACGATGCTCACACATTCCAAGATGATCAGGTACATTTCAGAAGATTTGTAAATGCCAAGATGGAATCATGCTATCATAAATAACAATCTGATCTACACATTAATGAACTGTAGACAAGACAAGAGTTTATGCAGCAGATTTCCACCTTGTCCATCACTTACAATGTGAAGAATGAGTCCCGTTCAGGACTGCAGTACTCCAAGAAAGGCCCTTAGCTACGTCTTTTGCATTTTTATTTGCATATATTGTCATACATAATTGTTAGACACTCATCTGAAATGAAACAACGAGGGGGTACTGCACTCTTCCTTACGATCTCCACTACACAAGACCATTTTATTGAGTTAACGCTGCCCTCTTTAACAAAGTAAAGGGTAGTGATAATTGCTGTGGCAGCAGCCAACACAAACCATTACTCTTTCCATCAGTCTTGCTTCATTTTCCCCATTCTGCTGGTGAGTTGACCGCTATTGTGCTCAATTAAAATTCTGCCATTTGTTTTCTCTGACAATTGGGTTACTTCTGCAAATTTACACTAATTTACTTAACTTACGCAAACCTCAGGCTCCAGCCATTCACTAGGCCCTGCTGTTTGTTTAACAATGCAACTTGAACTCTGTGACTTTTACGTCAAACCTTCCTCCACCCATCACCTCCCCTTCTCCATCCCTCTCTATTCTTAGACCCTCAAACATTGATCAATGGTCCACATGATTCAAGCTAGGGACACCTTTCCCTGACTGGGATTAAAATTGTAAACCAGAAAGGTTTTGACCAGTGAGATACATCAAGATGTGGTTTCGATTAGACCACCACAGCACTTCCTGGGGGAAGTTTTCCTCTCCGCTCACTCCCCTAGAAAATGGCTCCTTGATATCCTAACTGCCAACAATGGCTCTCTATGCTTTGGTCAGTCACGTCAACATGTCTTTTCCTGTGTGGACAGAGCCCTTTAACTGAGCAGCCAGGGAGTACGGTTCCCAGGAGGTTGAGGAGTGAGAGTTGTGTATAGATTGGAAAGGGTGCTGTCAACAGAGACGAGCCTTTTGCCCTGACACATGACCTGACTACTTCCGGGTCATGTCGTGATAGCCTTCCTAAAGGTTATTCAGAGTGCCAGCCGTGTTTCACATGACCTCCAACACATCACATTCCTCAGCACTAATATCATGAAGCCCCTTTTCCTTTCTCTCTTTCTCCCACATACACTTTCAGACAACACTTGCCCACTCACAGTCTGCTTATGTCACATCCGATCATGTCAGTCTAACCACATAGACTGAGTGTGTCGATCGTGGCTGTTTGATGTGTGATCATTAGATTCGGGTGGGGTTAGTGTCAACAGCTGAGTCATGGGGGTTAATGGAGATGATGGTGAGTGCCGGGGTCTTAAACGCAGCATGCTCTCTCTCTGGCCACGCGTGACTGAAGATCATCATCATCATTAGAGCTGAGGGTATGCCGTGATGAGCTCATCATGAAGAGATGATGGCGCTCATTTGTCATGTCTATGAGGGGGATTCACTCAAGAAAAGTGTGAGGTTGTGAAAAACATCAGGCTGTACACACATTCTGTGTTTGTATAGAGAACACTATTTTCTTTGACAGATAAAAGTTGCGTTCTTAAAGATGTAAGAAATGTTAGTTTCTTGTATATGCAAAGAAAACAGGTAATTTACTGTTAACAGGTGAAGGGGTGGGCAATATGGATGAAATCTTTTATCATGCTATATGTCATTTTGTTTATAAGTGATCATGATAAACAGTGCTTCCATTTCCTGGAAATTTAATTAAGAAACTGTTTATAGATAAAATAAAAAGATGGCAATGTCTATTTTTGGCTAATTCAATGAATTATTGATTTTCAACATTGCCTGCAATGGTCTAATATATCCTAAATAATAAAGAATTATAATAATTTATTTATATAAAGAGCTGAAACGATTAAGTAATTAATTGATTAGTCGATAGACAGAAGATTAAATGGAAACAATTTTGATCATTGATATTTCAATAAGTCATGAAGGGCTCCTGGAAATCATAATTGACAATTTTCACTATTTTGATTAATTGATAAAATAATCTGCAGATTAATGAATAATGAAAGTAGTTGTTAGTTGCAGGCCTATTTAGAAACATGTTGCTAAGTGCTTTACAGAAAGATATACAACCAAGAAAAATGCATAGATCAGGGTAGATAAAATAAATAACATATATAATATTCACAGCAACATATATGACAAAGGCAAACTGACAAATGTTGTAAGTTTATTGTTAAATTGTAGAGTAACATGCATCATATCACCACTGCTTAAATGTGTACTGTGTAAATTTAAGAAGCAAAATGTTTGTGAAACCTTTGCAACCTTTATGTTTTTTCTTACTGCAAATGCATTAAATACATTCTGTTCTATTACATTA
The DNA here is from genome assembly GCF_020085105.1 of Siniperca chuatsi. Lineage (NCBI taxonomy): Eukaryota > Metazoa > Chordata > Actinopteri > Centrarchiformes > Sinipercidae > Siniperca > Siniperca chuatsi. The sequence continues at coordinate 25,501,099 of NC_058043.1, read as the reverse complement.
CACTACAATACACTATACAATATAATATATTTTATTCTATTATTACATTATATTATAGCACTTCACATATACATCTATATGACTCTCTCTGGCAAAATGTGACTGTGTACATCAAAGTGCCACATTTCTTACAGTTTGAAAGATTGTGGACTTTAGTCTGCTTCCAGACTCGCACAGAGCCTTAAAACCTCTGAGTGAACCCCGACTCAGTACTCAGCTCTCAGCGGATACATAGGGAGTTGTGTTTGGGCCCATTAGGGCAGGCTGGGGGTATTCAAAGGGTGCACCGATGTCACATGATGGGTTCCCACAGCTGAGAAACTCTGCTTCCCTAAAGCTACAACAGGAAGCAGAGTTTAGGGACAGACTAATGGACAATCATTATGCTTTCTGGCTCTGTTCACTCTCATTTGTTCTACTAGTGTGAGAACATAGAGCCTCTAGCCCCCCGGCACAGAAAGACAGTGATATCTGCACTTTGTTCATTATGCTGCACAAGTGATAGTCCATTTTCCCATTTCTTGGCTTTTATTCATTTTAATTCATCCTCTAGTTGAGCCATTTCCCCAGCCGTCCTGCTCTGCTCAGTCTCCAGGTCTCTACTCTATCTCTTAATTCCCCTCTGACTGGTGGAACTGAATGAAACACTATAGAAATAAAAAAACTGAATCTACAAAGTTTCCTCTGCACCAAACCATCACTAAATTTCACTGTCTTTGAAGCAAAAGTCCTCATTCATTCATTGTTAGAATCACAGCCCCCCCCGTCTTCCCTATGTTTAAAATGTGAACATGAACATGAGGTAGCATTGATGGAGGCCTCTAATCACACGTTTTTCTTCAAACACAAGACAACTTTTACTTCCCCTGTTCTCTTCCAAAGTTAGATAACCCAATATTGTTTGTTACAATGGCTGACAGCATTCTGTCTTCCTGTCTCAGCACCTGTCCAGTCGGACTCAAATGGGCCAGAATGGATAGAAGAAAGGATGGGACACAGGCAATATGGTTGCAATTGTTAAAGTATGCTTGAGAGACAGCCAAAAGAGACAGACCCACCAAACTGGGCCAAAAGAGAGCTCGCTGAATGGTGTGTGCATGATGTGTGTGTATTTAGGGGGCAGCAAGGATGGGAGATGTCAACATTTTTCTTCAGAGTGCCCATCTTCATTTGCATAATTTCCATTCTCCATGAGCAACAAAGAAAGGAAGGAGATGCTCATACAAAAACCAAATTGACGAGGGAACAATGGTGGCCTGAAGGGTCATTTTGAGGGGGCTAAAATTTCCTAAATCATGGTTTAATATTTTGTCAGGCTAGTTTTGGAAAATGCTGTTTTGCCAAAGCTCAGTCAGACCCCTGCTTTGTATGATTTGACGAGCAAAGTACATCAAACCTGAATAGTTCTTAAATAATCAAAAAAGAAATAAAAGGAAAACAATGCCTTTCATTTCACTTGTCAGTATCAGCTGACTTTGCTGCAAACCAAAAATGAGCAGCAACAGATAAAGGCACAGAGGATGGTGGACATATCAATGATTAATGCTCATCCTTCCAAAGTTGAGTTTGAGATGCATAATTCACTAAAGACCACAACCCCCCATGTCACATCAAAAGAGTGGACAAAGGGCTAACAATTCAAGGAACTACAGCTCGGATGGACAGTTGCATCAAAAGCACATATGTTCACCAAAGGTTTCCAGGTTAACTGGAAAAGTTTACAAACTAGGTCAATATATAAAGAGGGGTAATGAAAACAAAAATGCAGATAGTTGTGGTTGCTGTATTGAAAGTTTTGTGAAAGCTCTGATGGGTAAAACGTGCGCACACAGCTGGCAGAGGGGCAGGTGTAAGGAGTGAGAGGGCTGAAGCGAGGGCGAATGAGCGGGCGAGCAGGCAAAGATGGATGATGGATGGTGTTGATACAGGAGGCAGCAGCCCTGCTTTATCTAGGCAGCACAAGCCAGACCTGTCGGGGTGATGGGTTGGCTGTCAGCCCTTTGTTTATGGACCACCACCCATCTCCCATCTCCTACATGTCCCAAAAGCCTAGATCACTCAAAAACAGCTAATACCTCACCACTCTTCTCTCCATCTCTGACTCTCTCGTCCTTTTCAGTTTCTTCCCTAACAAATGGTATTTTGTCTTCTCAAGTTTGTTTCAGATGTACAGTAGCAAGGGAAGAACTCTATAAAAGTGTCCATTCAATTTCTCTCCACTGGTTGGCAAATGTGAAAAAATAAATATTACATTAATTGTAATAATTTTAACTGTTGATAATGAAATGTGTCTTCCAGACATTTAAATCCACGGAGGAGGAAAGAGAAGAAAGAGAGCAGGGGAAGAAGTGAACCTAATCCAACAATATCCCCATGAGTTGCACGCTTCCAATTAACGACTGGTTGGTTTATCAGTCTCCGACGGGTGATTGCTGTTTTTAATCATTTTCTTTCTCTACACGGTTTCTTCCTCTCTATCAGTTCTTCCCACTCTTATCATCTAACCCCCTCCTTGCGCTGTCTCGCTTCCCACCCCTTCTCTGTTTAGCGCTGCCTCCGTTTCATCATGTTTCTCATGGAGCCCCACTCTCATGCTGTGTCCAGCATTAGAGTCCGGTCTGTATGTTAAATAAAAACTTTGATGTGCGAGTTGAAAATCTGCCTATGGCTGTTCTTCGACCACTGACACAGCACCTTCCACAATTCATTATCCAGCTCCACGTACCATCTGAATTAAAACTCCAAACCAATTGTGTGATCAAGAAACAATACCACCAGCCTGAATAACAGACACACTAAAGTCAAATCAAATAATGGGATAGAGATCCATGCATTCACCCACAGTATTGGAAGTTAGATAAAGTTAGATAAAGTCTTTGGCTCAGGACAACAGAGGGTATGTTTAGGCTTTTTCTCCTGACTCATCCAGAAACACAGCTGTAGTCCTCCGAAAAAAAAAAAAAAATCAACAACCACCTCCTCTTTCACCTGTCTTTGTTAGTGTGATTGATTTGGAGACCTGAAATGTGCCTGTCACATTGATCGATCTGTCCACTTGATGGGGGGCTTTATCCCTCTGCCCGTTGGCATGGTAATAAATGGGGGATGACGGGCGGTTGACGCAGCAGCAGTTATGGCTTCTTTAATTTACCCGACGCCTCACACTGACAGAGACTCATAACAAGGTGACACGGCGCTGTAATGGTTACGCTCAGTCACCTCTTTGTCGGGCGGATAGAGGGAGTGGGGGCGGAGGTGTATGATGTGTGCGGATTTCGGGGTTTGTGTGGCGCCGAGCTTGAGCGTGTGTAGAGGCTCACTGATTCGATGTTGCCTCTCCTCCCTCTGGTCAAGGTGTTATTGAGAGTGGGGCTGTTATCTCTGTCCATGAGGTCACCCGCTGCCTCACTAACGGGAGTACACATTCCCTACCAATCCCAGCGAGCCGAGCAGCATGTTCGGGTGGGTCGTTGCTAGCCACATCCTCCTAGGTGGGCTATAACTCATCTCCAGACAGGGATAGGGCCTTATCTCAGTCCCCCTCCACAGGCCTGGCCCTCGCCTGCTCTGTCTTAGGGAAAAGATTTTCTGGTGCCCCGGTGTGTGAGTTATAGTTGGGGTTAAGGTGACTGAATAGGCCTGTCTGTTTGGGTTGTCTTAGTGAATTTATGTCGGTGTGGGCAGAGGAATGTGAAGGTGCATGTGTGTGCATTTATACAGTATGTGTATGTCCATGTAACTGAGATTTATTTACTGTGCAAACAAGTTGTGCGTCAGCTCATCTTAATGTATCCTATCCCATAAGATGAAACACTATTGCCGTAAGTTCTTTAATCATGTGAAGGGCATCGTTACAGTTGCATCTGAGAGTTGCCCCCCCCCACAAGCACATACACACTCCCCTCCACCCATCCATGCCGCCTCTCTCTGTCATCTTGGCCTATCAATCAAAAATGTATTAAGTCCGGAGTCGGGGCCGATCAAAGGCAGAATTCCTGGGAGGAGAGCAGATAAGGCCTATCTCATTAATAAGTGCTTTACCATCGTAGGGGCCCGCGCGCCTTGCCACACCCTGCCTGCCTCTCTTTGATATCTAATTATCCATCCGTTTCATTCTGTCAGAGAGGGAGGAGAGGGACGACTCATAGTTTCATCACAACCAAATACTGTTGCGTGTGTGTGTCTGTGTGTATCAGGATCTGGGCAAGGGGCTGCACCAAAACATCATGACATGCAGCAAATCCAAATGTGCAGAGAGTGGCACGTGTAAACAAATGCAAATAAGATGTTCTTGCAAAGGCAACTGGGCCCACGTTTGTATGGCACCCCTCCTGAAAAGCTGTCATGCATATAGTGTGAGCCTGAGATGGAGAGAAGGATCTATTTTATAGCGTGTAACGCTAACAGCCAACTGCTGCTGAGTCTCAGTGGCAGCTTACAAATCTACCTTTTAACAATCTGTAGGAGCAATGAGATCTAAGAGTGCTCCAATGAGCTGAAGACGGATAAGATAGTAGTGGGTGAGGAAAGAAACAAGATATTAAAACATCAAGGTAAGATATTGAGGAAAGAGGACAATGGAAGGAGTGCAAGGGTTAAGAGGATTTTTAAGGAACACCGGGTAAAGACTGATGGACAAAAGAATAAGAATAAATGAAGAAGGAAGGGAGAGGCAGACAGGAGAAATGAGAGAATGGGAAATGGGAGGGAGAGAAAGAGCAGGGCATTCTTTTCCCTTCTCTCCTTGGTTTTCTGTAAGAGTAGCTCAGGAAGATAAGGCTAAAAGGTCCGTCAGTCTGTTGTAGAACAATCCATTCTGTGTCTCTCCCCTTTCTCTCTCTCTCTCTCAAGATACTGCCTTTCTCTCTGTCTAATGGCACAACTCAGATTTCTAGCGATGCCTCTCGTGATATGGCTCATCTCTGGTGGCATGGTTTACTGACATCACTTGTCCAATACAATATACTCTCATCCCATAAAGAGCAAACCAGCCCAGAGTCTAATGCGACAGTAATATTCTGTAAACACGTTGGGCTTTTTCTCTTTAAAGAACAAACCTTCAATATAGCTAATATTCAAACCAGTGTCATTTATTGATATAAAGAAAGACTATTCAAAGCTACAATAAAGAGCTGTCTTATGTCTTCATTTAACCAAGCTGTTCAAACTCTCGTCCGTAATCGCTCAAAGCAGAGCTCGGAGACAAACACAAACCAAGGAGGATTTAGAAGAACAAAACCGACACAAAACACAGGCCCACGTGCCTAACAAAGACTCCAAAGTCTGCCTCCCCATCCCATGTCCTCTTTTAAAAAGAGACCTTCATCTCTTGGCGTTCCTGTTATGAAGAGACTTTCTTCAAGAGGAGAAAGGAGGTGTGTCAAAGACATGGGTCACAATGTTTACGAAGACTACTTTTAATCCAATCACAGCATCCCCGTGCTTTTATTTCCTGTTTCATGGGATTAAAATTAAATGAAACATAATAAAAAAAACAAAATTAATTTATGGCTGAATAACATATTTTTCTGTTTTAAAGGGATGGGTTTAAAGACTGAGAGGGAATCTACAAAGGCAGTAATTAAAGTAAAAGAAGCAAATTATTTTTTTTAGACTTTTAATTTTATTTTGTATTTATATATTTCTAAAGGAAATTTGTATGTAAATCCAGCACACAAAGCCCAACAATCATTGAATGTTATTAAAAAAGACTTCACAAAGTCTCAGTTCTTTCTATAAAAAAAAAGTCCACATCCCCCATCTGAAGTTAAGACACCAGTTAATCAGTAAATAATGAGCTGTGAATACATCTCTCTCTCTCTGTTTCTGTCTCTGACCTGTTGTGAAGCTGCCTGAGGGTTTGAATAACTGTCTGGTGCCAGGCTGCCTCACCCCAAGGCCTTGTGGGAGATGAAGAAGAGGTCAGCAGAGGTGGGGGGTGTTGTGTGTGTGTGTCTGTGTGTGTGTGTGTGTGTGTGTGTGTGTACACTTATGAAGGTGTATGCCCTTGCCTTGCCATCGAGCCTGGATAGACGGAAAGACAGATACACGGAAAGGCAGAGAAATGGGAAAAGGGTGTCAATGGAAAGACATGGTAATAGGTGGAAAGAGAGATGAGTGTATTACAATCATGGGACCCAGACTCTACACAACAGAGAACAAACAGTAGCAGAAACTCATGTGAAAAATATATCAAATTGGCTACTTCTACAGGATAAATCTGGATCTATATTCAAGCCAATGACAGATTCACAATAACAAAACTAATTTGAATCAAATTTGGACTCCATTCATACTGGTACCACCTCAAATTTAAAGCTAAGCAAATTTAGATGCCATATTTTTTACAGCACAGACACAAGAACTGGACTGCAGCTGCAACAGCCTTCAGCCAACCTCTTCGCTTGGCTATTACATTGCCGTTGCAGCAGTACTGGGTGTGAGAAAACACCTCAGACCCACAAGAAGATGAAAGAGAGGTCAACCCGCTGGGATGAACCTCTTCTAGGGCTGACCAGGGCTAGAGGCGCTGCCTGCCTGGGTGGCACTGCCTACACCCCCAGATGAACGGGTCTGGTTGTGATTTGGTTCAGCGGACACTAAGACACAGCAGCGTGTTCCTTCGTTGTATTTTTTGTTCCCAGGATGCCTTGGCTAACGTGGGTTAGGAAGGGGTGACAGAGAGGTCAGGGGGGCTCCAGTCGACTGTGCCCTGGGGGTGAATCCTGGGGAGGGATAGCAGAGTGGTAGTTGACGCGGGGGGTGTATCCCTCAGGAGCCTTGCCCCTCCCAAATCAAAACAAACAAACAGAGTGGTCCTCTGATCTAATCTGGCTGGACTAAAGCCCTCGAAACAGACCGCCTGGAACAGCTACTACACTGGACTGTGACTTGTCCTGCCCCTTACAGTAATTTAGAAGTACTGTAACTGCAATAACCATAATCATTTTACAGGATCTTTCCTTTGTGAGTTAACAGGTAAAAATGGAATGAAACTCATTTACATTAATACATTGGACGTTTTGGGGGTTAGATGCAATGTTCTCTGCTTTGAACTGGAGACAAGTGCTAACTTCTAAAGACTGAAGACAAGGAGCACGTTTGACTTATTTATAGTTATATATTTATAGTTACAACAACTATTACTGTAAGCACTGGACTGAAAACATGAGCTTACTTACTGACATCCAGCTGTGCTTGTGCATACACTGTGGGAGAACAGTATTTCATAGGCTACTGCCTGGGAAAGCCAACATGTTTGGCTCTCTGAATTCTCACCCTAAACATTTCTTCTGTTTCTGTGTTTTGAAGCTTTGCTATGGTTTAGACAGTAGACTAAACTGCTCACTGGCTAACTGTTACCCCAACACAATGCTAAACAAATTCCTCTTCCTCAGTGGTGCATCCACCAATTGCAGCGCAGCGCTCTGTCAGCTGACCAGCGAGAGAAGATGAGGGTGAGATTAGCCCAATCAGGGGTCAGGCTGAGGTTATCACAACCACTCCAAAACTAAAACAGATGGAGAATGGAGTGCAGCACAACTCAACATCTACTGCCGGACTCATATCTTTAGGCCATGTATTCTCCAGCTCAATGGACTGGAAGAATGTCAGACTTAGTTTTGAATTCTGGGTCATGGTCATGTTGCTTTAACAAAATAGAGTGTGGATCAGCAAGTCTGAGGCGTATGACACGACACGATAAGAAATGTAAATCTTACACAGAGGTTAGAGCTCTCTGTCCCTCACAGGAACGAATACGCATGAAAACGACAAAAGATGCAAAATAAAGCCCACACACAAACAATGTTCAAATGCCTCTTTCTGTATGTACATGATCACATAGATACATTTTAAAATAATTGTACTTGTGTAAGTGTATTATCACAAACACACACCTGATACAAGTTCACTTTCATTTTAAGTAGCAGAGACTGAGATCACCCACCTTTTTGGGTTGACATCAACATCAGGGGCCTAAATGTATAAAATACAACACACAAACAGATGCACACCAAGACAAGGTTTTATCAGGAAAAAAACATTTTCTAAGTATTTGTTGTGGTTGAGAGGGTTTATGATAATCAGAGATATACACCTTTTTATGTATCAGTAGAATACAAACCTGCACTCTTATTTTCTCAGACCTGTCTTCAACTGGTCTCTTGGAGTAAAAATAAAAACTTGTCTTGTTTGCCCTGAACATCATTCCTGTCGTCTGTCAGTCTGCTCTTGCTTTTTCCCCCACTTTGTCTATTTCTGCATAATTGTTTGCTTGTTTTCTTCATTATCTCTCCATCTGGAATTTAACTCCCTGCAGTGACAAATATAAGGCCCCTCTCAAGTCTCTTTCTCCATCTTTCTCTCTCCAACTCCTTGCACCTAGATGAGATGTAACTGTGATTAACAGCGCCATGACAAGAGGACACAAGACTTGGGCTAAGTCATGATGGAAAAACAAACAAACAAAACCGACGAGATAAAATGATGGAAATAAGTACAACATCTTATCACAGATGCTAATTGTTTCCGTGTGGGAGGGGAGGGTGGCCGTGGAGAGGAGCGGTGCACGTGAGGGAGGCAAAGAGGAACTTGAGAATATCCTCCCTGTGTGTTTGGCCTGCGCCTGACTTTAGAGCTAAGCCCTCTCTCAAGAGAAGGTCAACACCAGGTTCAACTTTTCACCTCGGCAGCCTGAGAGAACACACTAAATACCAAGGATTACACCACAGTGCGCCGCAATATCGCCTGGCCTTCACGGCATTTCAGAACAGACCTACACGGCCTATTTCAAAACCACAAAACTCAATAATGCATTTTTAATATAAAATAAATGCCACAACAAAATGTCTGTTGCAATAGGATTAGACAAACTTGGTACATATTCAACATAAAAATGTGCTGGAAAAGCAATAGTAGAAATCTGCCTAATTATTATTACTAATAACTGCAGCAGATTTGCAACAGCTGTACTTAAATTACATTTAAATCATGCAGGGTACATTTTCTTTGTCAGATTACTTGCAAAATACATTTTGATAAAATTCTGGTGACACCCATTAACTCACAAAGTCAGCAGAACATCAAAGGCAACACCAAAGCCCCATGTTCAACCTCCTGTACTGAAGGGACGAGTGGGCTACAGCGGCGGGGAATCGATGACCCTTAATTTGACTTTTGGGCACAATGTCTAGTGGTGCAATGTGTGTGTGTGTGTGTGTGTGTGTATAAATGTTTCTATGTGTGTGTATGTGTGGGTATGGCGATGTCAACGGCGGTCAGGTGTAACTGAACAGACAGACAGGCAGGCGGCCGGCTGGCGTCAGCGGCCACACGCCTGTCACGACACACCACACGCCGGGAGCTGCATACCGCAGCACCCACACTGCGTACACACAATGAGCGCTCAGTCCCCCGCATCACGCACCAGCGGCAGCAGCAATGTGAAATATTCACACAGGGACAAAAGGTAGAGAGACAGGCAGGGGAGGGGGGAGACCTGAGAGGTGAGGACGGAGGAAAGGGTTCATGAAAGTGGGGTTGAAATGGAAGAAGTGACATGAAACAATAACTTGTGACAAACTTTCGTGTTCAGATAAATGTCTCACTGCACAGCTGTTTAACAGCGGGCATTTTTGCATACAACAACAAAATGCAACATTAATTTTGAGGTTTACTTTGACAAAAAAACTGTCAAAATATTCTATGGTAAGGAAGATGTCTACTTTTGCTTTCATCTACTGAAAGTTATTACTGAAGTAATCATAACTACAGCTGAAACAATTAATCTGTTACGCAATTAGTCAATCGACACTTAATTAATCATAAACAATTTTAATAATCATGTAATTGTTCAAGTCATATATAAAGGAAAAATTCTAGCTTCTCAGATGTGAGGATTTGCTGCTCTTCTCCCTTTTTCCATGATTGTAAATCGAATGTCTTTGGTTGCTGACTGATAATTTCACAAAGTCACTTTAGGCTCTGGGAACTTGTGATGGCCGTTTTTCACTATTTTCTGACATTTATAGACTAAATAATACACAGATTAATGAAAAACAAATTACAGATTAATCAATACTGTATATAAATAATAATATAATAAATAAATAATCCTTAGTTACAGCACTAAACAACTTTAATTCAGTAACTCCCTCACAATATTACAATTGCTTCTATGTAGAACCTTCTAGATAAACTATTTTGCTTTAAAATGTAATTTCAACACAGTAATACAATAAAAAAAACACAACATTCTTGTGAACTGAAAAACTGCAGAAAGTCTTGGAAAAAATTTTTTTGCCCACAGTAGTCAAATCTGACTTTGGTACTGGAGTTTAGAAACACTACAGATGTTTTACAGCTCTCTCCCGCCCTCTGGTGGAGCAGCAGGAGCTCTACATTGACTCCCTGCCTTTGCTGCACAACCTCCTTATTAAAACTTCCTTTAGCTCAGTCTGACCTGATGCTTCGAACCTTGTGGGGATCTAGGGGATGAACAGCAAAGATATTAATGTCAGGCATGTGTGAAGAACTCGCTAGAGCATTTTCTGAAACCAGGGCCGAATGGAGTACAGTGGGGCCCTCTCAAGCTATTGCCGACACCCTGTGCCCCGCACATCTGGTGTTAATCAGCAAAGCTTACACAAACACACACATACAAAGAGAAAGACACACATAGGCAAACACTTCTGCAAAGAACCCCTTAAGAAAATCCCTCTCAACTCCTGAACTTCCGACATGACTGGGGTCAACACACTTGCCCTGGATCTATTAGTATACACACCACAGCCATGTAATAAGAGCTGGTGAGTTGTTACGGAACAAGGAGTTCTTACACACACACACACACACACACACAATAATGTAAACGTCCCTATTAAGCCCACATACCATATAAGCCCAATTGCAACTTCTGTGTCAAATACAAAAGAAATTACAAGAAATGACAGTACTCATTTGTTATCCAAATTTAAGTGATTAGTGTTTTAAATAAGACATACATTAGAATCTTACCTGAATTAGAAATATTGTTTCTTTTTAAATGAAACTATGAGTTTTAGCATGCCAGCAAACAGACCACATGCTGCATCAATACAGTAGCTGCATAGTATGGTTCATTGCAATGACATAAAGCATGATAAGCATGTATAGTTTACATTTCTGTATGCAGTTTATATTATGATACTGTTAAATAGACAATAAATGTGTATGTTTGTATTTTTTTATTTTTTAATTAACATTTTTACTTGGTGGGCTTACAGGGGATGCTAGCAAAAAAAAAAATATCACATTGTCTGGGGTGGATGTAAATGAGTATAGCTAATTACTTCTCTGCATGATCACTCTATACGTTTCATGTTATGTTAGTGCACCATATATATATATTCATTTCATGTAGTTGTTTTTTTAATGTCATGTGCATATAATAAAATATTCTGTCTTTTAACCATAAATTCAGTGATGTTCCCTTTAAGCCCACTTGACTGTGTTTCAATGGGGATTTTCTCCCTTTTGACCTCTGAACCATTTTCCTCCCTAATTTTGACCTCACCTGATGAATCAGCTCCATAATTCAGATAGTTAATATCCATATTTAAATATCATATATTATATATGTGATTGTATATATTACCTCAAAAAGCATAGGCCTACGTTTAGCCTAGGATAAAGCAGAAATTGCAGAAAGGTTGACATCTTTCTTGTTTATTTTGCTTAAGTTATAGGCTAATGACACATGAGCTTCAAGATGTTATGACTGATGTCTCCTCACAATCAACTGTATGTTTTCATGTTACTCCGCAATGAACTGAATGGTTTTAAAATGTGTTTTTACAGTGTTTCCAAACTACCAGCCTAAATGTTTAAAATTAACAAGTTATTGTTTAGTTGTAAATTCTGAAATGGTCTCATTTACTATCCTTAGAACATTAATATTGAAACTGCAAACTGTTGTTCTTTCAGTCCATCTGTATTCAGAAATCTTCATCAAAACAGCACTTTAACTAGCTGGCTGGACCAGAAATGTTGTCCAATTTCAAAAGCCAAGAGCACACCACATGATAGAGACACAGATAAAAAGACAACAAATATTGAAAGATGAAGGGTACGTTAGGTACCCATTAAGCCCATGCCATACTTTTGACATATTTTGACAAATTAAACAATAAAAACATTAGAAATTGGTGTAAATTAACTATTGACACTTCAAATGAGAGATTAGACTTTCATCTTAACTAAAATGTTCTCACTTTAATTGGGTCTGAAAAGCAGATTTGGTGGGCTTAATAGGGACGTTTACCCTACATTTTAGATTCACTGCATAGGGGCAAGTACAGAATATAACTAACCATGCATGCAAAAACACACATACCTTTAAACAAGGGGTATAAAGGGGGACAGAGGCAGAGAAAATGTGCGTTCTGAGATAATATAAAGATAAAGATATATCACACCAGTCACTACACCACAATCAGAGTGACTACAGCGCAGACAGAATGTCCTGATAGCTCAAAAGGAAGAGCTCCAAGATTTCTCGAGGCAGACGACCGGGGTTAAATTTTGACCCATGCTAAAATAATTCCACTATTCAACAACAAAGCATTGCACACTGAAAAAATAAAACAAACACACACCACTACATGTACTAAAGGCATTCATGGACTTCAATGGAAATAGTGAAATAAAGACAAAAAGAGACTCTAAATGATTGTGACTGCTGAAAGCTAGGGATGCACCGACTGTGAAATTCTGGGCTGATACCAATATTTAAAATAACACTTTGGCCGATAGCCGATGCCAATGTTTTTTTTGTTGTTGTTTATTTTGTTGTTATTTATTCCCCTTTTGTGCCGGGGAAACAAAGAAATCATTAAAAAAAATGTTTTACTGAACTGTTTTAAAGTCATTCAGCCCTTCATTACACTATCTTTGAATGAGCATAAATTCAAATCTTACAAATTTATGCAACAACCTTTAATATAACCTTCCTCATGAAAAAGATAAAGTTTCTGAATAACTGCATCAAAAGCCTTATTAGCCTGCTATACAACAAATACAAATAACTAACACAAAAGTTAGCCAGCACAAAATTGATGCGACAGATAAATTGGCCACTGCCATCTGTGAATGTCATCCTATTTGCCGATAGCAGTGCATCCCTGCTGAAAGCTATTGTAAGCTTTCAACAATTACCTGGCACTTACGTACTAAAGGTGCATCCTTCAGTGAAGTTAACAATTGCGTTATGATGTTGCCCCAAAAGACATTAGGAAAAAAGGTAGCAAGCAAATAATAAAAAGAGTCAACTCATGTCTTGATCTTTTATGGTCATTATGTCTTAATGTGATTTCTTTATTTATTTTGATGAGCCTAGATATAGATATATCTATATATAGGTATATATATATATAGCCGATTGTATGGTGTGCCCTTTAATAAGAGAACTCATGCACCCTCAGGTGTTTCCATTTACTTATTAGACCTGTGTTCAGGTTGAAGTTGCATGGAAGTATGCAGGGAATTACATGATGTCACCATACCCTTTGTACATATAGAAGAATGATAAAGGTGTACTTTTTTCCCATCCAACAAGTGAAACAAAGCTAACAAGGAGAACGAGGAAGATGCCAACAGGCATTTTTTCACCCGAGACATTTTGACACATCACAATGGGAAAAGCACAGGTGTAAATAATAAAATTATTGATGGATGAACTCCATTCATCTTCTTCAGTTTCAGGGTCCTGGTATCGTACATGCTGGCTCACTGTTACACTGTCATGGCTTACTGGGACACTTGAATAGATAGTATATTATATGGTATATGCTTTCATTCATTCAACCTTTATTTAAATCTTGAGGACTTCAATGATGTCGAGAGTACAATTAAAACTGAATAAATACACACAAAAAATAATTCACAAGAAAACAAACAAACAGACAACAACCAAACACAGTTACAATCAAGAGCAGAGTGGTTTGTAATCACGGTTTTAAATTGACCTTTAGGTACAATTTTGCTGAGTTTTAATGTGTGTTGTAAGATTTTCCAGTGTGTGCTGCACAAAAACTAAAAGCAGTTTTCCAAAATTTGGTGTTTGCTCGAGCATTAGCCAATCACTTGAATGAGTCAAACAATGACTATGGGACCAGTTTAATAAGGAAGTGATTTATGATGGCAAGTTGCCATTAAGGGCTTTGAGAACAAATCAAAACCAATGCCTGTCACGTTTATGCATAGGTTAGTGAGCTCCTGCTGAACACACCTAGAGCAAAATGACACACCTCTGTCTATTAGACAGTAGAAGCCCGTTTTTAAATCTATACTGTGTCAGTTTCATTTCACCTGTTTCTGGTCTTCTCTCTTCAGGTGAGGTTCAGTGGGCGATAACCTGTCAAGAAACAGTCTAACGTTACTGACCCATGAAGATGCTTATATAGGGCTACACATACACCAATGTTGGTAGAGATAAGTGTGAGGTCATTATAATATTACCCCAACTACAGTGGGTCAAACAAATTAATATATTATGGTTATCCTTTTTTTAAATTCGGCCCTATGTTGTTGTATAAATTAAAAGCAGCTAGCTAGCCAGTGCGGGATTAACGTTAGCTAACGCTAGTTTGGGGTAGTTTTGAGTATAACCATAGTGGCTTTGCGCTGCTCTTTACTGCAGGCGAGGAAGTTTACCCGAGGTACATTTGCCAAACCAAGTATCCTTGTAGTCTTTTCCTTTGAAAAAGTGAAACATACCGTTTGAAAATACGTCCAATATAGCACAAATCTCCCCTTTGTGTGACTTGTCAAATTATGTTTTCAACGTAGGTTTTCGAGTGCGGCATCTTCTTTACGTCGCGTTGGCGGCGCAACAAGTCGTAATGTGCTCACTGCCGCCCCCTGTGGCCACAAAACTATGAACAAGTTCACCTCTACACTTGCCTTTTCTTAAAATTAACCAAATGGAAAAGGTAAACATGGCCAACAAGTAATTGTAACAACGTACAGCGGGGAAATAAATAGCAATGTAAACAGATTCCAGTACACTTGAAGTACAACATTTAAAATGTGCTAAAGCGACTTAGGCCTACACAAGTTATCAGAAAAACACATACTCCATCGCTTGCCTTCAAGGGACCAGCTCTCACCATGCTCTTGTGAACAGTGATGATGATGTTGAGGAAAATGAAGTGCCAGCTATATTTGTACCACTCCAACATCTCAGCAGTGACAACAACGTCCCCTCAAGACGTCACAGTGGACCAGCTCCAAACTCAGCCTCACCTCCAGTGCTTAGTTTCTCTACTGCTCCACAACTCCAAGAAGAGACATCTGGCAACTTCCATGATGTCTGAGAGAAATATTACCTCTAAAAAAAAAAAAAAAACTGTGGCTAGATTTAAATTGCTGCTTTGGTTTTGGCTTTGAATCTTAATAATCTAGTTTAGTCAGTGTGCAGTGTGCAAATTTTGAATCCACAGGATGATGTTTGTTGATTATTTCTCTCTGTTGGTGCAAGGTTTGCATTATGCCCAGTTAGAGCTATAGAGAGAGTCGAGGAGGTACAGTATGTGGGTGGGTTTTCTGCACACACCAATGTAGAGGTTCCCTCTACAGATTTGCTATCTTGTTATGTTAATGACCAATGCAAAAGCATAGAATAGAATTTTGTATTACCAGCTGTGAAGCATTAAGTACATTAAGCATAGGTCCAACTTTACATCAGCCATTGACATTAGCAAACACACTGAATGTTCACATTTGACACTTTGAAAAAATAATTTTGAGACTAATTACTGAACTTTCACAGCAAGTACAACCCTAAATCTGACAGAAAGTGGCATGATGTGTCATAATAGAACACCAAAATATCATTATCCTGGTTTTTCTAATGTTTCTTTGTGTATATCTCTCAGAACACAACACCACCATAATGATGTGGCCCCACTGCAACGCCACTGAGATTTAGAATTTTCTAGATTCAAAAAGCAGTCTTAAAAATCCCTGACACAATGTAGTCTGAGGCTTTTCCATCGATGAGGCCTTTTCCATCATTGGTAACAAACCAGCAGGGAATATTTTCTCCATTCTTCACATGCCAGCTGAAGTCCTTCTGCCAGTGTCTGTGGAAGAGATAAAAAAAACAAAACAATGATGAGGTGTGAATATGCAAAAAGAAATGCTCTTTCACCTCGCATGCATT
The DNA here is from genome assembly GCF_020085105.1 of Siniperca chuatsi. Classification (NCBI taxonomy): domain Eukaryota; kingdom Metazoa; phylum Chordata; class Actinopteri; order Centrarchiformes; family Sinipercidae; genus Siniperca; species Siniperca chuatsi. The sequence continues at coordinate 25,484,898 of NC_058043.1, read as the reverse complement.
ATGTGTGTGTGCTTAAACTTCATGAAGCATGTGCACCTGGTCACGTTGAATGTTTGTCCCTTCACATACATGGTGGCATCTAAGTTCTCCTGGACCTCACCTGGACGCAGGTCGGCCACCTCAAACTCAACCCCATGGTAGAACTGACCTGAAGGAAAATAACTTACTTCATATATTTTGATTTATTCAAAAGTAGGAATTAGCAAACATAAAATAGCTACACAATCAATACATCATGATACAAAACTTTCTCGCAGTTGTCTACCTAGCAGACCATGAACCGAAGCAGACAAGTGGTGGCTGTCCAGGGTGTAGAAACCCAGGTAGTCTTGTTGTTCCTGGCGTCTCTTCCAAACCTTTGAGTGTCTAATGACCATAAATTTAACTGACTGCCTCAGCGTCACTGTCAGGCTGCAGTTCTTAGTCAACCTGAAGTCCATGCTGGAGGAGAGACGAAAAATTTGTGACAGCAAAATTGTGATTATTTTATTTCTTTGTGATTCACAGGAGCCAAGTGAAGATTTATTTGTCAGTGTGACTTAAGTATAGTTTAACTCAATATTCAGTGTAGGTTTGATAGTGTACATTTGGTTTTTGATTTGTAGTTTCTACTGATTTTTTTTTTTTAGTTTTTATTTTGCTATACTGTAAGAATGGTGTTTTCTAAAGGTAAAACAACAGAACTTTGTTTTGTGTGTTTACTACAGGTACTTTATTGTGTGATAAAAACAACAAATTAAAAATTATTTTGAAGATGTCTTTACATTCATTTTTAAATAGCATGTTCACCCTGACATGACCAAAATGACAAAATACCTATTTAAATTATTCTATCATTCCAGTTTAAAACGTGTTGTTGTCCAATAACTTTAGATAGTTTTTGCAAAGCAGTGTTACTCACTTGGTTTCTTTGATAGAGGCTGTGTCAGACCACAGCAGTTTGACCTGCTTGCCAACATGGAAGACCGATATGTCCTGAGTGCTCACCTCCAACCTCACCCCCAGCTTCTGGTGGACAATACCAAAACGGCCAAAGTAGGTGTGGGTGTTACCATCCGAAACAACCTTCTTCTTGCCAATAATTTGTCCATTCACTACAAAGCCTGAAAATAATTACAGGTTTGAGTTTGTTGTTGCATCGCATATTTCTCACAAAAAAAGAGACTTGTGCTATGTTTTTAGAACAAGTGAGTGAGTAAGACTCAGGGCTGACCTGATTTTGGGTCTCTGACCAGGTTGAAAATGGTTCCTGGTTTGTCGTTGATGGTGAAGCACAGAGCGTCGTCTCTGTCAGGGAACTCTATCATGAAATGAGGATCTCCATCCACTGCACAAGCATCATTAAAGTATCATGTCAGAGAACAAGCATAACAATCAACCTTAACTGAATAATCAAAATGTCACAGGTATCATAACATTGCATCTGACATGGCTGACCACTAATGATTTCATTTTAGAATGAAAAAAACAATAAACATTCATCATTCTTGTGTTTGATGAGTCTAGTCTACTATGCACCAATAAAAACTTTTAATAGAAGATTTAAGTCAAAGTTGCAGGAACAATAAAAGCATAAATATGATCAAATTATGTAATAGTTAAACTACTGCTGTGAAAATGAAAAGCTGACCATTTGATTGGCTATGGAAACTGGAACCACGGCCTGAGGAACCTGTTATCAAACATAATAAAAGCAAACATCAGTAAAGTTGGTCAGCCCAAAATCAGATTTATAAAGTATGCCATATAATTAAGTTAAAAGAGACGTACCACTGCGTCTCTCTGCTTCCTGTCGCTGGTCTGTGAAACAGGGCAACAGTTAGAAAACGCAGAACACAAAGTTAGTTGGATGTCTGTGGCATGTTCTACTTACACATGCTGATCAGCAGGTTTCTCACAATGTAACAATGTGCTATAAATTTGAAAGAAATCAGCTCCTAACTAATCAAACATGACCGGTTGCATTTCTCTTACCTTCAGTCAGTTTATCAGCGATGAGAAGGCTGTCTGGTCCGTCCTCAGGCTTGGTAACAACCATGGAGGTAACAGGTGTGACGAAGCTGTATCGCAGGGACATGTCCAGGGCCTTGGCTGTTGTATCGTGTTTCTCCTGCTGAGTACCAATGTCACTGTGAGATAAAAAAAGATATAGCAGATTAGTTGGTTGTTTACAGTTTTTTCCAGTTGCTAACAAGCATTGTTCAATACTGAAACCACATTTTCAAAACTCTTCACACAGTCTGCATTACCAGCATGAATGTTGGCCAAACAGTTAATCTCACCATCCCTGGCAGCCTTCAGGAGAAATGTTTCCACACCCTGCATTCATTGCCTCCAGTATTTTAGTATACTTTCAGTATTTTAAAATAATTGCTTGGAATTTGCCGTCATTCTGTTTTGGATGTGTTTGTAATCATTTTGAATGCAGTGTGTTAGCATTAGAAAAATGTGCTGAAAATACACAGTATTTTGCATGTTGTGGAGTACGAATGGGAAAAGAGTTCCTGAATTTTGAAAAGTGTGGTCACTGAATGCATTTTGTCTGAAAGCAATGAAAAATGGTTCACAGTTTGGTCTGCATTGACTTCTGTTTCGCTGACTGTGTGAAGAGTTTTGAAAATGTGGTTTCAGTATTGAACAATGCTTGTTAGCAACTGGAAAAAACTGTAATAATGACATATGGTGCACAAGATGTGCAATAAAAAAAAGTCTGTGCCATTAAATTAGCAGAGTTTCTTTGAGTAATCTGTCACAGTTCACAAAGAAACTTGCTTCAAATCTTGGTGCAGGTACATATGAAGCTGAAAGACAGAATTCAGATGAACAAACCTGTTCTCCAGTAGCTGCTGGATGGTGAGATAGGCCCACAGACGCTCTGAGAAATCCCCAAAGATGTACTCCTGTTCTGGGTAGATCACACCCAAGTTTACCACACTGGCCTTTCCCTGCACCCAGAAGTCCTCTTCAGGCTAGAGAAAGAGGAGAGATTAAATGACAGACATTACTGACAGGAGTAGAAATGAATAGTATCATTTGACAACAAAACTCTTATACAAGAGTCTATAGCCATGCTAGCAGTACTTATCCACAGCAGTGCTTTGAGCTAAATGCTAATGTCAGCATGCTAACACGGTCACAATAACAATGCTAACATGCTAATGTTTAGCAGGTATAATGTTTACCATGCTCACCATCTTAGTTTAGCGTGTTAGCTAATATTTACTTATTAGCACAAAGTAGGTTTATGGTTAAGGTAATGTCTTTAGTTTTGCAAGTATTTTGTACAAAAATACCAAACTATTGGACAAATTCTAATTTAATGGGGCACTGACTTGTACAGGGGTGGCGGGAAGTATGTGCGCACGTACACACAAACACATGCGGCTTCAGAATAGTATTAACTTACCATTTCTGTCTCTACTACTCATATCTTTTAATGACTACCATTACAATTGTCATGGTTTGGGATTTTAGTTTAGTTATTTCCTGCTTTATTTTTGATAGAATCCTTCCTCATGTGTCTTGGGTTACTTTACTTCCTGCCTTTGTGTGTTTTCCCACCAGTTTTGATTGTCTGCCCTACCAATCATAGTTTTAGTGGCACCTGGCCACTCCTTGGACACGCCCCTGGAAAAAGTGTCTCTCAAACAGCAAGTAAGAAAAAATACCTAGACTACGACAATCTACCTAAGTTCAATTAATTCATAATATCACTCTTAACATTCAATATTCAGTCACAGGAACTGTCTCATATGGGAACAAGTGCATATATTGTCTATTCACCACCATGACTAGATAGTGTCTTTTTCATATTGCTGTCCATTTCTCACCCCCTGGGCGAACACTTCCACCAAGAAGTTATCCATGTTACTGTCGGCCAGCCGACCAGACACCACAATCTCTGAGCCATTAAACAACTGGCTGTAGTGGTTTTTGGTCAAAAAGTCCACTGCGTTGTCAGGATAACTCAGGTCCACCTCCAAGAGCAGAGGGCTGGACACCTCCTCATAGAAACCCTGGATCAAAGACACATTCCAAATTTTAAAAAATCCTAAATGTTGGAGGTGCAAACAAATATATCAAACAATATCAAACTTGCATGGAAATTGTCTTTGCTGTAAATCAGTTGTTGTTGTTTTTTAAAGTCTACCTGAAGTTGAAATGCTGCATCTGAACCCTCAAAAATTCTGCGGGCCAGTCCTTTGTTTTGTCTGCACAACACATCCAGGAAGGAGTAATCCACATCATTCCCGAGTCCAAGACAGAACAGAGACATGTTTCCTCCAATAGCAGAACGCACATTCTCCTGGATCATCGGGAGGTCAGATTCTCCTTCAAACACACATATATGCAGGCATACATGTATTATGTATGGGCAAAGCCTTGCAATTCCAATAAGACAGTTACTTAACATACTTTTAACATAGATTTTTCAAGAGCTTGTCAACCTTTTGAAAATTCTGAATTCTATTGTGAATCAAATCTGGAGGCGGCACACTGTATAGGCTACAGGTTCTAAAAATAAGTTTTTATTCACAGACAACTTTTCAGTCCTAAAAGGATCTTCCTCAGGTCTTGACAAACAGATGTGTCAGAAAGAAACCAGAAAGGACAAATCCCTTTTGACTACTTTCTGACACAACTATTTTTCAATGTATCAATGTAATGTAAGACATGTTACTTAATCTACACATAGTGACTTCTGACCTTTGAGAATGAAATATTAGAATCTTGCAAATTAAGATAGCTCACCGGTGTTTGGCATCCCATCAGTCAGTAAAATAATCATATCCGTACTCCTCTCTGGAAGGTTCTTATCTTTTCTTTCTGTCACCAGCATGCTCACTGCCCTCAGTACAGCGTCATTGATATTGGTGGCTGAAAGGCAATGACACAATGAGCAGATTAACGTGAACATTTCTTGAGATAACATTATCATGGAGAAAATCAAGTAACAATTCCTCAATATGTTCTTTAAAGGAATAGTTAAGCATTTTGAGAAATATGCTTTTTTGCTTTCTTGCCGAGCATTAGATGAGAAGATCCAAACCACTCTCATTTCTGTCCACTAAATATGAAGATACAGCCAGCAGGCGTAGCTTTGGATAAAGGCTGGAAGCAGGGGGGAACAGCTAGCCTGGCTCTGTCCAAAAGTAACAAAATCTGTCTATCAGCACCTCTAAAACTCACAAATTAACACTTTCTATCTTGTTTGTTTAATCCGTACAAAAATGTAAGTGTAAAAAGGACAATTCACAGTTTTACGTGGTGTTATGAGCGTGGTCATTTCTTGCTTCGCAGCGCACTGTATTACACCAAAGCAGCACGTATGCATAGGAATACAGAAGTCCCTCGGTTGAGAAAATGTAGTGCCAAAGCAAAGGGCTGTCTGACAGCACGGTAGAGCGGTGAGAATTTTACTTTTATAGCGTTCACTTTACACTTAGACTGATATTGTTTTGGGTTGTTTTTTTTTTTTTAAATTAACCAAATTTTTTTTAGGTTTAACTTTTTTTGCAGGTTAAAATACGTATTACTGTTGATCCCCATTCACAACAATACAGAGCTGAGCGTCTGTGGCGGAGCAGCTGTCTGCTTCTCCAAACTGGCTGCGCACCGACCCTCATCTACCATGGGTAATACGCTGACTATCGACAAGTACCTCATACAACCCCACTTCAAAAAACCCAAACTATCCCTTTAATCGCCTGTTACCTGCTCTGCTTTCAGTATTAACCTCTGTGTCACAGGATGTATGTATAGTAGGTTTATAAGGCAGGGCAGCTGGGAGCAAAGACATTTGACATAAAGATTAGAGTCATCTGACTCTCTCGACTCTTGTTTGACAAATTGTAAAAATGTACATATTTAAATTGGATTTATAGTCATATGAATAAGGAAGTGCACAAAACATTTGGGATAAAAGTTGGAACCACTTGTTGTTCTCTTACATCCACTTTCTCTTAGTTTCCTGATGTAGGCAATGGTTTCAGACAGATTTTCTTTTGCTGCTTTGGTAAGAGAGTCCTTCCAGGTGACAATGTTATTATCAAACAGGATGAGAGCAAAGTGGTCCTCCTCATGGAGGTCTTTCAGAATGGCTTGCAATGCATCCCGGGTCACAGGTTCCCAGATTCACATATGAAGATGTACATACAGTGATGCACACAGTATGGAGCTCATCTACACACAGTCTTTTACCTGTGCAATCTTTCTTCCACTCATTGATCCGCTCCTGTCAATCACAAACACCACATTCTTTGGGACTCTGGCCAGGTCAGGTGGAGCAAAAAAGTGCACAAAGTATCCGTTCACAATCTGAAGCGAAATACAACATTTGATTAAGACTAATATGGAGATATAGCACAAGGGCACAGCTATGCACACCTTCAAATGGCTAGGGACGTAAAAGTAAGATCAGCAGTAAAATACTATTTTTCAGCTTAAAGTTCATTCAATAATGCTGTAAGCTATTTGCCAGAGGTAATGTGAAAAGAGGCAGTGCTCCTGCAGGTCAATCTCGTAATATTGTGCTTCAGGTTATAACTGGGTTGTATGTGTTGCTCCAAAGTCTCTGTTGGCAGCTGACCTGAACTTCCCCTAGCTGCTCTTCTCGTTTTACATCGTACTTGATGATGAAATCTCCGTCAATTATGCTGCTTTGACATCCTGGACATTTCCTCTGCTGCTCCAGTATTGGTGAGAAAGAGATGTGTGCCTGAGAGACAAAGAGATCACATCATTTATGCTTAAAAAAAATCCTCATAAAGTTTGCATAAGTCTATGAACAGAAGGATAGAAATTTTTCTAATCCTTTACCTTTGCGTCTGTGACCGTTTTCTCCACCAGGGAGAGCAGCTCATTGGGGAGGAAAGTTGCAGTGGCCTCAACAAAAGCAATGCCCTGGGGCTCATAGATGTCTGCCACAATCTTTTTCCACACACACATACATACATGCAGATATAATCATTGAGGCAGATCAAGTGTGGAATCATTGTGACCTAAAGTCTCATTAATGTTAACACAAATTCTTCACACTTTGCATTCCTAATACTGGAGAATCGAGCAGCTTTTCAGCTCCTTCTTACCAGGATGTCATTATTAAGAAAAATAAAAGAGGAGAGTGTGTTCAACCTGAAACTCCTGCACCGGTTGTTTGGGTTTAACTCGGGTTAGAATCTCATATCGGCCCAGTTTCCTCTGTAGGAGCTCCTCGTAGGTCAGAATGAAAGTCACGTTACTTTTGGCTGCAATGTTGAAAGACATTGAAAATTTTTCCATCGTTCTTCCAGAAGCCCTGTAATGATGGACATGTATTAATTTAATGTGATGTTCACGCCACCACCACCACCACCACGTGTTCACACAATACAGTAACATGTTTCAGCCCAACATACTTGACCAGTCCAGCAGTCTGTCCAGAGGAAACAGCCTTCGCATACTCCTTCTTGGCTTTCTCTTTCTTCTTCACCTCCCCAACATACACCTGAGCTTCAGTTTCTCTGTGAGGCACAAGGACATTTGTCAAACGTAGAGAAAGACATGGTCAGTGCTCACTGTCAAAAATACAGAGTTTTGACTGACATGCTGAAGTTGGTGATGAAGGCGGTCTTGGGCAGCTCCACTTCAAAGAAGATTTCCTGGGAGGATTTTGCTTTGTTCACAGCCTTGGAGGTCATGACGGTGTGGGCGAAACGAGACATCACAGTGCAGTCCACTGTCACACTGTACACCTCCACCATCTGAAAGGATGGACAGAGAGGGAAAGTTGGCATGCTTTTTGAGTAAAATGTTTTCTTAGGGGCTTCAACATCAATAAATCATAACCATGCAAATTCTAAAACGTCATGTCATATTACAGCAAACAAACAAGGCCGGTGGCCAAGAGAACTGGCAGTCTCTCTACTGAATTCTGGACCAGATGTCATGAGTAATGTCCCGAAATGATTCACGTCACAAAACAGAGAAAGGTCACTGCTCTGTCAACGCAATGTAAGATGAAACTTTTAGAGGTTGTCATACTGGCAAACGCAGAAAGGAATAAAACACAGATGGACAAATTACTTCCAGCATGTTTATTGTCTCCATAAAGCAAAGAGAAAATAAATACATGCCTGGGAGCGGAAGTGGCATCTGGAAGCAATGAGGTTTATAGAAAATGTGGACTTCATTTTGCAAACAGTAACAATACCACTACTGTGAGATACCAGTCATCTTGACCATGGTCTCATGTGTACTGAATTATTACATCCAGGTTTCCCAATTAATTTGCCAATGATTCATGTCTAAATACCTTGTTGATAGGAAAGGTCATACCTCTTTTTTGATTTTAGAATTTTATATCAATATAATTTTTTCCCCTTACATTCGGAGAGTTTGTGCTTCTTTTCTGTAGAGGAAAAGAGACAAAAATATGCAATGTTTATTTTCACAATCAGAATTGTTTTTTCTGAGTTTTGTAGCAGGGTGAAACCAAGAACGAGTGACATATAAACACAGCATAGAATGAATTATTGACAAAAACAGTACTATATACTTTTGTTAGTAAGTATTTTAAGCTGAGTACCTTCATTGTCTTGATGCCCACAGTGTCTTTGGTGTCCTGGAACACAACAGAGTATGACTGCATGGTTATTGAGAAAGGAAAGGCAGGATTGGAAAGAGATGTGCACCAAATGTATGACTATTTGCCATCTCTAAACTTGAGATTCCCCTGAGTGTTTACCATTAGTTACACCCCAGCATGAAAATCATAGATTTTGAAACAATTTTGTACCTATAATTAATCAGCAGTCCCTATCTGAAGTATCCATGCTTTTGATACTCGTCGTGATTTTCATTAAAGTCGCCAGCTCTATGTTTCACAAAATGTCTCTTAGAGCAAATATTGCAGTAACACGTCTGGAAAGCAAGGTGTGGACCCAGAATCCGTAGGTGTGTCTAGTCTTGGATGTGAAGGTCACACAACCAACAAACTGACAGGATAAAACAGGCTGCAGCAAGCAGGCTGGTAGGCAACATAGACAATCTGGCATAATGAAGTGGTGAACTTAGCTTTATATATACTCAACAGGGGCACCTAGTGGAGGGGTGAGATATGACAAGGTCGGTAATAACAGACAGTTGGTTAAACAGACTGATGCGTAGGTGGGTTGGAGACTGCAAGAGGAAAGGAGGAACAGGAAGCAGAGGAGGACGGAGCAGTCATCACAATGGCACATCTCCCTCTTGATCAAAATGCATTATTTTCTGCAGCTGCATTGCATTCTGGTCTATTGACCCTAAGTGCAGTAGAAAAAAATGTTGTCTGCCTCTTCTTTAATGGATTTATTCACTTTTATGGATTTTTGTCTTATTGTTGAACTTTGGTGCAAAATGGTGAATGTTTTGACTTACTACTGTTTGATTCTGAGACAAACAGAGCTGTAGACTTGAGACTTGGACTAAGCGCCCCTACACTGTGGAACTGTGGCCTGTCTACTAGATCTCAATGTGAAACACGTCCACCATCCGCCGATTTCAAGCTTTGTTGACCAAAGACAGCCTGCGTCAAAATTTAGGACCAAATTCTCACAACGTGACAGCTGCACCATTTTTTAATAAAACAAACTTCACCCTCGGACATTCTTAGAAATTGATGGTGAACAGTCTGACACAGATTACTACCAAGATTTTACTAGACCCATCTTGCACATCGTGATATGCAATGAACCTGCAAGGTCGCTGTTAATGCACAGTGCACAGGGGCCTTTAGGACTTGAGACTTGACTGATGTGAGACTTCATTAGACGTGATACCCTGAAGACTAGACTCGACTTGAGACTTGAAAGCAACAACTTTAAAGACAACAAATCAAAAAAAAGATTTTTTAAAAAGTAAATAAGACATAAAACTGAAATGAAATCAGTCCATCTTTAAGAACTGTGTCCCAATAGGCAGGGCAATTTGCAATTTGAGTGATTGATTGACTGACTTTATTGGCCACCTCAGTGGAAATGTGTCTTTGGCCTCTCCCAAGGTACAACAAAATGACATACACTACACACAGCACAACACACCATAAAAATATACAGAACATACAACACTAACACTGACCACTATGGTCATGAGGTGTCAGCTGACCCATACAAACTAACAGAACAGACGTTTGTTTACATGCAAATACTGCATGTGCAACTTATTTGAAATACCTGTGTCAGAGCATCTCTGCGGGAAACGACCAGAGCTCCCTGGGCCTGAGCTGGAAGCCAGATGAAGACACAAACCCACAGCAACATGACTCTCCACACCACTGGCATACCTGGGAAACAGAAGAGCCTCTCCCCTGGCATGGCTGAAAACAAGTAAGGAGGGAATTCGAGACATGTGGGGATCAAGTCTTCCCACAAGAGTTATACTCCGCCCACACTATGAGATGGATTTGGAAGGTGCACGTTGGAGCCCATTCAATTTTAACTGAAGTTGTTGTTTTTCAGGGTGTGCTCGTGTGGGCGTTTACTGCATGCAGGAGTGCAGGTTAAAGGTTGTATAAATCATGCGATTAGCCCATTTTACGAATGTATTTATTTCTTCTCCACGTGCTGAGACGTGAATGAGGTTGAGTATATCACCAAAGTGGAGACCACCAATTAAACCAACATTAATTACTGTTAAATGTTGATAAAGTAAAACAAGAGTCAGAGTCATTATAGGACTTTTCCTTTTGGACTGTTTGATCATGAAGAAATGTTTCACCAGTGTGTCACCAGTCTTTAACATTTATTTGGTATCATGTGGTTTAGGAGTCCTACAGAAGACTTTACATGAACTGTCACACAGTTTTGTCACACTGTCACACTTTTCATCAGTGTTGCACTACCTGCAAACAGTTTGGATCCAATTTTATATCCTGTCAGCCCCTCGCATTAGCAAACACTTAAAGACTAGAATTAAAGCAGGGTGCGTCAGTGTCATCATACAAGGGTTTAGCAAGCTAACAGAGATTCTCACAGTCAAACATCTTCAGGGAAACCAAAGCAAAGACCTGACAAACATTAAACCATAGTCTTTTCTCTCTTATTAAACAATGTTCGAAACACTGAAAAACTGAAATGAAATCAGTAAATGAGTCCATCTTTAAGAACTGTGTCCCATTTATTTCAATACACGTGATTACTGAGGCTGTCTCCCAGTACTTCTCACTATTTTGGGATTTCCCAGTCTTATAATTCCAGAAATTACACTGATAGAAACTGTGAAATTGTCCATACAATGCTGTGAATGAAGCCTGTTTGCCTTTGGGTACATGTTGTTAGAGTATTCATGGTGTAAGTACAAGCAGATTTAAATATTTATTGTATGAATTGTGGTAGACATTGATGTTTAACCTCTTTTTAAACAGTTTTAAAAAGGCCCGACACAATGTAGTCTCTTGCATCTCCATCGAGGAGACCTGTTCCATTACTGTGAATGAACCAGCAGGGAACATTTTCTCCATTCTTCACGTCCCTCCTGAAGTCTCTCTGCCAGCCTCTGTGGACAGAGACAGAAATGTCACGTAGACCAAATGATATTTCAAGTGCACATACAAAGTCATTTATCCATTTGGGATGCACATTACAAGCAAACTCTTCCACACTGAGATGGGACACACTTATCTGAGGCATGTGGTGTACCTGGTCACATTGAGCTCCTGTCCTTTCACATACATGGTGGCGTCTGGTTTCTCTGGGACTTCACCCGGACGCAGGTCTGTCACCTCGTATTCAATGCCATGGTAGAATTGACCTGGAGGACCCACCATTTAAAATAAAAAACATTTTAAAATATAATCATTCTGGCCCTGTGTCTCTCCACCAGTGATAATTGCAAACCACAGTAAAATAATTTGAGCTTTATTATATCTATTCCACTGTAATGTCAAATAGATTGAATGTCCCATATTTTTTAGCATCCCTCTGTTTCTACTGCATGAAGATAGATGAATTAATGCAGACAATTCTTAAAATCTGGTTTTGGTTTAGTAACTACTATAAACCACATTTTGCCGCAAAACATCACAAAGAACATTGCACCTCAGGGTTATTTGAAAAACAAAATCATAAAATCTGACAAATCCAATGAGGAAATTCCTTGTTGAGGACATACAAGGTTACAAGGAACTGTGACGTCATGTGTTCATTTTATTTAAATAATCTTAAATCTTACCCTGTTTTGTGCAATTTTAATGTCTGACATAAGGAAACTATCCAGGTTAATTTAAAGCCACAATAATTATTTTGGCCACTTGAGCATAGAGCAACAAGCTGTTGACATATTATCACCGTATAAAGTCATGCCGAATGTCTTAGCTAACAGTTGCCTATTTACACGTCCAGCAGACACGAAGCAACATTAGCATTTATTTGGAGTCGTGTTTCTGGCCACCTGAAGAATGTAAGTCCAATATTCACTCTCCTTTTAGCTCTGCTTTTGGTCTCCACCGACTCCTGAGGGAAATACCTGACTCTTTAGCTGCCAAATGCTCCACTATGTTCACCAGCTAGTCACTAACTGTGTCTGCCTGTGTCTACGTTTAATGCTGAGCAGGTAGAGTACAGTGGGTTTTTGCACTGAAAACAGCTGCCTGCTGCGTCTGAAAATGACGCTATGAGACGCTGTGACGGACGGTCAAAAGCAGTTGGCCGGCTATGCATTTGTTATTTTCTTTCACACGCCCCCCCTCCCCCCTTTTATTATTTTATTATTCTTTTTTTTTGTCTGCTCTGAAGGGGAACCACAGTACATTCTGAAATGAAATCCAAATAATTTCTTTTGACCTGCTATTAAACCTTAAACCGTGCAATCTACTCTCTGACGTGTGTCACGTTGTACCTAGCAGGCCGTGAACAGAAGGTGACAGGAGGTGGCTGTCCAGGGTGTAGAAACCCAAGTAGTCCCGGTGGTACGGGTGCTTCTCCCACACTTTGTGTAGCAGGATGACAAACTTGACTGAATCTTTTAGAGTTACTGTTAGGCTGCGATCCTTGGTCAAGAGAAGATCCACACTGAAAGAGGGGGAGGGGTGGAAGATGACAATTATTTATCCTCAACTGGATTTTATAATTCATATTAGTCACGTAGAGGGGCAGTTCTCTTTCACTGAAGGAGATAATGTGATGGTGCAGCCACTCACTTGGGTCCTTTGAGAGAAGCTGCATCAGACCACAGCAGCTTGACCCATGTGCCGTCCTGGAACACAGAGATGTCCTGAGTGCTCACCTTCAGCCTCACCCCCAGAGTCTGGTGGATGATGCCAAAACGCCAAAAGTAGGTGTTAATTTTACCATCAGGAGGGATCTTCTTGTCTCCGATGATCTGGCCATTGACCAAAATACCTGAGGAAACAACATGGTATTCAGTCACTCGCTGTTTTAACTGCAGGGTATGATTTACTGACAGTGTCCAACATCTTGGTCTACAAGGAGTATGTGTAGTAAAAAATAAAAAAATAAAAGTTAAAAGGACGCCAGGAACTACATCTTATACTTGTCAATGGGTAAGAAAGTCATGCTGATAATCAGGACTCAGGGCTGACCTGATTTTGGGTCTCTGACCAGGTTGAAAATGGTTCCTGGTTTGTCGTTGATGTTGAAGCACAGAGCGTCGTCTCTGTCAGGGAGCTCTATCATGAAATGAGGATCTCCATCCACTGCAGGTGACCCCAGAGTATAATGACAGTAATAAACAAAATGGATATGATTTTGTTTTTGATATAGTATTGGCTCAACATGCTGATGCTATAATTTCAACAAGACTAAAATGCTACAGCCATGCTAGTAGCTCTGTGAGGCTGTACTTAGAAACACTAACGTCAGCATGCTAACGTGCTCACAATGCAGGTGTAATGTTCATCATGTTCATTATTTTAGATTAGCGTGTTAGCATGCTAACATCTGCTGATTAACGCTAAATGCAAAGTAAAGTTGAAGTTTATGGGAATGTCATTAGTTTTGCAGGTATTTGGTCATAAACCAAAGTAGCCTATTGGATAAATTAAAAATTTGACTTGATGATGATGGAGTTACATGTATAGTTGTGTGACAGACCAACTAACTGACAGACAGACATTGCCATCCCTAAAGCCATGCAGCTAGCATTGCTAAAAATGTACTTACCAAAATATGTGGGTGATGACTGGTAAGTATTCATGTACGTTGGAGGGATTGGAGATTGATGTGCTAGATACAGGAACAATAAAATTCAATTTAAAAAAAAATACAGTGAATTGACTTAATCCCAGAAGTCTTTTTATGCTATATGGTAAAAAAAAAAATGTCTGTCTTACCCACTCTTTCTGCCTGTTGTCTTTGCTCTGTCAAAAAAGCAGATGGACAAAAACAACTTGGTACATTCCACAGTTCAAAATGGAGCACCAGCCTCTGCTGGTAGTCAGTGCTGCTTGTGAATGTATTACAGTAAGGCTTTGCTTTGCAGGGAATAAGCTTAACTGCAGCCATGTTCAGAAAAGCCTGCCCAGTATCACTTTTAACACCCTCTCTTTCCTCCCTTACCCTCAGTCAGCTTGTCAGCAATGAAAAGGCTGTCTGGTCCATCCTCAGTGTCAGGCTTGGTGACCACCATGGAGGTGAGAGGGGTGACAAAGCTATAATGCAGAGACATGTCCAGGGCCTTGGCTGTGGCATTGGCTTTCTCATCTGGGGCACCACTCTTGCTGCAAGAAGGAAAATATACTGAATATAGCTAAAATATACTTTCCACATGTGACACTGGCATTCAGAAAATCACCATGGAACCTATAAATTAATATTACAAGATTTATCATGGGATCATTAACAAAGATTTTCATGAGACCAATGGGAAATAAAGATTTTCAAGCTAAAGCAATTTAGGTCTCAGCTTGAGTGAAATGACTAAAACTGACCTCTTCTCCAGCAGCTGCTGGATGGTGAGATAGGCCCACAGACGCTCTGTGAAATCCCCAAAGATGTACTCCTCATCTGGGTACATTACATCCCAGTCCACAGCACTGGCCTGGCCCTGCATGTTGAAGTCCCCCTCAAACTACAGGGGAGAGAAAAGAAGAAGAAATGATGTCTAAAAAACAGAGTAATAAACACACGTCTTCTCACCTCCGTCTCTAAATTTCTGCCATTTCCTTCTACTCACCCCCTGGGCGAATATTTCCACCAGGAAGTTGTCCAGGTCGTTATCCATCAGTCGACCGGCCACCACGATCTCTGAGCCGTTAAACAACTGGTTGAAGTGGTTGGTGGTCAGGAAGTCCACTGCGCTGTCAGGATAACGCAGGTCCACCTCTGAAAGCAGAGGGCTGGACACCTCCTCATAGAAACCCTGAAATAAATGTGTACACACATTGTATTACATGTATTTGTACAAAATATGCTATATAAATAGTTTTTATTATAATTTTATCAAAAAAAGTGATTACATAACTGTGGAAGAATGCGACATAGCTGGTATTATTTAAATTGAAATAATACCAGCTATGTCGCATTCTTCCACAGTTATGTAATCACTTTTTTTTTTTTTTTTTTTTTTTTACAAAAATCAAACTATTGGCTCAGAAATATAATCGTAGCCTAGAACCCTCCACCTGAAGTTGAAGTGCTGCATCTGAACCCTCAAAAATTCTGCGGGCCAGTCCCTTGTTTTGTTTGCTCATCACATCCAGGAAGGAGTAATCCACATCGTTTCCAAATCCAAGACAGAACAGAGACATGTTTCCTCCAATAGCAGAACGCACATTCTCCTGGATCCTCAGGGGACTAGATACTCCTGCAAATGCACAGATACACATAACATGCAGAAACGTTTAATAATGCTAAATATAAAATACATCGATCAAATGTGCACCCACACAAATATTCAGTATATTCTACAGTATGTACACATTCTGCATGCTCACCAGAATTTGGCATCCCATCAGTCAGTAAAATAATCATATCGATGCTCCTCTCTGGGAGCTTCTTCTCCTGCCTGTCTTTGACCAGCATGTCCACGGCTCTCAACACTGCATCATTGATGTTGGTCGCTGGTAAAAGCACACAACAAATGTATAGTATGAGAGTGTATTTCTATCATTTAGGGAGTAAAGACCACTTGAAACACAACACAACATGAAAGCTAGTGTCACTTGTTTTTCTATTAACCTCCATGGTGCCTTATCTGTTGGACGTAGACCATGGCTTGAGACACATTTTCCTTGGTTGCTTTGGTAAGCGATTTCTTCCAGGAAACGATTTGATCATCAAACTGGATGAGGGCAAAGTAGTCCTCCTCATGGAGGTCTTTGAGGATTTCCAGCAATGCCTCTCGTGTCTACAGAGAGTTACAAGGTCAGAGGTCAAAATGTGTGCATGTGGGCATCAGTAAATTAGAACCACATTACCAGTCTGAACAGTCGCTCACCTGTTCCATCTTTTTTCCACTCATTGATCCACTTCTGTCAATCACAAACACCACATTCTTTGCAACTCTGGGCAGGTCAGGGGGAGCAAAGAAGTGCACAAAGTATCCGTTCACAATCTGAAGGGAAGAAAATCATAAAGAGCAGTAATATAGATGAAAGAATGTCAAGACAAAATGAGAATTGCAAGATCCCCCCACCCCAAAATATAGCTGATTCATTTCATGTTGTTGGGCAATCTTATCACAGATCCATCACTTTTATTTTAGAAGAAGTACGACCACATCACACCTGTTTTAGCCTCTTTACATTGGCTCCCAATGTTTTAGGATTGATTTTAAAATCTTGTTGATTACTTTTAAGGCTCTTCATGGCCTGGCCCCAGATTATCTTTTAGACCTTGTAATCCCTTATGAACCTTCACATAGTTTCCTGTCTGTTCCTGAGTCCAGGATGAAAACTAAGGGGGACAGAGCTTTTGCTATCAGGGCACCGAGGCTCTGGAACAACTTGCCTGAAGAAATTAGGTTGTCTGAGGCAGTGCCTTCATTTAAGTCTCTTCTCAAAACACATTTTTATCTGAAAGCATATCCTGCTTTTACCTGAACTGGCTGTTTATTTGATTGCTTTTGTGTATTTTATTTCTTTATATATCATCATTCACTGTGGTATTTTATTTCTCTTGTTGTGAAGCACTTTGTACTTTGTTTTGATAAGTTTTATTATTATTAAATTATTATTATTATTATAACTCAGCATTACAGTGAATCTGTGTAGTTTTACACGTGAAGCCTGATTTAAATGTGTATTCAACAGATACTGAGTACAGTATTTGGTGACAGCTGACCTGAATGTCCCCGAGGCTCTTTGCTCGGTTCACATCATACTTGATGACAAAATCTCCGTCGATGAGTGTTCCATCACAACCTGGACACTTCCTCTGCTGCTCCATAGTAGGTGAGAAAGCGATGCGTGCCTGACAATGGGATACATACGATCAGTTTAGCTCACTCTTAATTCTTGGGTCAGTAATTTTATTGAATGTTAAGAAAAGGAAATGAGACAAAGATCATTTTGAAAACTGAAAAAGAGTTGGGATTCAGGAACTGCAAGTCAGGCACAGACAATTTCTTACAAGGTCTGTTGTATCATGTACCTTTTTGTCTGTGACAGTTTTCTCCACCAGAGGGAGCAGATCGTTGGAAAGAAAGGTTGCATGGGCATCAACATAAGAAATGCCCTGAGGCTCATAGATGTTTGTTACAATCTGTCGCCACACAGGCAAACACACACACACACACACAGAGAGAGAGAGAGAGAGAGAGAGAGAGAGAGAGAGATCATTGGTAAGGTAAACCACTCATTTAGAATATCTGAAATTACAAGGAAATGACCAAGAGCCAGGATTTTAACATGAACATGGATTCACCTGAAACTCCTGCACAAGTTGTTTGGGTTTAACTCGAGTCAGAATCTCATACTGGCCCAGTTTCCTCTGTAGGAGCTCCTCGTAGGTCAGAATGAAAGTCACGTTACTTTTGGCTGCAATGTTGACAGACACTGAAAACTTCTCCATTTTTCTTCCAGAAACCCTGTAATACAAAACACACATAATTGACAGCCTCTAATGTTGAAATGATCAATTTAGGAAATCCATAAAAATGTGGATACAGTATGTTTCTCTGTGTGTTTTTGTGCTCACTATACTGGGTTTAAGTATGTTTCATCTTGACTGACTCACTTGACCAGTCCAGCAGTCTGTCCAGAGGAAACAGCCTTATCATACTGTTTCTTGGCTTTCTCTTTCTCCTTCACCTCCCCAACATACACCTGAGCTTCAATTTCCCTGTGAGGCACAAAGGTGGAGAACGACATCATGCAACTTAAGGAAAATAACTGTATCATTAAGAAAAATCAGCTTTAGAGCACAACTGGTAAAGGAAGCAGGGATAAATACTGTCAGACACAAATGGTCACAATGCACGTAGGAATGTGGACAGAGTGGAAATCAGAGTGGAGGCAGACTGACATGCTGAAGTTGGTGATGAAGGCGGTCTTGGGCAGCTCCACTTCAAAGAAGATTTCCTGGGAGGAGTTTGCTTTGTTCACAGCCTTGGAGGTCATGACGGTGTGGGCGAAACGAGACGTCACAGTGCAGTCCACTGTCACACTGTACACCTCCACCTGAGACAAAAAAGGGAGGGAGGAAGAGATGGAAAGATTTAAACACTAATGAATTTGGAAAGCCTCCTATCACAAGCACTTCACATACAGCATTTTCATACGGTGAAATACTGTGAGATCTGTTATTTTTATGTCATTTCAAACTGAATAGTTTTTTGCAGCTAGGTCCAGTCCACAGCATGCTGCCAAAATGCAGTTTTTAAATGAAGGTTGTTATTATTAAGGGAAAACAAAATCCAAACTTACATGGCCCTGTGTGAAAAAGTGACTGCCCCCTAAACCTAATAAATGGTTGGGCCACACTTAGCAGCACACTTAAGTGTGACAAACATGCAAAAAAATAAGAAATCAGGAAGTGGGCAAACACTTTTGCACACCACTGTATGTCACTGATTCCACTTCGCGAGTATTGTTATAAGATAGACTGGGTGAGTCAACCTGGGTGTTGTATGCTCTAATCAGGGATAGTGTGGATATTTAAAGACAAAGCTCTTTTTCAGTCAGTTCAGTTATTCTCAAACTTTTTTTTTAAATCAATCATTTATTGGCTAGTGACCTTTTCTACTATTTGCTGGTTCCACAACCTGTCAGTGATTGACCAAACCAGCCTGAACAGTGATGTTAAGATCTGTTCAAAGATTAATGGGGTCAAACAGAGGGATCTGAGTTATTTTTGTGACCAACAAGTCACAGTCAAGGAAATTAATGAGCATATTGAACTTACCTGAACACATTTTATGTGAATTCTCATTGCTTCCTTCAGGATGCCGTTTTTTTTTTGTATTTCTTACCAATTCCAAATATATTTTTAAGCTTGTAGTCTTTCTGGTTGTTAGTTTGGTGATTATTAGTGTTTTTCCTTTCTTCTCCTATACATTGTGTGTGCATCTGTTGATCTGGGTGGTGAGTTGCTGCATATGATTGCCCTTACATGTTAAATAAAGTTATATTGAATTGAATATTTCTCATCATCAGTATCAGAAGGTTTACACATACGAGGAATTTGCATTGGTATTTTGGTGCCTGACAATAAATATAGTAGAAATATAAAGAAGTATAAAGCAACATAAAGCAAGTACCACAGGTCAAGAATCGTAAAAGAAACAGTTTTTGTGGCGTGAGGTTTTGGTCCTGATGTACTGCAGCCTCCTGCCAGAGGGGGGTGTCTGAAACTCTTTGTGTATGGGGTGGGAGGGATCAGCCACAATCTTTCCTGCACGCCTCGAGGTCCTGAGCTGATGTTCAGCTCCCACTTGAGGTCCTGAGTGATGATGGTGCCCAGGAAGCGGAAGGACTCACACAGGGTGATGGGGTCGGGTGGGGCTGGGCTCTTTCTGAAATCCACAACCATCTCTGCTGTCTTTAAAGTGTTGAGCTCCAGGTTGCTCTGACTGCACCAGGTCACGAGGTGGTCAATCTCCCACCTGTAGGCAGACTCATCCCCATCATTATAATCAATAGAGACAGTAGGCGATGTGGGGGGGGGGCATCCCCCTTGTTAGCAAAATGGCCAAAATGCCAACCCCACCCCCCAGTAACAGAGAGAGTGCTGGGACAGAGGGGTTGTTTAGTTGAACGTGGTAGTCTAGTCTGCCTGACTCTGATCCTTTATCTGACTGAGGTTTGTGCAAGTTGGACTCTATGGCCCCGAACACGGCTCTGAAATATCAGTAGCCAAACTATAATTTGTATTGATAAGACCATGCCACTGGGTGTGGTGCTGAAGTAGCAGACGGATTTGTAATTGCTCCTTTTTCTTTCAGTCTCACCCTTCTGTCAGTTTTGTCTTGGATCTATAATATTCTCAAAACTATATAAGCTACTATAAATACTCAATTCTATACTATATATATGTAGAGTAGTGTCACCTTCATGATGAAAGTGACGAGTAGCAACATGTAATCGGGAGGAGCTCCCATTGGGCCATCCCCCATGTTAAAAATGAACAAATCACCGACTGAATAGAGATACAAACAGATTATTTTCTTACCATGGCCTCATCTGTACTTCTTTTCTGTAACAAAAAAAAGGAAAAGGGAAATTATATTATTTAAGACTGCGCAAAGCTGTAAATTTCACTGCCATTGTTGTTTTATGCTTTTTAATAATATGAATGATCTATGTACCTCTTTAAAAATAGCCTTATTTATTTTATTTTAAGTTATGTAATATGATTAAGTAACGAATACTGACATTTAACAACGACTTTACATTTTCACCATAATATAAAAGAACTATCTGTCTGTTAAGAGTTTCTGCCAAGTACCTGCAGTGATCTGGCAGCTCCGCTTGTCTCCTAAAATACAAATACAGCAGAGTAAATCAACATGGTGCCAAAATATTAGAAAAAAAACACTGGCATAATATGAACTAGCTTGTAAGAAAAACTTTTGTGTCACACATATACATACAAACAAGAGAAGTTTGATGGAGTAATGTGATAGGAAAACTGAGCAGGATTTAGGTTGTAAACTTGTACTGAAGGAGCACAGTTAGTGCTGAAGAAAACAGACTAGTGGCTAACCCTGGAACTACCAGATAAAATGAACACTGGCAAAATTGAACTATAAAACTATGTGATTTCAAATTAAGATCAGAGTACACAAATGTCAGTGTGTGAAGTTACCCGCAGAGCTTCATGGTACCCAGAGATGACCAGAGCCCCCCGAGCCAGGCCAGGCAGCCAGAGGCAGGCGCTGCCCCACAGCAGCAGCAGTCGAACACCCAGCAGTCCAGACATGACAAACTGAACACTGGCTGACTTCACTGCTGAGGAAAAAGCTCTCTGCCCAGGGGGAGGGACAAAAAGTGTGTATGTGTGTGTGTTGTCCTGGAGTATTGACCAACAGACCTGAGCTCAGTGTGTAGCAGGCTCTGAGATACAAATGTTTGCTTGTAAAGTGTAAAGTAAGTATCTGTGCTCAGGCTGAAAGTGTGTGAATGTTGGTAGGACTGACACCAAACTTACACCTAACTAGATGTTTGGCAACATGACAAGCTTGACACTCAGAGCGCCAAGTCTAAAGGAAAGTATATAGTATATAGTAATATAGTATATTTATTTATGCTGCTTTGCTTAGTACTTCTATTCCTGTGTGCATTGACGTGATAGTGAGCTGTTGTAACAAAAGAGTTTCCCCTCGGGGATCAATAAAGTATTTCTGATTCTGAAAGAAATAATCAAATGTTGCTGGAATTTTCTGTATTTGTTTATTTATTAAAGACTTAATAAATATGAATGCAAAATTACAAGTGGAATCATCACACTATAGCTGAATTTCATAAAATACGACACTTCATAATTCATAGGTCTGAGCTACATGTACAACTAACGGAGGTGTTCATTTCAAGCCCTAAATATATTCCAAGGAAATGACCCTCTTTTTGTGTTTCACTACCGACAAATAAAAAAACATTCAATTTCAATACAGGGGAAAATAATTTATTTAGGAAAAGTGGTCAGGTAAAAAAAAAAAAAAAAGAACAAATAAGCAAATGTTTTAACAGTCTTTCTCAACACTGATAAATAAATGTCACAACTCATTTACAGGTCATCAACCACATCAGTCCAAACCTAAGCCAAGTCTGATGCACTGTCCAAAATGCAAGGTACACTACTGGCACAACACCAGCCCATTTATCTCTCTTAAATCCTGCTTCATTAAAAACTTCTCTTTTTTTTTTTGCAATCCATGTTATGCAGCATCACCACTGACGCAGAAACTTAAAGACTACAGTGTGTGTTTCTTCAGTGCTATTGTTTTATCCTGCAGTGTGTCTACTTGCTGAACACACTGCCTCCAGGAGCTTTGGCAGCAGCAGGCTTGTCCAGGGCTGTCTCTGTCCCCGTCCTCACACCGCTGAACACAGATGGAGCCGCTTTGCCCATACGCTCTGAACACAGACAGAGACACAGATATGTATCGTTAGAAAAACAGATGCTTAAACCAGGTGACTGTTCATCTTCAATAAGTAATAGGAATTCCACTTGGGTGTCTTTGAGGGAAGTATGTGAGAACACAAATGTCTGCAACAACTGTTTCTGTTT
This sequence comes from Siniperca chuatsi, assembly GCF_020085105.1. Lineage (NCBI taxonomy): Eukaryota > Metazoa > Chordata > Actinopteri > Centrarchiformes > Sinipercidae > Siniperca > Siniperca chuatsi. Next base: position 25,462,258 of record NC_058043.1, on the reverse strand, counting down.
CTTTTTATCTCTCTAGTGATCTTGTGTTAAGGATGCAACGCCCTCGCCAGCTGGCTCTAGTCTGATTCCCACTTTAAGAATCTGGTTTTTCATGTCTTTACAGTAAAAACTGCCTCTCGAATTCCAGCACACATACACAAGAGCGCTTTGGACTTAGTGAGCTGCAGACAATCAATGTTGACTTATTATTTTGATTCTTACCACACACACAAATATAGACTTAAGCTCAGACAACATTTGTATGTGGATAAAGTTCAGAGGGCATAAAAGCAAACCTGCAGCGAGTTTCTGCTATCAAACAGTGGGTGGGAGTTATGCAAGTGCACCAGGGGGGATGGTGTTAGCTTCTACAAGCCAGAGCACATTTTAAAGACAGATTACAGATTACAGCATTAGAGCAATGAGCGAGAAGTTCATTTAGAAACAATCAAATATTATATTACAGGCAAGAATGAACTTGAAGTGGTATTTGGATGCTTGCTGTGTTTCCAGCTAAATTTGTCTTAACAATTCGGCAAAACCCACATCAGGCATTACAGCATTAACACAGTAACATAAAATTCCACCTGGCATAGTAATCATTAAAAAAACAAACAGGCTGATATCTAAGCTGCATTAAAATCAGAATATTGGAATATTTACAAACAACAAATACACTGTATACAATAAGGCACTGTATATTGTACATAAACATAAAATGGCATCACCCCATAATATCTAGATAGGGTCACATCGTCACATGTCAAATAACTGTAGGCTAAGGGGAGTAAAAGTATGTCTACAATATGTGAAATGTTGTGGACATGTAGTATAAACGGGGGAGTAGGCTACTCCAGTAAAGCAGGCTACAAAAGTAGCCCAAAACCGTACTGAAATAGAGTATTGACTTTAGTAAAAGTAATTAATTCCACCAATGACTGTATAACACGACTTCGCTGTATCTTTGCAGTCAAATGTAGCACCGAACCCATCCCGCCTGCTGACGCAGGTCTGATGTAAAATTCGACGTGTAAACGTGAACTAGCACAGCGGCGGGGCTCGGCGTGGTAGCTCTCTCCACAGGAAAACGAGGATACATGTGCTCTAATCTGATATTGTGTTAAAAAAAGCAGTAACTAAAGCTCACTTCAACTTTTATTATTTCATATATATATATTTCATTATGTTTAAAGTTACAATTGGGTTCAAGACGTAATTGTCCCTGGTGGTCTAGTGGTTAGGATTCGGCGCTCTCACCGCCGCGGCCCGGGTTCGATTCCCGGTCAGGGAACACCTTTTTATGTCACAGTGTCGTATATTAGACGCGCGTGCTCAGGTATCACACATTCCTGCCAATGATTTCACACTATTCCACTGATTTACAGGTGGAGGCAGCACGCTAAGAAACACACTAATGCGCCAACAAAGGCAAGAAATTAAAAAAAAATATAAATAAATGTTAGTAATCAATTGGGAAATAAATATCTTAAATAATTTCTTTCTACATTTCTGCATTTCTCCTAATTTCCAACATTTATTTAGTAATTTAATTATGCATTTAAATATTTATCTATGTATTTATTTCAGCTTCAATTTATTTCTTTATCATTTTATTCATTAACTCAAATATTCATATTTGTGTTTCAGCATTCATTGTAATGCATTTATTTATTTATTGATGAATAAGTAATTTCTAGTTTTCCATGGAAGAGGCCGAAGAATCATAGCACTTTGAAACAGTGACATATTCACCATATCACATTACTCAATGTTAGTTAGAGCCTCTTCAGATAGTTCAGTTATATTAAACTGTCAAGAAGCATGCTACTTGAGGTCTACAGGCCAAGCAGGAATAAAACAAACAAATTCTCAAAGGAGAAAGATTACATTTGTGAGGATAGAAAGGCAAAATGTCTTCACAGATTTGAGCGTTAACATCTGACATGGTGTTACGTCACTTGTCTTGTGTTTCAGTATCAGAAGAAACAGCATTAATAAATGGCTTTACTCACCACACTCCACCATGACCTCATAGGTCTTACTCTTGACCTCACCCTTCAGTCCCAGTTTACTGCGCGCTCCTTTCAGGTCCTCCTCCTTCATCGGGGGACGCTTCTTCTTCTTCACCTCGCCTGGCTGGGGTGAAATAAAGAAAGAAGGGAAGATTATGAATGTTAACGGCGAAAAGAAGGAAAGTAAAGGGTAAATAATCAAAACAGCATATTTGATCTGACGTAACTTACCTGTGACATGGTGATTAAAGTTGGTGTATTGATTCCTCTTTCCAGTGTGGTAGATTTGCTAGTTGTTTTTCTGGTGTGTGTCTTTGTCTCCCAGCAAGCCTGACATTATATATAGTCCTGGTTCAGACCCAGTGAATCAGTCAGACCCCCAACCCTCTGTCCCACTCTGCCTGTTGTCAGTGTGTATTATTAGGTGTGATGTGAGGGATGGTACAGCTGGAATGGGTCTCCCATCTTTTACGATAAGCTTACAGGCTAACAGCTGACAATTCCGGACACAACACAAGTGGCTGTCTGCCTCCTCCTCCTCCTCCCTTGCTGACCCTGGCAGAGATACCCTCTTTTTTTAAATGTTGCTGTGAGACTTGACATTAAAAGGGGCACCGAGAGCGTCCAGCAGCCAGCAACACCTCCCTGCAGCTCCAGTGGTTGGGACTCTGGCTGCCCATTGCTACAACTTGATTCAAGCCTGAGGGAATGTCTTTTTGGGTCTTGTAAAAAGCATTTCCAGACAGTTAACACATGAATCAACAAAATGAGGGCTGAACCAAGAAGAGGGCAAAGAAAACTATCCCACTGTTTTGTTCAGAGTTACACGAGGGCCACTGGTGCTTTCCTAATGTGAGTAATAGGCAACAAGCAGTCGTCGGGTCAAATCTGGCCCCACACAACATAAACCCCAATAGATCCTCTCTATAGAGCTATAATAAATAATGAAACCTAAATCTACAGCTCTAATAGCAATAATCAGGTGCTTAGCAAATGCAAATATATAACAAAAAAATTGTATGCACATAATTTTGCAAAGTGTGGTTTGGTGTTGAAATTTAGCACCTATAAGAATTTCTTACTGCTGAAATCTCCTGAAATTGTATTTTGATAAATGTATAGTATCATATTATTTTCTATGTTTATTTAATGTACATAATGTATGTGACACTCCATTTCAGATTTTCCTTTGCTTACATTTTGTGTAAATGTATTTACTGGATTCTCCTGACGACAAGGCAGCCTATATTTTAGGCTGGAACAAGTAAGCATACAGTTAAGGCAGTAGCAGTCATAAGACTTGGCATCATAATATGAAATTGAGGAGTTAACTGTGTGATGATGGACAAACTGACTCACTCTTTTTAACATGACAAACTCAGTGATGCAGACAGAATCTGAAAGCATGCACACTCATTCAGTCACATCATAGCACCAGGACAATCTGACAGTCTGAGAGTCCTCTGTCCTGATTTAAAGATTTATAAATGGGTATGAAAAAAGACATGTGTATGTGATTATTCCCACTGAAACTTGTCAAAGTTGCCATATTAGCCATCTACTGTATGCCTCACAATAAAATACATGTTTGTGCAGGTGCTTATTAGGCATTTCCAAGTGCAAGGCTTAAGGTAATGAGCATCTCTTGGTGCATGTGTGTATGTTTACCTACTCTGACCGGTTAAATATCTCTCTCAACCCCGTTAAACTACTGGAACTATGGTATTACAACCTATAATTGGAGCTCCACCAGTGGCTTTTAAAATCATGATACATAGTGTTGCTGGGGATGGAGGGGGGAAAAAAACAACAAACATGAGAAATGACAACCTTGTGACAGACAGGGGTGAAATCAGTGCATGTACAGTAATAAGTAATACATGGAAAAATGGCGTTTGTGTGTTAACTGAAGCTGATGAGCCAGGGTGTAATGTATTTTGTAAGCGCTTCTGACGGATGGCCATGACTCCTGACGTTAAATGTTTCTCCCCTTAACTATTTGTGAGAAGCTATAAGTACTAGCTGGATCTATTTTTGGACGCACAGTCATGACTGGAGGTTGGGTGGCTCAGGCTCTAATGGCGCCTGCAGCTGTTGTTATTATACATCCATGAGCCCTCCCCAAATCTGTGGCGTATACGCGTCATAGCGGTGTTAGTGGTAAAGAATAAGCAATGCCCACAATTCTATTTACTCACATGATCCCATATAAAATGATGTTTCAATCAGGCGGTGAAATGTTTTTCTTCCTTGGAAAAAGATGACTTTATCATTAGTTTCCCTGGTGGTCTAGTGGTTAGGATTCGGCGCTCTCACCGCCGCGGCCCGGGTTCGATTCCCGGTCAGGGAACGTACTTTTATTTCAGTATGCAGTATATTTCAGTATATCGATGATGCAGCCTAGCCTCAAAGAAATGGTGATGTTTTATGGAGGACGAAATATGACATCAATATCAATAAATAAATAAATTAGTTAATGAATACAGAAATAAATTAAAATAAACAAATAACTGCATAAATAAAATAATAAATAAATGCTTTTCGAAAATCCCATTAAACAATACTGAAAAAACTACAGTAGAAAGTAATCAAGATAGTGTATCACATCCTTTATTGGAAAAGCATTTATAATGATAATTTACCTCCATCGCTTGCCTTAGTAATCATCCAGTAGTTTCACTTTGCAAAGTACTAAAAGCCCTCTTTGTCCTGGTTGAGCTGAGAGTTACTAAAACTGCTGCAAGATGCTGTAGTCTCCATTAAACATGCCAAAAACAACATAATGAAATCATCACCATTACCATAGCCATCACAGTAAGAGTTTGTCACTCTCCATTTACTTTAAAGAGGACCAGCAGTCACACCAACTATGCACACTTGAACACATGCATCCAGCATGGCATACACACACACACACATACACATACACACACACACACCCCCTTTATCCTGACTGTCTGGTCCACAGTCACTTAACAGTTTAGAGGTCTATGCATGTCACATTCTCAACATCAGAGCCTGCTGAATGCTGCTTCATGCCTTAAGATCTGGAGCTCTGGATAAAACAGTTAAAAAAAAAACAAACAAAAAAAACTAAATCAAACAACAACAAAAAACAAACAAACAAAACAGCTGCTGGTAATTTCACTCAGGCACATTATCACATTATTGTAACAAAAAACAAAATAAAACAAAAAAACACACAAACACAAAAGGAAAGATGAAAGTTGTGATGAATGGGAAATTGTGCAAGAAATGGTTCCCATATCTACGCTCCATGTTGGAGTGAAGGAATAAAGAACACTTTTGGAACAAGCATAGTTACCTTTTTGGCCTGAAAATCACACTCAAAACTTATATAAAAAAACCCCAACAACTTAAAATGAGACAAAAGACATTCAAAGACAAAGAACACACAGTCAAAGCACATCAGTAAAACAGTCACAAACAACTGCCGTCATGTTTCTACAGACAGACGACACTGGCTGAGCTGATATTAGATGGTTGTTGTAGTGTGGTGTTTGCCGTCCCACAGGTTTAACAGTTTAACAGAAAGGACTCTGTCAGAAGATAAAAATGGAAGGTTGCTGCAAGCATTAATGTGCTCCCTTTGACACGAGTAACATTACATACAAGATATGCAGTAGTAAAGTGTGTAACTGTGCTGTAAAGTGTTAGATTTGCATCAATACAGTGATTCGAAAACTTTGACATAACCCTCCTCTAAATTTGAGGTGTGTCCAATTGTACACACCCTCACATACACATAAACGCATCACAGGCCATGGTGGTACGTCTACATGTGAAAACAAAGGGCAAAGTTTACATGGCATCTACATCAGGAGTACAATCACTTTAAAGGACATGTTAGACCATGAAATGGAACCAACTCAGTTTTATTTGCATGCAGTTGGGTCTGTTGTGGCCATTTAGATTTGTCCAACCGACCTGATCCTGGACCCCTTCACCCCACCAAGTCCAAACAGTATGAAACCAGTTTTAATGTTTTACCTATTATACAAACATAAAGGAGTTAACGATATTATGTTTGTTGACGGTGGGGTTCTTTTTCCCCAAGCAGTGTCTTTAAACACAGCAGTGCCATGTCAAAATGCAACAGTGATCCGAAGTACCTGGAAAAGGAAAACTGCTAAAATATCTCCCAGTGTGTTATCCCAGGTTGGACCCAGTTTATGCAGAAGTCCTCCAGGAGTCAGCAGTAAAGGGAATTCAATTACAGTATATTCATCATCAAAGGGCATCCATCCTATGTTTGAAATGATTGTGACAACTCCTATGGTTGATACCAGATTTGTGGAGGTACAGGGAATGTATATATGTGGGCCAGTGAGGTGTACAGCTACCAGAGGAAATTTGATTGAAGCAGTTTAGCTAGGCACACAGGTCAAACAGGGATCCCCATGCGTAGCTTCTTCTTCTTCACTGTCTTCAGGCCAGTGAGCCGACGAACGTCATCCTCATCCGACTCATCCATTTCATCGTCTGCTGAGAAAAGGATCTAAAAAAAAAACAAAAAAGAGAGATACAAAGACAAGGCCAAATTGACTGAGTGGGACACAGGTTCATGGTAAGACTATAAAAGGCATACTGTAGTCTGTCACAAGCCCCATCTTTCCAATATTCTGGTTGGTTAGTAAAAATATTCAGCTTTTTGTAACACAGGTGGGTACAGGTGGGGGCTGCACAGAGGAGTTTTGGTTTGCTGAATTTCTGAAAGACTTATCACCTGATTTTGTCCACTTCCACTGGAGGATACGATGTAACAGGGCTTTGCTGTGAGTAATAAAAGGTTCCAGCCATTTCACTTCCATTAAGTTGAGAGATTTCTTTTAAAAATGTCTCAAGCCAAAGCCAAAATAAAACATCACCAAGTCTCAAATAAGCCAGACCAACATCACACAATCTCTCTGCTGCAAACCGTAACATGCATGTGTAGGTTAATTAAATTGAATACTGTCCAGGGTGTACATCACTGGGATAGGCTCCAGTCACCCGGACCACCCAAGCGGTAGAAAATGGATGGATGGATGGACATTCTTTCTCCTATGGTGGAGAATAACCATTCCATGTAAAAGCCTTTGATAAACATCAATAAATCTAACCATTGTGTGTGAAACAAGTTGACATACAAATTCTTTGATATTTTTTGGCTTCAGATACTCAATAATATTTCAGTAATATTCCATTACTAATTATTAAATGCAAAAAAATATACACGGCAAGAGAATACACTACACAGTAAACATTAAGTAAAATGTGTAGACTTATGTCCGTAGTGTCTCTTGCATTGTGTCTTTGCATAAGAAGTAATGCTGCCCCTTTACTGATCAGTCAGTATGTGAAACTAACAGGCCTGACTGTTTCCTCTCACTAAAATCTGATGGCGCGATTATTTAACTTTGATAATCGACATCTGCCGATGCTGCATTTCGGCCTGATGAAAACAGTAAGGCAAGCTAAAGACACACGAACCAGCCAGGAGTCGAACCTAGAATCTTCTGATCCGTAGTCAGACGCGTTATCCATTGCGCCACTGGCCCGCTGAACACCATAATTCTACTGAAACCAAAGGATGTGTTTGAGCACAGCAGAGCCCATCCCCCGCTGCTCAGCACGCTGCTGACAGCATGCTCTCTGAGGCCAGATGCAGCAGGCAAGCAAGTAAGTAGTGAAACAAACCATGAAGCTGGCTTTTGTCTGCACTACTTTGACCATTCAAATGTTTAAATGCCTTGAAAAGCAGCTTTACATTTCTTTTTTTGATCTATGCGGCCCACTGACAAGAACTACAACGAGTGTTTATGCATTATAAGAGAATACACAGTAAACAGCCTGATGAAAACAGTAAGACAAGAAAAATACAGACGAGCCAGCCAGGAGTCGAACCTAGAATCTTCTGATCCGTAGTCAGACGCGTTATCCATTGCGCCACTGGCCCACCATGTGTGCCAAGTGCTGCTGAAACCAATACATGTGTTTGAGCACAGCGGTGCCCATCCCCCACAGCTGTTGAAAGCAACAGCAGACTGTTGCAAATCCAACCACAGGAAGACCGATATCAGATAGATATCACAGTATCAGATATCACATAGTTCCACAGGAACACTACTAGTGTTTCTGTGCACCACTACCACCACTAGAGGCAGTATGTGATACTTCAACCACTGTCCTCTTTGAGGGCCACAGATTCCAGAGTACATGCCTCTAGAGGCCTGACAGATGTCCCTGGTGGTCTAGTGGTTAGGATTCGGCGCTCTCACCGCCGCGGCCCGGGTTCGATTCCCGGTCAGGGAACACCTTATTATGTGCCCAGAATCCTAGATCAGACACAGTGTGGTAGTTTAAACTTCAAGTTTTGCATTTATACATGTAAAGAAGAAACCAGATTACTGTGAGAAATCAAGCGCGTGTCTCTTGATGTGGGTTTTCTGGTAAATGTTCCTGAGAATGTGCTTATACCAGACTGGTGTTATGGCATGTGTTGTGGGCGTGGGCATGAATGTTGTGTGTGGAGCAGAGCTCTGCGTTGGGCTCATCTGCTTTACAAGCTTATGAAGTGACAAGGAACCATAATCTAGGCAACCATAACAGCTCTAGGCCATGTTCCTCTTCAGACTGAGGGTGTGCCGAATTAGTACAAGTAAGCTTGTCCATAACAGGGTGCAAATCAGTACTGGAGACCAGGAACAGCTGACAGTCAAAAGAGCATGTCATACTGAGAGTGAGTATCTAAGCTAAGAAGAGGTCTTTTGGAGTAAAGAAAGGGATGGCAGAGGCTGTGAGCACTCTGTCTCCTTCAATGGTCTGAAGTCTTGATTGCTGGTCAACTTCAACTATGTATGTTTTATTAATAAACGGTTTAGTTTTTTATCCCTGGTGTATTTACAGCTGTATTACTACAGTAAGACTTACCTCTGACTCTGAGTCATCATGGGACAGAGCTCGTCTGTAGCGCACCTTGCTGTTCCCTCGTGAGTCCTCCTCTCTCTCCTCCAGCTTTGCTTTTGTCCTGTGTTTCTTCATTAGGAAATTATCTACCACCCAGAACATGAGGGCCTAAAGGAAACACAGAAAATACCGTGGTGAATGATGTTTCCCCATGGGGAATTAACAGAAGTGATTTTCATATTAAGTGATTTTTATATTATATAAACTGGGAATATTATTTTACATTTACACACACACACAGACACGAGACAATGGCCATGGTATGAGCAAACAGGGATTATTTAGGTACCCAATGACAGAATCTCACCAGACACGTGTGGTACTGGTGTTGCAGGAGCTGTAAAATCAGGGAGTAAAGAAAAACACATAGTAACAGCAGACTTACGTTGATGAAGAACGGAACGATGAGCATGACGATGGCCAGTTCCAGGTCAGGATTCTCTATGGGGTTGAGAAGAGCCAGCTGCGACACACACAAACATATACAAAACACACACACACACACACACACACACACACACACACACACACACACACACACACACACACACACACACACACACACACACACACAGACACAGACACAGACGTAAGCATACACAGCAACACAGACAGCACACCTAGCCTTAGACTTACAGTTCTAAGATCAGTAGAGCACACAACACAACTTGGAATTTGCCAGAAACTACTAAACTTCAACAGAAAGAGTATAGAAAGTATTCTAAAGGAGTGTTTACCATGTGTAATAATTTGATGAACAAATTTGTTGACGGGATTGTGAAAGTTTTACACCACCCCTTTTAAACTGGGAGAGTGAGCTGGTTTATTCTAACTGAGATGTTTACCTGGAGCTTTGTGACAGTTTATATTCTGATTGCTAGAGGGAAAAAGGCACTACGTAAATGCATCTACTGACAACATAAGAAAATTAGATGATAAAACATGCATACCTAAACATACACTTGAAGCAGCACTGCTGTGACATGGGAATCCCCCCCGGGGGGATATATAAAGTATCTATCTATTTTTGTTTAGGGTTATAGATCAAAACGTAAAAAAAGGGCCGACGCAGCAGAGGGTTCGATTCCGGATGAGAGAATATCATATCATTATATCTGTAAGTGATACATTTGTACATGAACACAAGAAAACAGATTGTGTATCATGAAGCATGATTAGTGTGTTTGCCAGATAATTTGGCCCTTAATCTTGACTTTCTGGTCTCAGAAAGATGGCCTGATATAAAATTGAGCCAAAAGAACCACCACAAACCTCACCATTCACCTGTGAGAAAAAAAATTAAATACCTTTCCTGCATGATACCAGTAAGGATAAACTGCTGGCTTTACACACAAATAACATGCACTACAGTGCAATGCTACAGGTATTCAATACAATACACTAGAAAGCCATATATCTTTCCCTGGTGGTCTAGTGGTTAGGATTCGGCGCTCTCACCGCCGCGGCCCTGGTTCGATTCCCGGTCAGGGAACACCTTTTTATGTCACACAGTGTCGTATATTAGACGCGCATGCTCAGGTATCACACATTCCTGCCAATGATTTCACACTATTCCACTGATTTACAGGTGGAGGCAGCACGCTAAGAAACACACTAATGCGCCAACAAAGGCAAGAAAGAAGAAGACTTCTACTAAGTAAACAATGCAGGATTTAAGATACTTTATAATACAGACATGTTCAGCTAGAGCTTCCTAAAACCGGTCAGCCACGGTTGTTTTGAGCAGAAGTGAAGCCAAACAGAAGGGGTCAGCTTTGTCTTGTTTCATGCTATAGCGCCCCTAACTGCAATGTTCAGACTGCAGCTCACGTTTGTACTGCGATAACATTTTGAGGGGAGACACTCCAGAACGCAACGACGTGTGAAAGCGATCTTGCGTAGCTCGAAGTGTCTGCGTTCGTACTTGCGTGGACCATGTTTGTGCTTTTAGTTCAAATCTGCGATGAGTTCTGATAAATTCATCAAGTGTTTTAGTAATCAGTCTTTGTTGACTGTCCTGTTTTTCTGATCACTCTCGCCATTTCTCCCCCTTCTCTGTAGGACTCTAAACCAATGAGCATGCTCTACAGTATGTAGAAACACACTCCTGCCGTTTTCTTTAATTAAACCTGCAACAGTACTCTGCACCTTCAGCAAGCTAACGCAAACCCCGCTAAATATTTTCAAATGGAGCAAACAAGACAAGTGATGAGAGAGTATAGTCCATATACTGTATATAGGCTATGCGTTGTCATGGTACAAAAAATGAAGGTTATTTTTCTGTGACTAATCCACCTGATAGGGTCAAAAAGCAGGTGGATAATGGCTCTGGAGAGTACTGCGACACTTTCAAATATTAAATCTTGAATTGAAAAAGATAATTATGACATTTATGTGCACTAATTTCACCTGCTATCTTTTCAAATCAGAACTCTTTTTTTCTGACCTTCTTCCACTGGGGGATGAGGAGGACCAGCATGATAAGTACTTTCTCAAACATCATGATGAGGATGTAGAGGATACACTGGCCCAACCACGCTGTGCACTGCACTGGCTCTCCTACGCACACACACACACACACACACACACACACACACACACACACACACACACAGGAAAAGAAAGACAGATAACTGTAAAAAATAGAAATAAAAAATCTGCTTAGGTATTCAGATATGAAGCACAGATCATTCTTAGATTTCACTGCTTCAGTGTTACAGAAACTGTTTCGGGGACAAAAGAAGGCACTGGTAATGTAAGAAATGACACTGCAACACTGCAGTACTGAGGGCAGCTACTGCCCTCCATTGGGCATTACAGGCATTTTAGGAATGTGCTGGAGTTCCCACTTTACCACTCACACACATGGTCCTCACCGTATTCTCCAAAACGCAGAGAGTCCCACTGCCTCCACTCTACAATAGCACTGACGGCTCTCACCCCAGCATAGATCAGCAACATGCCCAGAGAAGCATCCAACAGGAAGTTAATGAGGTATCTGGGAGAGACAGAAAAGTGAATGTAATTTAAAACTGTAGTTTTAAAGCTTTCCTTCATTTTAACACATTTTCTTGGAAATCTATCTGTAACATGCAGGATCAGGGAGCTCTGAGGAATACAGGCGTGACTCACAGTGAGCAGGGATCCTCCTCTGTGAGGTCTGACAAGTAGACATTAGCAAAGTGGATAAACAGCATCCCAATGGCCTGTTTTGAGGTGTCCAGAAACCTGCAGAGAGACAGGACAGTTGATATGCTTCCGAGGCACCCCACCTGGATTCATTTGATGCCTTTGCAGAGAAATGAATTTAAGCTGGCTCAGCTGCCTTACCAGATCCTCCAGGGTCTCCTCTCATGTTTTGGCTCCCTGAAGCGTTTCACTGTGGAGGAAAGAGTGTGCCACAAAGATAGTGGGATTTTACTACAGATCACTTATACAAACACTGCGGAACACAGAATCAATCAAAAAGAATCTCTTTTGTTTGCACTGAACCAAGTTACAACCCTCCTGTGAGCAGTCAAAGGTCCAACGAGCATTTAATTGGTTTTATAGTTATTTGTTTAGTCCAACTCAAAATCTTGCCTTGTACTGACATATTTATGATTTGGAAATAAGGGTTGGCGTCCTCTTTTTGAGCAGCTAAACCATCACACAAGTAGGCTCACAAGAGACACATCAAAACAGTTTCTCATCAAGCCTACAGGAAACTGCATGGCAGATATCTGAGTTGAGGTGAGACAGAGTGCATGATATAAGAACAAGAACTGAGCAGTATGTTGTTGGTCACAGAGAAAGCAGAACTAGTGGTCAAGACCATGACTTAAAACCTGCTAATACCACATGCAGCAGCAGCAGCAGTTGTAAAATTATTAATCTGATACCCTAATTTTTAGCTCACTGCTAAGTTAACAGGAAACAGGGAAATGTTTCTTTCAAGATGGCCAAAAGGGAGAAGTGCATCAGGCTCGAAATTCTTTAGTGTTTGGTAATCAAAATCGTACATATCGCCTGACCAAGTTAAGAAACACAGCAATAAAGTGATGAAGATTAAGCTGTTCGTACAGAGTCAAACTGATCTGCAGTAGCAATATGATAGTGTGTGCAAAACATCATTCCCCGGGTAACAAACACTACAGCTACTGTATGTGTCAATGCGATTGCTACTCTGGGGTGTCTAAGTTATGGGCTTTTTAGAAGTCCTCACTTTAATTAATCCCTGTGTGTAAAATAGTCTGAGGGGTGTTATCCAAGAAGGCTCATCATTGAAAGCAGTGAAATGTCCAACACAAATAAAGCTCTTGCTGTTCTTCACAATAGTGACTTGTTTTCCATGACACCCCACTTCCCTCTTCTAACTCTAACTCTCATGACACAGAGCTGTATGAAAGGGGAGCCATACCACATTAAGATATCTCTGATTTACTTTTCAAACATCAGACACAGACTCTAAATGCATTGTTCAAAGCTGTGATACCTCACGGACCCCTTCATTCACAGAGAACACATCAAACAATCTCACCTCTCAAAACTTGCACTAAATACTGTAGTGTTGTCCAAATATTTACTTAAAGGATCCGTTCACCCCCAAATCAAAAATACATATTTATCCATCCATTTTAGTGTGAGTTGCTGAGATTTGGAGATATCGGCCGTAGAGATGTCTGCCTTTCTTGCATTTAATGGGACCATATCGCACTCGGCTTGTGGAGCTCAAAGCACCAAAAAAATTATATTTGAAAAACTCAACAGCAACGTCTCTTTCCAGAAATCATGACCTGGTTACTCAAGATAATCCACAGAGCTTGTTGTGAGCAGTTTCATGTAGAGACTATCGGTAGAAAGAAAATAGTTCATCTAAAACTTGGCAACTCACACTAAAACAATCTAGATGGATAAATAGCACTACAGGTAAGAGGAAAAATATGTATTTTTGATTTTGGGGCTTTTAGTGTTTTCATGTGGGCAAGTTATATAGCTATAGTTATAGCTGTGATGTCAGTTTCTGCTCTGAGCACAAGTGTGACTTCAGACTAAACACACCCTGCATGCAGCTGGGTGTGATGTGAATGAAGGAGGCCTCCGCCTTGGCCTACTCCTTCTGCTCAGAGAGCTGCCTCGAGCAAAAAAAAAAAAAAGCTCTAACATGCTGATTATTCCTCACTGCTGCTTGGACACACAAAACTGAGGCTGTTCTCATTAGGTCACACAGCTGTCAGTGCTGTGCCAGACACTGACTGAATGGAACCATGGCTAAACCAAGAGCATGATTTTTCTTTCTATGCCACTGATCTAAATATAAGTTCAGCCACCCTTAGCCAGAGGTGGAAACAAACCTGTGCAGATAATTCACAGAGAGAAAGAGTGAGCTTAGTGGACAACAGTTGTGAAAAATCAGTTTGTGCATTGTAGTATGTTTTTGAAATGCACACACATTCCTACAAAACACTCTCAGTAGAGAGAAATGATTATGGCTTTTATTGTGAAGCAGCTGCAGGCTATATTGAGTAACGGTCACTTTAGGAAATGTACCTTACTTAGCAAAAAAGTTATTCTAAATGAATTGCGACCGTTTTTTGTCTGCAAATCAGTATTACACAAGTGAATTGGAGCTGGAGGCACTTATTGCAAGTTGAGTGAAGCTCCAACACACATAATCTAGGTAAGCAACAGTCTTCGACGCTGCCATTGCTCTCTTCATGATTTTTCACAAACTCTGACTGCCATCTGCAAAACAAAACCCCTTTGTGAAAACCATAGCAGTTTACTGTTAGGAATTTTCATGACTGAGCTTTAACCTCAGAGGGGCAGAATATTTATTATGTAGCAGGAAAGGTCAAACGTGCCAGGAGGTGTAAGCAGCTTTTATTACAACCACAGCCAATAGCCAACAGGAGAAGAAGTCACCAAGTGTAGCGTTGCACTGAACTGAAACCCCTGCATTTAGTTTTACAAGAGACAGAAAGCCTTTCTATCTTACTATTGTTTGCCTTTTCCTGTTATAGACTCGGGCATGAGCCTCCCAGCTGAGATCAATATCACATTTGATTAACCGAGTGATGCTATTGGATAATTGCCCTGTTCCAGCAGCAGCTGGAGTCAGATATCTGACACACAGCAGACTTCTAGCCATACTCACACATTAGCGTGCTGAAAGCCATCACAGCGAGTAGTCCTTGCAGGAAAATCCCAAACGAGTCCATCAAGGCGCCGTTCTCGCACCCCCGGTTATCAGTACCTGGCGTCGGGCTGGAGGACACCGACGTGTTGGTGAAGGACACAGCAGGCAGCCCTGCTCCTCCTGGACCTGCCAGTGCCACGTCTCCGAGCTGGGACGGCATGTTGACACCACTAACGGCAGCCATGGGACAGAAGAACTGGACGAGACTAATTAATAAAGCCGAGAGCAGTAGCCTCTCACACTGCACTGTGCTTCCCAGTTCTCTCCAGCAGTTGTTGGTCAGCTAATAGATAGGTTATGCAGGACAGTGTTCGGTGAAAGATGGTGGCATCCTCTCCCTTCCAAGCGGGCTCTCATTCTCCTGCTTCAGACATCCATACAGCCAAAGCTGTTTTGTCATTAGAGAAGTAACGTCAAGCCGCCGCTCAAAAAGGTTACTAGAAGTTGCAATAACGTGCTACGTAGCTGTAACTGGTTCGTTTAAGTTACACACCGTTTTCAATCAAGAGCCGGTATAGATGGTCCATGCAGCGGAGAAAACATTTCCTGGCTCGACCTGGAATCTAAGCTGGGATCTGCGAGCTAACATGTGTCATGTAGCCACTCAAACAGACAAAACCCGTGTTATAACTTACTTTAAATGTGTTGTGCAGCGCAGGTCAACCAGTAAGAAGTGAATTTGTGCCGATATACAAATATCCATAGTAAAAAGGAGATCCAGCAGCTGAGATGCTATCATTACCTACCTAGCTAGCTCCCAAGCTAACTACTCAGTTAATTAAGCTAACCTTAGGCTAGCAAACTTACATTTTCTTTCAGACGTTGAAAACAGCAGGTGCACCGGTTGCTCGTGATTAACGTCTGTAAACAGCTCGTCTGTATATATTAAAAAATGAATATTAATAACTGCAGGTCACGGCTCGCGTTCACTCAGCTGCTTCCCTGAACAAACAGTGCCCACTCATGTTGACAGACGTGGTGTCATGTGACCTGCGCAGCCACGAATTGCATGCTGGGAAATGTATGACAAAACACTAAGAGTTTAAAAATCGTTGTTAATCGATTTATTTGCAGTCTTCCTTTTTAAATAGCAGTTATAATCTTCAAACATGAAATAAAAAGCTGTTCCATTGCGGAAACTACAAGAAAATGAGTAAACAAAGAACCTCACACAAAATGATACACATTACAGTAAATCGCACTACAGGAACTGGTAAAAAAAAGGAAAACAGACTTACAAAAGCATTTTGAGAATATCTACTTGCTTTAAAACTTCACATTTATCATTAAGTTAATTGTTAAAAATAATGACTTCAGTGATTATGAAATGGCTCAAATAATCAACTGTAACAGAATTAGTTTTAACCAAACACCCCATGTGAGAAAGTTTAGGCCTATTCTGTGCAAATATATTGTATATTTAGGGCATTCACACATTGTTTATGCAGAAAGTTAATTGCTCAATTGTTTTTTCTTTTTAATCACCCTGTTGCACTAGAAGATATTTGATTATATACACTATATACAAACATGCACTGTCATTTGCATACCAGCATACAGTACATGGGTTTTGCTTGTGCTTACATTACAGAATCCTTGCACTGTAGAAGCTTGAACAAGAAAGCAATTTGATCTCTTGAGATGAAGGCCCACTTTTATCTGTTGTTGAGCAGACTGTATCTTAATTCAGCTGGATAATGTTTGCAAATGGTACAGTATTCATGTCTGGTGTTCACACAAAAATCTAATTCCATTACTTGTGATGACTCACTATGGCTGTTCTTTGTTATTTATATCTAGATTAATATTACCTCTAGCTTTCAAGAAACTTGCTAACCATACTAATTATATGCAAATTGTAGATTTATCTGTGTGCAAACAATTATTTTTGTCTTTGCTTAATTAATGGGCAAAATTATCTCCTTGAGAACAGAAGTAAATCTAAAAAGACATAAGAAACCATAAAACAAAGACTCCCAATCTGTTGGTACTCCAAGATACAGCTTGGAGCTTTTGCAGTGAAATGGATTTTGTGAAAAACAATGTGTTTGTTTTTAAGTGCTTCAATGTAAGTGGGCTGTCATATACCGTGTGTACCCTCATTTGCATAAAAAATGTTGAAACATGTTTTCAGGGAAATTAGACTTCAGTGTGAAATCACCAGATTAGGAGGCGAGACCACCTCATTTCTGACTCCAGCAGACAATAGCAAAGGTTGACTAGCAGATACCAAATATTCTAGGGCTTAATATGACAAGTAAAAGCTGTGATTCCATGGTATTCCCTTTTAGAGACAGCAGGGCAGGCTGGAAATCATGAATGGACAAAAGGAACCAATGGGGTTGTAGCACTGGCTCTCAGTCACTTCCTCAAAGAAAGAGGAAATAAAAGAAGAATCCGAGGCACTCAGAAGACACAAATAAATAAAGAAGCCTTTAGCTAGAAACCAGTCTGTTGCTTGAAAGCAAGTCCTTTTTGATGGCTTGCTTTTTTTTTTTTTTTTTTTTTTTGCAAAACATGCTGGAATTAATAAAGGCTTTTACACTTATTTATGGTATCAAACTGCCTTGAATTCTTCTGTCGTTCAGTCCTACCCTTTGCCTTTCCTAAAGAGCACCTGAACTGTTTTGTCCGTGTAGCTGTTCTTCTTCTTTGTTCTTTTTTCCAACGATCAGAAAATGTTGCTTCGTTCATCTCGTGACCACGCTTGTCCGACACGGTGCGGTTAATGCAGGATTCTAAAGCATGTCCAGTGTTTGGAAAGTCAGAATGGGAAAAAAACATTGTTTTTTTTTACAGGATTGATACACAGGATGTAGTCACGTCCATGTTCATTCCCCATCAGCTACGTAGCAAACTGTTGATAAAATGCCAGCTTGACCCTCTCAATGTGGTGGCACAGCTTGATGGCTGGTCCCAGCTTCAGGTCCATACACTCTTGCACTGTAGGGAGGTTCAGCAGCAGCAGAGCCTGTCCATCAATCTCCTATAACAACATAAATTCATATGAGATGCCATTTCTAAAATTAGTTTTTGCTAAACTATCAAGGGCTGGTAAAGTAATGTTTTGTATTTGTGACTGTGGATAGAATACAAGTGTACTGTATATTGCACTTATTGCAGTAGAGTTGAGTGAGCTTTCATCCTGAGTAGCCATTACTTCTGTGAGTATTTCTTACCTGATCTAAGAAAATCCGTGCAAGAGGTGCACAGTCAGTGGTCCTGATGAAGCGAACCACATCAGTAACACTCCACTCCAGCGGGCTAGTGTCCAAACACAACTTCTGAGGGGGCTCAGTCTTTGAGGTCTATAAACACACAGATAGGGTGAGTCAGACAGAGACAGAGAGATCTCCCAGCTGAACTGGAAAGGCTCACAGCTCATTTTAACCCTTACATTTGATGCTGAGAAGAAGGGTATCAGACCTGAACATGTCACAAAAGAAACACTGGCGGTTTCAGTCTTGTTCATTTCCTCATAAGCTGTTTAGAGCAAGTTCAGGTCACAGTGAAAACTTCATTCAAATTTTTATTGAAATGGATTAGTTAGACAGAGAAAGGCAGTTGTATTTGATGGAAGGCGCAGAGGGGTGGGATTGTGCAAATAAATCATACATTTTGTACAGCGTTTTGTGCACAATAGAGTGTTCATTAAAGATACGCTGTTTTTCAGTATTTGCTGTTACTGAGTCATTTTAAAACTCTTTGTGACTTTCATTACCTTTGGTGAAGGAGGGCGGTTCTCATCATCAGAGAACGAGGGTGAGCGGGGTTTCCGGCGCCGGCGTGTGGGCCTGGGTGTTGCCGGTGGGGAGGGGGACGGCGTGGTGGGCTGAGACTTCCCAAACGATTGTTCAGAATCATCCTGGAGATCGTCCTGCAGCTCAGAGCCAGAGTCTTCACTCAGGGAGTCATCTTCATCCAGATCTTCTTCCTCTCCACTGCCCTGCGAGCCAAAGACAAGGACAACAAACAGCCCATTAGCACAGATTCAAGGAAAAGTGTGAGGAAGAATCAAAGTTAACAATGTTACAATGATGCAACTTATAATATAATGCTTAATGTAGAAAATATGAGTGCGTTACCTGTGGAGAGCCAGCAGGCGTGTTGTCCACTGAGGCTGAGGAGCGTCTCTTCTTATGGACGAAGAGCTGCTTCCTCCTCTTCCTCCTCCTCCCTCTTCTCTTCACTCCACCCTCCAAGTTGGAGTGGCCCCCGGGTGGACGTCCAACACGTTTACTCTTCTTCTTTCCATAGTAATATGCTGGTGACAAGACAACTTGTTGTGTAATGTTGCATTTGACATGTCTGAAAGATTCTAAATACATCACAGAGATAGACGGAAATTCATCGATCAAACTGATTTTAATACATGTATTTTTTAAGACATGTATTCTCGACAGGAAAAGCATTGACAAATAGGCGGTGGAGGATATGTGCTATCTGGAGTGATATGAAAACATAAGAGACAAAAGAGAAAGTGTAATCATTCGTCTGTTGCTATCACATTGCATCAGTTTCTTAACCCCGACAGTGCAGTGCAGCAGTACGTAAACATATCAACAAATCTGTGACTTTGTGCTGTCAAAATAGTTCAGCAGAGGATGAAAGACGCCAATTCTGACATATTTTCAGCAAACTATTCCTGCTTATTCATTGCCTGTAGAAGGTTATTGCAATTTCTAAAATCACAAATGCTATCCCTCTGCTTCACAGAATTTCTGTATAAGGGAGCATTTATGTACTTATTGATTATTTATATTCATGAGCATCACAAATGAAAAGAACTCAAGGTTTCTGTTAAATGAGAGCAAGTTTGAATAATGTTAAAAATTAAGTTCACAACTGACGAGCAAGTATACAGATTTCTAAGCTATTGCAAATTAATTATAGCAATTAGAGGTTATGTTCATTGTCTCCTTTAATAAGAAAGCAGCCGCCCCAGGTCATCTGATAAATCATTTGAAGTCTCGACAATCAGCCGTCTCTAGTTCTGTAAACCACCTACTGTATTTGGTCTTGGTGAGGACAGAGCAGTTCTCCGAGCAGTGGTCCAGAACCATGCGGGGTCCAAACAGGTTGGGGCAGCACTCTAGCTTGATGCAGGTTTTCCTGCAGAAGTCTGCCACACGATCTGCAGTGCGGACTATTTCCACAGTGGCCCGGTAACTCTTTCCCTTGTACCTGACATTTTAAGAAAAGCAAGGTTGAACAGTAAATAAATAGTGATAAATCTTTTCACACATTAGGTTGAAAAAAACAAAACAAAAGGCAAAACGTATCCAACTCTTCTCACTCAATAAAGCTCCTTTTATGTTCATGTTTGATCTAACAAGGTTGCTACATCAAGCAAGGTCTCTCTTAAAAGTAACCCAGATGCTGTCGGCTAAATAATTGCTTTCATGAAGTATCAGGAGCTTGTGCTGGGTTCATGTGTGCAGATATTTATTTCCACTTGTGCATTCCAGTACATGTTTAATCCAGCATGTGTCCTAAAATAGGCCAGCTGTGAACATTCATACTATCCCTGCAGATTTTGTACAAAGCGGAGAATTTGGAGCTGAGGATTTAATGGCGTTTCCCCTCACTTGGCTTTGAGTGTCTCTCCATGGCCTTGCCAGCGGCTCTCCTGGTCCAGCTGCAGCTCTCTCAGCACACGGCTGGGCTTGTATGCCGAGTTTATCAGCAGAGTCAATACCTGAATAAAAGATACACAGAATTGCAACACTTACAGGTTATCTGCAGGTTGGAGGATTAGGTCTTTTATTCTTTAATGGTGTTAGGTGTAGCATTTTAACATCAAACGCCATATGACTTTTATTAATGTTAACGTGACTGTTGATCGGCAGTAGATTAGCAACTTTTACTGGCCTCTACATTGTGTGCCATCGGTTATTAATTGGTAAGATTGCAAACGAAACTAAATCTACGTGTGTTTCTTGCAATGACACACGAGAATGAGCGAAAGACTGATAGAAAATCACTTTACTGAGAAGAATGCAATAGGGTTTATGGGAAATGTGGTCTCAACACCATGGTGTGAGATAGAGGCTATCAGTCATCTCCAACATGATTTCATTTGTTTCAAGTAAATATTCAAAGGAATCACAAATATCTGAACAATTATAAGACTAAGAGTCTACAGCCATGCTAGCAGCTTTATGACTTTGGAACACCAGTGCTTTGAGCTAAATGCTAACATTAGCATGCTAATATGCTCACAATGACAATGCTAACATGCTGATGTTTAGCAGGTAATGTTTACCATGTTCACCATCTTAGTTTAGCATGTTAGAATGCTAACACTAAACACAATGTTCAGCTGAGGCTGATGGGAATGGGTTTTGCAGTTATTTGGTCATAAACAAAATATTTTGACTTTTTTGTTGGATCATTTTGACTTTTTTGATAATTTTGATGCTATATGGAAATGTAAGGGTTCCCCAAAGCTTACAATTTATCCTCTGGGAACCATGAATGTCTGTACTAATTTTTCACGACAATCCATCCAATAATGGCAGACCACCGACTGACATTGCCATCCATTGAGTCACGCCGCTAGCGTGGCAAAAAAAAAAAAAAGTCACCATCAACCTTCATGTTCGTGTTTAAGGTAAACGGTAAAAGGACTGTATTTGTATAGCGCCTTTCTAGTCTTTCCGACTATTCAAAGCGCTTCACACTACAAGGACTGACGGATTATACCTGTTTTTTGTGTTATTCATACAGTAAACAGCTGGATTAGCCCCTCTCACCTCTTTGAGCACGAGGACACAGTTTCCAGGGCCAATGAACTGAGGCAGCTCTGCAATGCGTCCCTTGTTAAGGTAAGGCCCAGAGAAACAGCGGTGGTTGAAGTAGATCTTGGGACAGCAGTATTTCCCGTTCCCTTGTCCTGGACGTGGACACAAAATGAGATACAAGTGATGAAACAACCACAGACTACACAGATAGTCAGCAGACGGGACATATCGCAGTTAATAATCCTTCTATGAGACCGGAGACATACCACTCACCTGTCTCCGACTGGTTGGCCATCTGCTGCTTGACAGTGTCAGGTGACGATGACTTAGGTGGAGCCCGGCTGTAAAGTGATTAAAATTGAGTCAGATGTTGAAAGCCAATCTGACTCTACCCATTCAAACCAATAAACCAGTCAACACCCCCCTCTTCCTCTTATACTCACTGTTTCTCAGGCTGCACCACAGCAATCTTCCTCTCTTTTTCAACTGAAAAACAAGGAAAGACTAACGAGTGCCCAGTCACACTATTACATTATGCCACTAATTTGGAGGTCAGGGTGAAAACCAGATTGTATAATGTTTGTCACAGCATTAGTAACAGTCTTGTTAAGGCAGATGTGTAAAGACCATGCGAGTCCACTATAACACTTGTTGGATACCTGAGGGTTTGATGGGGTAGACGAGGGGATAGCCGTTTGTCTCACACCAGCTGACAGGGAAGATGTCGAGGGAGTCCACATGAACTATCAGCTCTGGCATGGGCTGCTTCAGTCCTGTAGACACACACACACACACACACACACACACACACACACACACACACACACACACACACCTATTAGAAAATCACTTATAATACACACTGAGTAGTGGCAAAGATATTATAGACTACATTCTTACCCTGACATGGATGCCAAATTCAGCTAGAGCAACTGGAAGTGACATACTTCACTCCTTATACCTTGATATTATGTTACGTTACTTTTTTTTTTTTTTTAAATTAACAGTGATTTGAGCTATAATTACATTTATAAATCAAACAAATGTCACACAATAGTAAAACTTACTTTTAGGTTCTTTATCTACTTGTTTGCATGTATACACACACATTTAATCATCTTTTCAGTGTGCAAAGAAAACAAAAATGACAATTGTCATCTGTATGTCTATATCTGTAGTGTTTAGACATCAAAATGTCCCATAATAAGGGAAAAACAAATGTTTCATATTTACTTAAACAGCTTCTTACTGTAAGAGATACATGTTGCCAGGGAGACGCCACTGTCAATCAAATCTGATCAAGAGAGCGAGTCTTACTACCTCTTTTTATTTATTTATTTTTACCATTTTTTAACCTCCTTTTAAAAAAGAGTTTTTAGGTGCTTGTAATATAGCAGAATGTTAAGATGTTGTGTCTGAGGTGTGTAAAACTAATTTATGCTTAGAAAATAGAGAGGTAGCTACTCAACTAGGGAGCCAGGAAATTCAGATTAGATCCACATAGGTTAATGCTCTACATGACATGGCTGTCGGTGAGTTGTTGGACTGCAACGATACATCAACTAAAATAAACACATTCTTTCAGTACCCTATCTTACCTTCCAGGTTGAGCCAAATGTATTGCCCTTTGACCCTGGTGACAGTTGCCACGTGAATGTTCTCAGGTGACAGAGGGTTGACGGCCTCCAGTTTCATGGCCTCTTTGAAGCTGTGGTCACATTGCTCCTGGCAGGTAAACAGAGAGGGAAAACAACCCTTGTGAGAGCTATTTCACAGCAAAGGATGGTTGTGTGTTGTGTGATTTTTGTCCATTATGAAACCCATATATACATAAATATATATACATATTTGCCTCTGGTAAAAGGGAGAAACGTCACAGGGAGCCACCTGTTTACAACTCATCACACACATCATTCGATTATGCTGGGCAAACATTACGATAAAAAGCATTTCTAACTGTATGGATAGCAAAATATAAAGTATATTTTCTCAAAAGTATAACGGCTACAAATCTGCAAACAGAACTGACAATAGGCTTACATGTCTGCTGTAGAGAAACTATAGCATTGATCTAAGCCATGTTTAACCTTGGGTCCACAACTCTCTCTTTCCGCATCAAAGCCATCCATGTGACGAGCAGTTTACACAAGAGGTGGCCACGAGATACAGAAGGTATCCCACTTTATGGGCTGGTACAGTAGAAGTCTTTCCTAATCCCATCTATGGCTTTAAATCACATACAAACTGAACCTGTATACTGTAAAGAGTTCATTTTGTTTCAATAAAAAAAGATCTCGTCAGTAGCCTGAATTGCTGCTTGGATAATGAAACCCAAGCAATAGGAAGGAGGCTTCAGCTCTGACAGCTTGATAATGGTCAAATTTTATTCATTCATGCAGAAACACTGCATTATAGCACAGATCTCATGCAGCCTTCAATAAAATAATATTAATCTACCACAAATTTCACATTTAATTGTCATTTTGACAATGACCAGTGGAGAGCACAAAATGCGCTGGGAGTCAGTTAATAGCTCATCTCACATTGACTTTCACTGTTACAAGTGTGAGTCGCTGGACATGAGGCCGCCCTTTACGCTGAAGCCTGACCAGTGTGAACTTGGTGTAAAAGGGGTAAAGCGGAGGTGGACTTACAGTTGGGAAGCAATGCTGAGGAGCTGCCTCAGCCTCGCACTGTTTCAGATAATCTGCCCAGTCAAAGTCTGGACCCTGGTATCCTGTACATGATAAAAATGAGGAAAGATAAGGAAATAAATAAAGAGAGAGGGAAAGAAAGCATGAGTGACCTAATCTTTGCCATTCCTTACTTTCTGACATCACTGACAACTGATAACATAACTGGTTATGGAGGGACAACATTTGACAGCACACCTGGTGGGGGGCTGAGAGGGAGCCCGTTTTTGAGGCTCCACTGAGCAGGGAAGATCCCTGGACTGTCTCTGCTACACAGAAAGGACCTCCCAGCACCCTCTGACTCCTCAATACCACAAAGGTCGTCCATCGTCACCAGGAAGTACTGCTCATTGAACACCTGAAGTGGAGAGAACATCATTTTGGGACACTTTCAGACATTTTTAATTGACAGCTGTAAAGTTTTTACCATCTGTCCCGTTTCACCGTCAAAACTAAAGTAAAGTAAAGGAGATCTACAAGACTGTGTGATTAAATAGCAACATTTTGAGTTCAAAAGAACATCGTTTCAGCCATGTTTGTGTCCTTTTAAGAGGAGTGATCATTTTTTAGCTTCAGGTTTTACTAAGTCAAGACAGTGTGGTAATGGAGATAGAAAGCATAAACAACTAAGGCCAGGAGAAAAACACTGCTGCATAGGGGAGACAGATTTGATAGGAAGTTTTGTTACCTTGGTGACAGTGGCAGGCCTGATGGAAATAGGAGCAGCAGGGTCAACAGCCTCCAGTTTCATTCCTTCCTTGAAACAATGAGCAGCGATGGCAGGCTGATCCTGAGACAAACAACACACACACACACACGGCTCTTATTAATTAATGTTTCAACACCCATTTTTGAGGAGAATGTCACAACTCTTTGCTTAATGCATAATTACCAAATCTTAACCAGCGGAGATAAACAGTGATATGTTTGAGTCAGAAAGAACAAATAAGAGCACGGTCAGCAGTACCTTACTGAACTCTGCAGTCAGAGCTTCATCCTGAGGCAGGTCACCGATTCTCTGTCTCACCTCCTCCCACTCTTCCTCTGTCCGCAGGGTCAACAGGTCTGAAACAAACAAATACACACAAATCAGCTGCTGCAGAGCTAAGCCTGACATCCCGATGACTAATGGGAAGGTATAATTTGATTATCAAAGTGATATTTAATGAAAAGGTAAAACTCTACGCACTTGCTTATTTGAATAACTAAACCTATTTGCCTGGACTTGTCTGTGTGTCAGCTTGTTCTTTGTTCTGGACCTCCAAATAGGTCGACACAATTAATTAAACAAGCAAACAATCAAAAAAAAAACAAAAAAAACGATGTTGTCCTCCACAATTTTGCAACCACGAAAACACATTAACTTCTTATCGCAGGGCTCTAGGTTCCAGAAACAAGATGATGTGCAGAATTAATAAGGCTGAACTTTGGTTGTTACCTTTCATTATATATTAAAAAAAGCATTTTATCTTCACTATTCTTTTATGAAATAATACAATTCAAGTAATATAAAAGGCTATGATTATGATCAGTGATCATGTGAATTTTTCATGTGTCCTTCCATCAGAAACTATTATTATTATTATTATTATTATTATTATATTATTATTATCATGTCTGCTTTGGCAGTGAACCTGAAGATCTAGAAATCATTTTCCCTTTCTTTTTGTTTCTAAATATAAAGTCAGTGTCACTGACCTGAAGGAGGCCTGAGGGTGCAGCCATGCTCTTTGGCCCAGCCGGTTGGGTGGAGGCGAGGGTGGAGATAAAAGAGCCAGAGGGTCGCGGGTGTGTCAGGAAGGCCCTCTGTGCCTACCAGGCGCAGCTTCAGTCTTCCGCCGACGTTCTCCTCCACCTCAGCAGCCCAGGCCAGCGCCAGGTCAACGCTGTCCTGGAGCTCCACGTAGCAGCCTGCACACAGGAGCTCCACTGGGTCTCTACCACGCTGGGGCTGCGGGGAACAGGCGGGATGGGGGTGGGAGGTGGGGGGGTTAATGAGAAGCTGATAGCACACACACTTACACAAACACAAATGAACACACGCCTAGGCAAGGCGAGGAATTTGTACAGGGAGAGAATGCACTGCATGACTAAGTGGCAGAACTGAAGCACAGTCACTGAAAGCTAACGAATGGCTCTAAAGAATTTCACAGGCTGTTCCTACAGCAAATTTGCTTTCAGCAGCACAGCCTTGGTGCCGTAAACAAAAGCTCAGAGCCTTGTTTTTTGCATACGTGGGACTTCATGCAGGGTATGCATGCAAGACTTCATAATGGATATAAAATCTTATTTAGTTCAAGTTCACATCTATTCCAATGGAGTGTGAAGTTTTTGCCCTGTCTGTTTGCCATTTTAAAATGGGCATAACAAACGCATTAAGCACTTGGAGATTTAACTCTACACTACAGACACAATAAAAACATGTAGCAAACAACAGTAAAACAAAACATGACAGTTGTACAGCGTGTGTGTGTCAAGACTGCAGAGTGACTGTTTGCGATGCTGATCACCCGAGGGCATAAACTGTCAACTTTTTCCAAGTGCCTCGCCACTTGAACAGTTCTGGGGAAAGTCTGGCTTTATTATGACAACCCTCAACTGTTTTATTTATTGCAGTATTTATTACATGTGTTTTTAAAGCTGTCAAATGAATCAAATCAGTATAGAAATAGAGGAGATTGTTCTTGGCTCAGACAGAGACGAAAGCTAACGCCCCACCCTCGGTGTGAGGAGTTTCTAAGGAGGACAGCTGCTCTGTTCCCATGCCTTACCAATTCCAGCAGGTTGGCAGGCGCGCTGCACTCCTCAGCCAGGGCCTTTTCCAGCAGAGCGTCCCAGTCCTGGTGCTTCTCACGCACACCTGGTGGATCATACACGTACAGTGTTTGTTTATTAACAACAACAACCAGGTGGGCTCAGGATCACACATACACATATATACTACTATGTCTGGTCTCTCTTAGTCACCCTAAATCACAGCTTCAGCCATAAAATAAGAATAACTACTGGAATTAATTGAAAAATGTGCCTAAAGTTACACAAAAGATGTTTAATTTAAATACATTTAAATTTATAAAATAGTATTAATATTTGGCACCAGACCAACTTTACAGCTCTACAGGAAAAACAGACACCATGCAACTTTACGACGGTCCAAAGATGGATTACAACTTTCACTGCACCTCTCACAGCTATAAACATTTTTTTTTTTTATAAATGGCAACACCACCCATGCCTCACCCTCAGGGGCCCTCATGGTCTTCCCATGTTGGCGGCTCCAGCCCAGCGGGTGGAGGTCTGCTGTCATGATGTCACACCAGAAGTCGGCACGCCGGTCATCCTGGTATCCCTCGTAGCGTAGCAGCAGCAGCTGGCCACATGTGGTGATGATGTTGGCCACCCAGTAAGGACTGTCGGCCTCTGAGCGCACACACACCTCCAGCTTCATGCCAGGAGTCAGTCCTGTCTGCAGGCCCTGGTCCACCTGAGAGAAGGACAGAAGAAACATGGAAACAATAATTTGATCGCAGTTAGAAGTTTCAATTTGTGTTCTGCAGAAAACAACTTACAAAGAAAGAAGAAAGAAAAGATTACTTTTATTCCATGCTATTATTGGTTTTTATTCCAATTAAACCTATCTGCCAGTTTGCAGCCAAGTATCATGTGTTAAAACTGTTTTATAGAAGCTTTGTTACAACTGGTGATGCTACAGTGACTTCTGTGTGAATGCTGTTGCTTTATGACTAGATGCTTCTATAGCTGTTTCTTAGGAACGGATTTAAACATTACGAGGGGCTTTACTAGCTGACACATTTCATACACTTGAGTCATGCTTTCAGATTTAATACATAGTTTGAAAGTAACTAGCAGTTACTTGAAACTTAGTTAGACCTTTACACAGGTGTTTAGTAATTGATTATGAATAGCTGGTACAAGCTTATCCAGTGATGTGTGTTAGCTGTGAAGGTTGCCAGCACCCACATGTTTGAAGGCGTGATGGGGCACAGACACGGCTCCAGTCTCCTCCAGGTAGTCATCCCAGTTAAAGTCAGATCCATCCTGGGCAGAGTCTCCATCTGGAACACACACACACACACACACAAATTTCTCTTTTCCAGCCTGCTTTCCAACATATTATCTTACTCATTTCACGCAGCTGTTCACAGAGTAGCTCTTACCAGACTCCAGTGACTCCTGACTCATGCTGTTGCCCCCTTAAGGCCAAGACTAGGAGCTCTGAGGAAACAGAGGAGGAGGATTATTATCCAGCGAGAGTAACTGAATGAACACTGGTCCAAAACTCCGGCGACAGAGAGACGAAAACATAGAAATGCAAGTGTCTCGCTGAACCTCCCTCCTCACAGTCATCTGCAGCACACTACGCTGTGCCTACGTTTAATAAAACCACTATTCGTAGATCTCAGCGTTACGCATTCATCTCGGAACTTGCTACTGTTTTCAGCGAGACAGGTGATATTGCTGGTTTGTAACAGCCTGTTCAGCAGTTCACAAGCCAAACTGTATCAGCAAAAAGTTACACAAAGTGCTGGAAACGGTGATCAAGACTTACTTACTCTAGCTGGCTGCTACACCTACAGTAGGTTATGCCACCTAAGAGACATGACATCTATCAGCAAACAATGGGTCAGCCAACAGCTACAGATAAAAAGAAATACTGTCAGACAACATTCAAATACGTTAATATAACAGTAACCAGGACACTAACTAGCCAGCATAGCAACCTGCAACTTTAGGTCAAGCTGTAGACTCAAGAAAGACAAAATTCAACAGCCTTAATTTACAAACCCTGCTTCAAGGCCAGAATTAAATGAATTTGCATTTGTTTGGATTTTTTTCAGCCATTCTAAAATCAAGGACTCCTAGGCCTTGATAATAGAGCTGTTCAGATACCAAATCCTTGGTTATCAATATCCAAGTGCTTCTATCTGGTCCTGGACTCAATCAATCCAAAAACAGAAGAAGTGGTGAATAAAATCCCTAGTTACATGCTGCATATTTGCCATTCATTAGGGTGGCACAGGCTACCACCTACATAACACACCAGATGGTATGTGATCGCCAGGAAATATATTAAATTATGCTGATCTCATCCAGTTTTACCTCTACTTGTGAAACTCACTTGCACTCATCTTCATCAAAAAAAACTGAATCGTATACCATTCCAAGCAGGGCCTTGGCATGAATGTGGACACACACATCAAGCTTTTGACACATCAAACTGACCCACACAGCATTGTGAAAAGCAGATGAAATAAGTTAATACAACAAGAGAAAAGGCATGAATGAGAAAGACGGGAGCGCTGGGCGTGACAACAGTGGAGACAGCGGTGTATGGGATGCTGAGGATAGCTGCTCTGTCACAGCAGCTCCATTCAACTGGCCTGTCGGCCTGTCTTTGTCACGTCTGACGTCTCTATTAAAACCAGGGCCACCATCAGAAACCACCCCCTCCCGACGACCGTACTGCCACCGTGACCCCCATGCTCCACCGGGATCAGCGGCACCTTTCACCCGCGACCTTGCCCCAGACTCCCTCTGTCTTTCTCCCCCTCTCTCCAACACATACATACACACAAGAGGGCCTTATTGTCCCTGGGGTGGGGGGGGGTGGGGGGGTGGGGGGTGGGGTGTGTGTCACTCCTAACATAAGAGTGGGAAGAAAGATGCAGTGGAGACCGGAGTAGAAATACAGACCTAAAGTTAAGAAGCTCAATCGATTTCATGGCTTTTCTATGTTTGTGAGCGTTTCTGATGCAATTTAAACAAGATGAAACTGTTAAAATAATAAAACAGAGTCTGTACACTTCTAAGAGGTATACTGATTACAACATTTCTGAGAACTATCATTTGAAATTTCCAAAGACGAGTTTTCAACATTTGCTCTGATTTCTTCAACTGCCTGAACTGCAGGTTTCTGCAGCACTTAACTTTTTTGAGCAGCACGGCCTTGGCTTGTACGAGCAGACAGGAAGAAAAGCAACTTCCCCTGTTTCACATACAGTAAGTGGTCTGTGTGGACCACAGCTAGCAGCAGTCTGCCTGAATCTTTCTGCACAACCCGAGACTCTGACTGAACCTGAAAGAGAAAGGGCCAAATGCGCACACACACACACACACACACACACACACACAAACAAGCACTCCCGAACAACTGAGATCCACACTACATCCTATTTAAAAGCACTTACTGAATCATGTTCTCATCAGCACTTGATTGAGTATTTCTAAACAAGCCTTCCTGAAACTCTGAGTTCCCTGGGCCGGAAATGTAATCTGACAAAATACACTTTCACACACAGTACGGCTTCTCCAGGAAATAAAATCAAAGTCAACTTTCAATAAAACGAAATTAGCTGCTGAATAGCTAAACACTAGTTAACGGCATCTGCTGATCACCAGTAGATGACATTACATTATAAGCAGTAATGTAGCAGAAAATAAGTATGTCCTCCTGTTAGTGTCCACACTGCAACATAAACAAAATTTCAGAAGAAGAGCACTTATTTGTTTTTCCTATTATTATTTGCATTGCCCCCCCCCATGGTGTGTTGTGACTTTGTGTCACTAAAAAGCTCAAAGGTTCATTTCAACCAAAGTACAAAAACATATTTTCACATGTAACCAGTAGTGCTATCGAGCCATGCAATTAGCTTTGGCTCTTTGGTGCCAGGTTTTTACATATCAGTCTCTGAAATTTCTGCCTTCAATACAACGGAAGCGGTTGGAATTTTGTTTGTGGTGCTCGCAGCATTGTAAATATTTTTTCCAAAATTGAACAGCCACATCTCTTTCCAGAAACTGTGTCCACCGAACTCTAAATAATCAACAGTTCTCACTGTGAGCAGCTTTCATAGGAACTATTTCTTCAGTAGAAAGTAGTGCCATGAAAACAGGGACATCGTTTCTGGAAAGAGATGCCTGCGTTGAATATTTCAACTGTAGTTTTTCAATGCTGTGAGCACCACAAATACTATTCCGCTCACCTCTTTTGTATTGGGGTGGTGGCAGAAAATCTCATTGACTGATGTCTCAAGACTTTCAAGACAAGCACCATAAAAACTAAAACCACCTGGCTGATGGATCAAAATATGGGGGCTTTTTAGTTATTGAGGTGAAATGACCCTTAAAAAAAAAAGACTGGTAAATAAAGTTGAGGTAGGTTTTAGTTCTGATAAAATCGAGAACCAAATTATTGTGCAGCCCAGTGAAGGTTTCTATGATGATTTACACCTGCCAAGGCGATTTAAATAACTTTAAATACCCCAAACGTCGTTAATATGGGCATTAGGGTTGCACTAAAGACCAAGCCTTGGAGTTGGCCTGCTCAGTAGATGGTAATCCACGAGCTCTGTCAAACTGACGTCTGATTCTGTCAACCGGCCGCCCTGCTATAACTTCAGACCAAACGGGCTGCTGAAATGAAAAATCCACATTTCCTCCAAACGACACGCATAAATAACAACGCGATTTCATTCAGTTGCAATAATGCTGCTCGTTGCCATTACATATCGGCACGTCAACCGGAGCAGCGCTGCCAGCGGATCACTCAAGTTGCACAATAGGGAAGTTAAGAGCCAGAAGAAAAATAGGTTACAATAAATCAACGTGGAATACGACAAGGAAATGACAACCTTCTGGGCATCATCCTGTTCATCCGCGGTTAAAAGCAGACTAAAGCGAGTAGCGTTTATAAACAAATGAGTTTATTTAGCTATTCAGCGAGAGCTACACAGAAACACAAACCAGCTGAGGTCGTGCAACCTTCATTATGTAAGGCTTCGACATTATAAATATACTGAGTTATTCAAGGGGCAAATCACTGGAAATTTCCACACAATCCTTGAACTGAAACTAGCTTAAGGTTGCACTGCTTGTACGGACTGACCGCAGCATTCAGAAACAGAGATGGGCCATTAACGCAACGGCTTTGCAGAGAGAGACTACAGCGACGGTCTAACTTTCACACTGAGGAGAACATGACAAATAGCGATTAAGAAAATTGTGAAAATTGCTGTCTAATAAATAAACATGAGGTCCTAAACGTATAACGACCGTGCGGGAGTCACTGAACACATGGTAAAATCGCCTGTGTCCGAGTCAAGTTACTGAACGTCACAGCTTGAGCAATAAGAGCAGGCTGACGAGCAATAAGGGCGCTTACACTCGACCGAACCCGACTCATCTTTTTGAGAGACGGGAAAAAAGACGAATGCGCCACCACAATACAAAACACCGCTAGGAATTTGTAACAAACAACACAGAGTATGTGAATATTTAGTCGCAAAATTCGCCCCTTACCGCTAAGTAGTTTTTCCAAGTCGGTTTTTAGATGCCGTTCCTCTCCGCCTGCTCGCTCGCAGCAATGTCAGCTCAACGTAAATAAAAACCGGGAGTCCCGGTTGAACGTTTCAAAATAAAATGATTACAAAAGCGGGAGTTCCGACCGTCGTCCAAGCAACAGCGGGGCTTTTTGTGTTGAGGATTTAATCGCGATACTTCCGGTGTCGCAGTAGCAGCGTCTCGCTGGCTTGACGCAGTTCTCGTTCACGACCTCATTCCAATATGGCACAAACGGCCACTGCGCATGTTCTGCCGCCTATATGCCTCTGAGCCCGGCTACATCACACTGACTTCCATCTTCACACACACAATAAAATATCACACAACCAGATTCAAAACCAAAATCTATAACACGCACAAAAGAAAAGAAAAAAGCAGAATGGTTTTCGTTGGCATTAACGTTCACTCTCACAAGGACATGATGGCTAACCTGAACAGTCGTTAAAGGGTTTTTTTTAATCCCCAGCGGAACCAACACTTAGTTAATGGTCGAGCTGGAATTAATTGCACATATAGGTAAGTGCAGTGTTTTTTGCCACGAAACAAGCAATTCGTTCTGTAAGGAAGTAGCATATAGATTGTGTTATTGAATATGACCTCGAGTTGCTTAATTTCCCTTCAATATAATATTTGTTAAGTAAATAAAATGGCCCCACAACGCGCAACAAAAGGCTGAATGGGCAACTACTTTTAAAATAAATTCCAATAACGCCCTATCATAATGACTGGATACAAATTCTAAACGTACGGTACTATATGGTACGGTACTTCTGCTGCACAAGGATCTCAAGTCGGGTGTTTGGAGGAGAGGGCGGGAGAAACTGCTGGAAATATGCCATGACACTGGGAGTATAATGCTCAAAGTATATCTATTTCGTATTATAAATGTGCTTTCTGTAGTAAGTAAGCGTATTTCTCGTTTTGGGAAACGTAATAGGAGCCTTCAAGCCTAATCTGTAGTCTGAAACAGGTTTTGCCGCTCACTTGGACCATATAAAGGCTACTGCCTCAGATGATCCTCCACAATAGACCAACCCTTCGGATGCCTATTCTAACAAAAGAAAAATATATCCGCGTTTTGAATGCATTGAGGTGGAAACAGTACAGTAAATGTGGGTTACAGAAAAGCGATCGGATCTTGCCTCGAAACAGCCGAAACAATCGGAGAGCCATGAATAAATCAAAAGGGGGCAGGCATTTACTCCCAGATTCACTCAGTCATTTTATTAAAACGTAAAGGTGCTCTCTCTATAAGCTTTCAAACACAAGAGTGTGCAACTCATATTAGGAAATTAGGTTTAGAAAATAAACACATAGAGACAAAAGGCATGCAGTTGTTGATTTTGTTTATTTCGCTTTTTTAATCTGACAATTGTGTGGGGTCATTTTATTTTTTAACGGGTCTACAACTTTAATGCTGCATTGGTCTACAGGGCTGTTTGCAAAGAGGAACATTTCTCAACAACTAGAACAGGTTTATTGCTCAGTGCAGGTCGCTGTTTTATGCCTCATGTTTGGGATTTGTTCACTGTCCACATCCTGCAGCAGGCAGTGGATTACTGTCGGGGACAGAGGACGAGGACAGGTCATAAGCCGTGCGCAGTGCAGGAATGTCTCCTGCCTTTCGTCCACACGTTACACGGGGAGTTGCAATTACAGCACCTGACCTTCAGATGGCAGTCTTTCTCTCATGCTAACAAAATCCCTGTGGTACTGGGGAATGTTTTGGTGTCCTTACGAAGGACTTTTTCCTGAGGTGAGGTACTGCAGAAGCTCTGCCACAGTGTCCTATACAGGCACCATAAAATATAGCAAACAATCACTGGAAACCGGCAGTGACCAGGGGAATGCAGTGATTAGTACTGGAATTTCTATGGTATGTGAGTCTATACAATAGGATTTTTGTTTTTGTAAGCTTCTACATGTTAAGCCTTGTGATATACGAGTCTACAACACATGTAAATGAATTCAAGTGACACTGGCTGACAGGGATTTAAAGTTTACACTGTATTTATTTATAATCAGATGTAAAAGATGAGGAGAGTAAAAAAAGTACACCTAGACCTAACAGCTTATGGTAATATACATATTAATTTTCCATATACAGCACTATTATTTTCAGGTTAAAATTCCTATATTCAAGTAATACAACACATATAAAACCCTCTGCTTACAGTGAAATTCCCATCCCTCCCACACAAAATAACACATCCTCAACACATATAGATGTACAGCTATAGTACCATACCATTGTTGCAACTTTCCAGTAAGTCTGATGATAGCCCAGAAAATTAATGTTACGTATGGAACCATTGTTTTCTCTATGCTTCAGTTTGATGTACAGCAAGAAGTTTGACACCAGTGGCACACAAAAGACTATAAAACTGCCATGTAGAAATCCTGTGCTAAATTTAAAAACACATTAACTCTTTTGAGGGTATGTGAGACTCTGAGGTGTGCTTAGAGCACCTCCAGTTTCTCGAGACAGTACAGTTAGCGAGGGAGGAAACTAATCAGTTCTGTGATAACATTACTTCAATTCAGAGGGATTTTAAATTCCCCAATTTATAGTACAACTCTTTCTATGATGCCTAGATCTGTCTGCCAGAGGGATCAACTGAGGATTCATTCAACAACAGACAATGTTACCGACTACAGTAGCACCATTTGCATCTTAAAAAAATACCTGCACACACCCACACACTTGTATGCATGTGGCAACACACAAACACACACACAAATTTTCAGATACAGTACATTAGATGATTCATATAGATTCAAAGTATGATAACAAGGAAAAATGACAGAAAAGTAAGAAAAGATAGAATGCATCATTGACTACACCCCACCCACCTTAATTTCCTGGAGCTTTATATTCTTTTATACAGTTTGATAGGATTTTTGCTGGCGTCAGCAAACATCTTGGTTTCATTTAATCTCATCCTCTGATAGAGGAACTAAATAAGTCATAGCCAAGCCCCAATCTTTTTATGTTTTTGTTATCCATCCAGTTGAACTTAGACCATATGAAGATAAAGGGAATAGGATAAGAGCCTATTTCGAAGTGCTGGCCTAAGACCGTGTTCCCAGGGGAGCCATTTTGTTTTTTCATTTGCTTATCATATCTTCCAATGTGGGGTTGACGAAGGAAAAGCCAGCGAATGCTGCCTGGTCCATGGAGTCGATGAGGTTCTTGTCTGCATGGGAGAGCCGCGGCTTCTCGCTCAGGAACTCTCGGTCAAAGTTGCTGCAGTCACTGGGGGATTTCTGTGAGTGGCAGGTTAGGGATTTCAGTTAGGTTAATGTAACAAAGCATATTGAAGTAATCGGTATTCTAGATGCATGCAATCATATTTACACAGATGGATTTCAGGTACCACATAGTCTGTTCAGAAACAAAATCAGGCTCTTACCACTTTGGGCTTAAAAGGAGGCTCCACTTCTCTCTTCTCCAGCGCCGGCCAGTTGATGGTTTTGAAGAACGGGTGCACACGGATGTCTCCCACCACACCCAACCTGCGACTGGGATCTCGCTCAAACAACTGAAATAATGATGGAGGGAAAGAAGACAGCCATTTTGATTACAGAATCACCACATTACAACTCCTTGTAATACTATGTAGTGATAAGGAAGAATGTATTAATTGAAAGCCATTCATGTGTATAATGTAAACGCTGTCTCTGCCTATGTGGAACAAAGTGTGCCAAATAACATATGTATCCTGTTAGTTACCAGTTCTAGCAGGCTCTTGGACTCCTTGGTGATCCACCGAGGGTAGTGAGGGGTGTCCGACCTGATGGACTCAAACAGCTCATCCTCATCGTCCCCTTGGAAAGGTGACTGACCAATCAGCATCTCGTACACCAGCACACCGAAAGACCACCAGTCTACGGAGAAGGTGTATTTCTGTCCTAGCAGGATCTGAGATGAGAGACAGTTTCACAAAATACATCAGAAGTTAGTAAGGAGAACAGTCAAGGACACACACTGTCTAGACAGAAGCACTCTGCTGTTGTTCGCCAGTATTGCAGAAGCCAAGTGAATAACTCTAGTGACATGTGTAGACACTGCCATGCCTCCTAATGACCACTAGGGGGCATATAGTCTGAATGAATGAAGGGATGCATGACTAGGTGAGTGAGGGGCTTCACATTTAACAACAAAATTGCAGAATAAATATGTTTTAAGATTTTTGATGGAAAAGTAGTGGTATGAAATGTGGCATCAGCCAGGCCCTGAAGCTAACCTCTGGTGCGATATAGTCTGGTGTCCCACAAAATGTGGTGGCTCTGGCCTCTCCAAACACTTTCTCTTTGCACATGCCGAAGTCCGCTATCTTTATGTGTCCATCCTTGTCCAGCATCACATTGTCCAGCTTCAGATCTCTGAGGAAAGACACAGGAAGAGATATATACAATGTACAACCAGTTCCACTACAGTATATTCTGTTTGAAGTACTGTACTCTAAAATCCACAAAGAGATTCAGTTCCAGTGTACGCTGCTGCAGTTGCAGGTTGAATATAGAGACTGCAGATGCCAGTACAGAGTGGCTGCTGGGTCTTACCTATAGATAATTCCTTTTGAGTGGAGGAACTGCAGTCCCGCTATTATCTCAGCAGCATAGAATCTGAGGGTTGAAATGTGCAAAGCAATCATTAAACACAGTTGTACTGTGATTAAGAGCTAAAGTTACAGATCCTACATTGCTGTATTACTCATAGTTCTTAATATGGTATCCCAGCGTACTTACGTGGCTCTGTTGAGATCGAAGCGGCCTTTGTCTTGGATGTGAAACATCAAGTCGCCTCCATTCAGGTACTCCATTACAAAGAAGAGGTGCTCCTGTGCAAACAAAACATTACTGTCAGCTCACTGTCACAGACAAATGAGACATGAAGAGTGTGTGAGAGAGAATGGATTCAGATAAGGGGGGCTGGGAGTGTGGGTCTTTATCAACAACTGGGAATTGTTGCTCTTACCGCTGCAGCCCAGGTTGATTCCCTATCAGGGAACATGCTTTTAAACTTTTTACTAGTAGAGATGTTCAGTATGTGTGTGCTTACTTTAGACTGGAACGTGGAGTAGAGGTGTGTGAGGAAGGGGCTCTCCCAGGCCAGGGCCAGGACTCTCTTCTCGACCATGGTGCACTCCACATCATCATCCATGAGAACCACATCCTTCTTCAGAACCTTCACAGCAAAGTACTGACCCTGCCCCTTAAGCTCTGCCAGCAGCACCTGAGGTGTCAAAGCCACTTAGAGTGAGTACTTCATCAGTGTTATGTGATCACACCAGTTTCATGGAGTACAATCAGAGCAGGAGATTATTTATACCTCCTCCTCTTTCTTTGGTGTTCTTACATGCTCGATCTCAATGTACCTCAGTGAGGACACTGGATGTTTGATCTCACTGAAATGCACTGCCGCCAGGCTACATTGGGCCTAGATGTAAATGAACCTTCTATACTCTGCTTCTCTGTTTTCCTTAAATAGGCTGTATGTTTTTGCCTAATCGTGCCTGGCATCTATAGTGATGGTTGGATAACTGAGCTCTTTTCTCATCTGAAAACCATGTCCCACTGCAACCACGGTGTGAAGGAAGTCATTTAACAGGCAGATTGATCTAGTAAGTCTAGTTTAGCAAAAATCAGGTAAACTACAGCTAAGGTGGTAATTAATTAATTATTAAATAAAAATAAAATAAAATATAATATGCTTTAAGAAAGGACAGTGATAGACCTTGAAGACAGAGTACACTAAGACATGATAACATGATAAGAATCTGCCTCTTTAAGATGTGTGCCCTTCAGAGCTTGCTTGTATTAGAATTAAGCTTTCATCATTTCCATCATTTTCACGTATTTCTGTTTCTCTTAGTAACGCCACTTCTAATGGTTCCAGACTGCCTAAAACATGAAGATATGGAATGTTTCTGCCTATTTCACTGCCATTTTATTTGGTTATATTTGGTAGGTAATGTTCATCTACAAAGTCAGTCACACATGGACAATTTCAGAATGAATGTGTAACTATATATATATATATATGTATGTAACATCACTGGCACAACAAATTTGTGCAATGTTTTCAGTTTACAGTGTCTTCCATTTTTGTGTCCACACAATCATTTCATGTAAAATTCAGGAAAGGATTTAAAAATAGGGACCATGGGGCCTACCTTGCCAAAGCTGCCTTTTCCCAGCACCTTGTGGAATACCAGGTGTTTGATGGTGAGGTGTACCCGGGGAACTGTAGCTGTGGCTGGGGCTGGGCTCAAGCCCTCATGCGCCTTGCCATCTGCTATAAAAAACACATTTGCATACACAGAGTAAATACATATGCAAACCTGAACACAAAGATGCATGCAAACTCATACAACAAAGGATAAAGATTTGAGAACGATAATAAAGTTAAACAGACTATCAACGACAATACCACATCTATTTTACCCATAACGATAAAACTTGGTTTAAATCAAACTACTTTGTACTATGGTGTGCGCTACAATGAACACGTCTTACCACTAGGGTCTGCTGTTGCACTATGGATGTCTTGGTAGATCCCAATATCTGCTACATTGGAGTCAGACTTCTTCATAGATTTCTGGGGATGAAAAAAGTTTACTGAAACACTCTTCAAATTGTACATCGACAATCAATAATTTGTTCTTCTTTTTTTTTAACAATGACTGGCATAAAATGTACACATAGTCCACACAAATTAAAATAAACATAGTTTGTTACTGTGCAAACCTGGGTGACTTGAGACAGAGCCTCTGCCAGTAGTTTCTGGTTGATTCCACACATATTGGCCACTTTCGATTGACAGTAACTATGTACGTTCATGCCACAGTCTGGTCAGAGGGGTGAAAAATGGAGTGGAGAAAGGGGATACAATGAAAGGAGGCATTTCAGAAAGGAGGAGAAAACACAGACATAACATTTAAGACAAAGTAAAAAAAAGCAATGAACACATTAGACTCACCTTCACATTTAAGGCCCTGTCTGTAGAGACCCCACAGCAGACTGCCACAGTGGTCGCAGAATGTGGGGCTCTTGTAGTTATAGTACTTGAAGCGATGCGGCATATCAATCTTGAAGCGCTCTTTCTGGAACTACAAAGACACAGAAATCCATTAAACCAACAGAAAGCTGCTGATAATTAAAGTAGACACGTGAGACTATATGTTTTGCCACTTTTAGTTGCTTTTGAGTGGCAGGTAAGAGTCAAAATGAAATTCCACAGCCAACACTTGAGCACTCGTCTCCAGTGATTTAAATAATGAATCTAATATTGATGTTGTTTGTAAACTCTGGTTGGATATGTATTAAGTTGTACTGAAGAATTTGAGCCTTGACTCATGAAACATAGTTTTCATTGTTTTGAGTGAGGAAAAACATATTGACTGAATTAATGATTAATGGACTACTTCATAACAGTGAATAAGTCATAAGTAAAATAAAGCAGAATATACAAAGTCATTATTGAACCGTAGCTGGGAAAAGTAATAAAAGCTAATACCGTAAAACAAAATGCAGTTCATCTGTGTCAGATCTGTGTGGTTTTGCATTAATATTGGAGAACATTAACTTTGCTCACCAACGTGTCACGACTGTTGGCCGCTGTCCCAGTGCACCTGCCAATGATTATTTCGATGCATTTCTTATGAATTGCCGCATTGCATTCTGGGTGAAACAAATGACCATATATTGTGTTAACTGTGAAGAATTCAAAATGATAAAATGTGATAACAATGCAGATAGCAGTTAATGAAACACTCACGTCTGCACTTGTAACCTTGCTTGTTAAGCCCCCTGTATGGGAGAAAAGGAAAAGGAATGTAATTAAATTCTTGTAATGGGTGGCATGAAGCACAAAAAAAGCACCCTTGCCGTAACTAAGAAAAATATGGCCGCTGATTTTAGAGCAATATATCATTACTAGGATTGCAGTTATGATAGTGATGTACTGTAGCTGTCTCCTTTATGCAACAGCTACTAAACTACATCTGTAGCGTCCGCACTTTTCTCTAAAGTAGTATGCAAGTACAAAAACAAAAGCATGAGAAAAGTATGAGAGACCTGTTACTGGAGTTGGCACAATGACTCAGTGGTTTTATTTATTATCAGCATAACTGGAAGATATCTTTCACATCTTGGATCAGGAAATGAAAACTTGTATGTATAAAAATGCTCAGATGGCAAGTGAACAGAGTCACACACACATGCACAGACTACAACAAACATCAGATTTCCTTCAGCCTGTCTCTAAAGGGGATAGATAATACTGTAGTTGGGAGATATGGGAGGAGCTTGGCTCACAGGTTAGTGGTGCTCACATTGTTGGAACACAACATGACAACCTTGTGGGATTTCCCTACAGTGACTCATTCTCACAGTAGTAGTCCTGCTGTTGTTTCTACCATTAATACCCCAACCCCCCAGGCAAATTAGCTGCTTCTGGATAAGTCATGCCCAAACAGAGTAGCATAGGAAATTACTACCATAGTCTCTCCATGGAATTCAACATATACTTATAACATACTGAAGGTCAAAGTCTGGCATCTCACCAAAGGAACTCTCTGCAGACAGAGCAGAAGGTAGGCTGTCCGAAGAATGTGGCGGTGAACTCGTGGTTCTTGATAATGTGAACCTTTGGCTGCTTGAAAGCTCCTCTCCTCCTGTTGAGGGTTGTGACTCCATCCTCGGGAGTCAGCTTCACTGATGGCTTACACATTGCTGAGGGGAGAGATCACTTTACAAATCAAACTATTGTATTTCCACTCTATTCAAAACTTGTTTGTTAAACAGCTTTAAAGTGAAGTATTATCCAAATACACTTTTTATTGATTTGCAAATACAAATAAAAATGATATCAGGGATGCAGTGAGGCGGGAGTCTTGTTATTTATTCATTTAACTACCCATTTCCCTGCCCCAATCTAGCTAATGAGCTTCATTGTTCCTTAATAATGTTACTTAAATGACGTCACAGTCGGCACTATCATAAATCAGTCATCAGCTATAATAGCCAAGGGGTGTTTAGTCAAAAAGCCCTATTAGCTAGAGAAGGAGGCCACAGTCGCAGCTGCTAAATAAACACACAAAAATGCCATCTTGGATAAGTGGCTCCGACTAACGCAAGTCAACAGGGTGGGGTCAAAAGTCACCCAGAGACGACAGCGAAAGAGGCGTGAGAGAGGTAAACAAAGAAGGCAGAAACTCTGGAAGAGATAGAGAGGATAGGAGGGAGGGAAGGGAGAGATAGAGGGGCAATTCAAAAAAGGAG
The DNA here is from genome assembly GCF_020085105.1 of Siniperca chuatsi. Classification (NCBI taxonomy): domain Eukaryota; kingdom Metazoa; phylum Chordata; class Actinopteri; order Centrarchiformes; family Sinipercidae; genus Siniperca; species Siniperca chuatsi. The sequence goes on along the minus strand of NC_058043.1, from coordinate 25,420,035 downwards.
TTGCCTTAAAGAGACAATTGATAGACAGGAAAAAGTGGGAAGAGTGATGAGGTGAGGGAGATAAACTAATTTCCTCTACTGACAGATGTTTATGTTTGGGCAGCAGTTCAGTGAGCTGAGCCAAGAAAGTGGGAGTGAGAGAGAGGGCAAAAGAAAGAAGACAGATAGAGGAGGCAGACGGGGCTTCAGGGCTGTTCACACATGCCTAAAAATACTCCAGGCTGCTTTTCAGGAAACCTGTGGAGTGTGTAGGAGGGAGCTGATGGCGTATCAAGACACACCCCCTTCTCTCATGACCCTCTTCAACCCTGAACAGTGAAAGGGTTACTCCCATGCAGAAACTCCCCCTGAACACAACCAGTTTGTAAATCTCACCCGATCCCACTCCATTTTGGCAGACAACCTTTCTGTGGTGGTGAGGTAGCAGCTGGATACAGCACTGCCAGCTAGTACTGCTCTTCACTTCTGCTTCTAACAGCTGAAGTGAGACTAAAATAGGTTTCTGAAAGCAGATAGTAGTAGCAATATGGATTTAGAATGGTGGATCATTTGTGCTGCTATTCAATATGTTTATCATACCAACATATCCCAATGATTCAATGTTTCCCCTTTATTCCTGACAGGACAGACAGGATAGAACAAAGATATAAAACTCTTCATTGAAACACATAATAAAAAAGCTTTAAAAAAACCCAAGAAGATATATTATCATAAAATGCCTATATAGGCCTAATATACTGTATGCATTTGTTTAACCCTAGTCCTAGTGAACACATTAGTACACTGTATCAAGAGAAATTAACACTTCTTATTACATATATTGAGCCAGATATACATTCATTGCTGTGGTCAGTATCTTAGTTACTTAGGCCAAATTTCTACATGACCTTGAAGGATTGTTACAGTGCATTGGCCACATGCACTTTCAGCTGACTGGATAACTCAGTGTGAGATATGTCACCAGCATGCAGATTAACCCTTGACAGCTTGAGGTAGACAGTTTATTGCAAGGCAGCTGACCCACAGCATGACGACTCAGAGAGGTCCACAATAACGTAACATGTTAAGCTGTGGTTGTGTGTAAAAATGCCACGGAGATGAGCACCAGATGAGGAATCCTTTCTGCCAATAGAGGGCATTACATATCAGCATTGAAGGAGAGTGATTTTCTGTGGGTCTACAGACTGTCTTCTTTCATGTTAACCACCACTCCCTGGTGGTCTAGTGGTTAGGATTCGGCGCTCTCACCGCCGCGGCCCGGGTTCGATTCCCGGTCAGGGAACGTTGTTTTAAAGGCTGTACAAACATACTTTCTTAATCACATACTTTAAGTGATGGGGTCCTACAAGAACATACAATTTTCTGCCAAAGCTTAATTTTGGTTATTTCACATGAGAGATTTATGTCAGTGCTGTTCTCACTAGTTTGAACTGGGTTGGGCTCGGTTAGAAAATTTTTCCAATCAAGATTTAGCAATATTTTTATTTAAATGTGATGATAGTTGTGGGGTTGCTTGCTTAAGTTGCGAGTCCCAGTCGATGAAATCTGATCACATCACACCCACACAGTCCTGATGAAGCAGATTACATTTTTGAGTGTTAAACTCTTAAATAATATCTAAGAATGTTTTTTTTTTTTTACTTTTTTTAACTTTAACTTGTTGCTTATTTAGTCATGCATATCCAATGTAAAATACTAAAGATTTGAAACCAGGTTTCCAGCGGTTTTAAGACGTAGCAGTTTTACCTGCATCACTGTCCTCCAGGAAGAACTGTACAGCCATCTGGACCCTCCCTGAAGGATGCATGTCCACCCAGAACTCAGCACGGCTGTTGGTCTTGGACTTCTTACAGCGTTCCGCCAGTACAGACACGCCCACCGTGGCCTTGGCCAATGGCTCCTCAGTGTTCTGCATGAGGACCACTTCGATGACACGCCCCTCATAGATGTGAGCGTCAAAAGTGGACTTCCAGGCTGGATACATGGTGGGCTTCCTCTGGACCAAGGTCTTTCCTCGCTCTGTGAAAGAAGATTGGAATCATCACTGAAAACACAACATTTGTCTTTTAGTTTTCCCTTCTCAGGAAAGTCACAGCAAAGGGTTGGCTGCCGCACAAAGCACCTTGAGTTGGTAGAGAGTCAGTTTTCTTATGGATTTGAGCCCAGCAGATGGTGGCTGTTAAGGCAATTAAATTCAGGACGTCTGGTCTCCCTACTCATTGTGCCACTCCCCTGTATAGATAAAATTATGGCTGCATACGTGTGTGTGTGTGTGCATCTGTACATACCTGTGTTGACAGACTCCTTCATCTTGATGGCACAGATGGGAGGGTCAGACAGAGGAGGCAGAGCGCCAAAGTCATAAGCATTGAAGGCGATACGCAGGAAGGGTGCCATGGTGACCACTCACCTAAGCCTCCTGGAATAAAGACATAGACTCACAGTTAGAACATATCTCGCACACACACACACACACAATCTTGTACTAGGATTGCTTAAGTTCTGCACTTAAAACAAGAAGGAAGAGAGTCGGTGGCTAAGAGTGTTCTCAGATGGGAAGTAGAAGTTTCTAACTCAAGACAACTTTGGAAACCACCTGTCAGTAATGAGGGAAGAAGAAACTGTGGTAATCCCAAACAGTGCACATGGGAGCAGGATGAGGGAATGAGACGGAGAGAAACAGATAATCAAAAGGATCACATTTCCAAGACAAACAAAAAGTCCCAGTGTTAGGGAAAATGGAGGTTAAAAGATAAGCAGTGAAGTCTCTTTGCTACTTTACTAATAGTCTTGTTTTTGCAGCTTTGTTTGGTTAGGTTTAAGTATTTCCTTTTTCTCTTAGTAGTAGTACAGGGTTAGTAGTACTGGTGTCAGTTGCAAACTAAATGGTTGGCCTAAACGCCTCACCATTCTATTGCTCTGTTTTGTTGGACCTCACTGACCATTCAGGTATCTTTTTTCTGTATTTTGGAATTTCCTTGCAAAAAAAAAATCCCATCTTTTCTAATTAGTACGGCTATAAAAGTTTCTGAGTCAATCTAGACTAGTATCAAGATGCCTGAAGGCCACATGTGAAAACTACAGTATTAGGTCTATTATGCTGACAAAGACAGAATATCTACTTTAAGTAATTTGTAATGGTATTCAACTTCTTTGATGTATTAGTTGTGCTAAAATGCATCAATTCTTATTTCTACATTCCAAGTGAAAATTTTAATTTTACACGTCATTTCAAAAGTATAAAACTGAAACAGAAAACACAGCTTGCAAAAGTGTCCACCCACTTGCTTCATGTAAGCTGAATTGCTCCACTGATTTGTTCAGCACTACTTTAAGTGTTTCATACACTTCCTCTTCAAGTATGTCTCATGGGGTTTGAAAAACAGTCTTTCCAGAGTCATTCTTAATCTGCTCAGCTGACCTGTTTTTTGAAGGAGCAGTCAGTATCAGTATAACACCACAGAGCCAACCATAAAGTGTCAGGAGGACAAACACTTGTCCTGTGTTTTCAGCTATGAGACATGAGTCAGTAAATCTGTGTTTTTTAATACTAAACTGTCTTACCATGAAAACAATAGCTGAAACTAGTGACATTGTTGTGTCTAACAGATTACAAAGGGTGACATTTTCTAAACTTAGCGGGCAGCCAGTCAAGCCTCATGTTGTATAAAGAAACTGTACCAACAAACACTTACCGAACCTTTATTATTAACGCTGTTTCACACCAGAGTCAACCATATGCTGTCACAGACTAGCAGGACCTAATTCCCAAAGCAGCAATAAAATCTCACAGAAATCCTTCACACAGCACTTTTTGTGAGCTTGTAAGTTCCTTAATTTGATCTCTTGTAGCTTAGTCTCTTGCTCCATTAACATAATCTTGGGTTAATAGACATTTCATAGACATGTCACACCAGTGATTTGATGTTTTATTTATATTATATTTATATTTGTTAAACGTTTTGGGGCAGGAGGAAACCTCATCTTTAATTCTCTGCGTTTTTTTCTAAATCACTATGTGGAGCTGCTTTGCAGTACAAGATCTTACTGTGCCTGCACTGAACAGGTCTCAGATGGGAATGTGTGCAGCTGAACATAATCCTTAATAAATCAACTCACTCAAGGTCTATAGTGTGTAGGAGGCAACATCGCCCGAAAGAGGCAGACTTGTGATCTGGAGGTTGCTGGTTTGATATCCTAGACAACCAAGAAACATCTGGATGGGGAAGTGAATGACTAACACTGACATCTCAGTAGCTATCATTAAGGTGCCCTTTGAGCAAGCCTCTTAACACCCAAATAATCCAAAGGTCAGAAGTTACTCAGTAGCAACCACATAGGGCAGAAAATGTCAATAGTCCAGTTTAATTTAAAGTTAACTGGCTATCAAAATGGCATGTGAACAAAGTCTTTGACTTACATTTTTGGAATGGACTGACAGCTCCACTGACAGATTTGTTTCCATGTGCTTCGTACACTTCCTTCTAAAGTGTTTCTTGTGTGGTTTGAAAAACAGTCTTTCCAGAGTCATTCTTAATCTGCCCAGCTGACCTGGTCCCTTCAATACATCTTAAAACAATAATTATAAAGTAGTGTGGTAGAGTCTCTGTATAAAGCAGTATAAAGTGACTTTGACTTACATTTTTGGGATGGACTGACAGTAACTTAGTAATCGCTGGCTGCGGCAAACACACCATGCATTTTCAAATGTTAGTTAATGAAATCAAAAGCCAATTTCATAATGAGAAAATACAACAATAAACACACAACATGTGCCAGCAATTTTCTAATTCAATAACTGTGGAGGAAACTGGAGCATCTGGAGCAAACCTACACAGCCCATGCTCCAATATCTCCACACAAAAAGGCCTTCAGCCAGTCGATTCAAACCCAGGACTTCTGTGTTCTGATGCGACGGAGCTTACCACGGAGCTATCATGCCGCCCTGTATCGTTACGAAATCACAAATCCCTGCCCAGGTTTGAGTGAGGTAAAGATGGATGAAATACAAGAAAAGGATCTTTGCAGAAAAACAGGATTACTGCAGCTGTCATTTGCTACAGCAAAGGAAAACAGGACCAGTACCACAGAGGAACATGTTATCATTAAGCTGAAGTGAAGACATTGTTTTCACAAGAAAACAATGTCTAAAACACAAAGTAGACTAAAACAGCAGCCACTTAGAAGATGATCAACATACAAAGATAATGTGTATATTAAAAGATATGAGACATAATTTAGAGTATATATACGGTATTAAATGTGAAGTAAAAGTGTCTAGGCATGTAGATGTCTTGGGATAAAGCGACAGTAATAGAGAATGCATATGTTAGCTACATCTTTACATCTCTTAGCTAGTTATATTTTGGATATTGGCAGCACTCTTTTCTGATATGTTTTCATGCAGGAAACTCACTTTTGGTGAGTAGACTTCCTTTGAGTATCTTGCACTGACACTGAAATCTACAACTCCTGTCTTAGTAATCATAGTGTATTGACCGCCAAAAACAACCAGCACTTTTATTGATGGATTCAATGACCTATTGTCCCGAACTTCCTTAGATTTTGATTTTATATTGATTTCTGGTGATTTTAATATCCAAGTAAATAACACTGAAGACTACTATTCTAGAGAGCTGAACAACCTACTGGAGGCCTATAGTTTCTCTCAACATGTAATTGGACCCACTCATAGCCGGGGGCCACACGTTGAACTTAATTATGTCCATAGGAGTTCTTGTGTTTTCTGTCAGCACTCAATGTTGCTTTATCAGACCATCGCTGCATCTTTTTTTAAAAATCAATCTTGATCCTGTACGGGTCAACTCTGTCAAAACGGTCCAGAAACGGTAAATGCCTGATAACTCAGCTGATGTCTTTGCTACCAAATTCTGCAATGTTGTAACGTCTAATATGTCATCCTGTGATGACATGGTAATTGCCTTTAATTAAGCTACCAAACTTGTTCTACATGATATTGCTCCTGTCAAAATCAAAGTGTTATCTGATAAAAGTAAAAGTCCTTGGCTTAAGGGTGAATTGATGAGGAAGAAAAAGGGACTAAACTCTTTTATTACACTGCGGAAGGGCTGAGTGTAAATGGCGTAAAATCCAGCTTCTAGAGCATCTTGGGTTCTATTTTCTACTGTAGATAAACTTTTAAATAACTCCAGAACTTCAATTCCAGGTGATTTTATTTCCACCTATAAGTGTGGGGATTTTGCAGCATTCTTTCTCAACAAAATAGTGACACTTAGGGCAAATAATCCCAAAATCACTCATGCTCCTCCTACCCTGCCTCCTTTTAAATTCACTAGTACTTTAACAAATTTTGCATCAGTCAATTGTTATAATAATGATATTTTAATGGGGAGACTGGAGAGGTGGGTTGGCCTATCTGGGTCAGCACCGGACTGGTTTTTAGCATACCTAAAGGACGTGATTTAAGTATTTCTCTTTAGCTCCAAAAGAAAGTTTTTCTCATGTGGTGTTCCACAGGGGTCAAATTTAGGGCCATTATTATTTAATTTGTACTTGCTGCCTTTTGGCCAGCTTATCAAGAAACACAATGTGTGTTACCATAATTATGCTGATGATAAGTAACTATATATTTCCTTGTCCCCCGATGATCTGAGCCCTATCGACACATTATCAGAATGTATCAAGGATATTGATAACTGGATGTCTAGTAATTTTTTAGTTAAACAATGATAAGACAGAAATCCTGAAACCTTGGCGTCATTCTTAACGCTGTTGCTGACCACTTTTAGAGCCATATCAACAGCATAGTCAAAACCGGATTTTATCATTTAAAGCTGAGTGTGGAACTTTTGTCTCCCCCTTCTGGCAGTGAGAGTAATTACACAAACACTTTGACACTGCTTACAATGTATGCCTACAGTGAGTTCACCCCAGGCTCGTGTTCAGAAATAGCTACAAAAATACAGAGAAATTTCCACAGTTCTAAGAAAATAATTGAATATTTAGGCAGAGTAAATGTAATAGCTACATAGCCTACTGTTTTTTTTTAACTCACGTATTATTATTCATATGTCTATCTTAACTGTGCTTAATTATGTCTGTTGTTTTATCTTTACAATATTTTGTGGCTGCAACTTCGGGTAGCTCACGCTCTGTGCAGCACATTGTGCTTCCAGCTGGAATGAAATGTATTGCTTTTTTCACTTTGAGCTGCATTTTATGTATGAAAGGTGCTATATGAATAAAATGTATTATTATTATTATTATTATTATTATTATTATAATATTCTGCATTTCCAGCTATCCTTCTCTGCAGTGTTTCCACTGGGCTGAGAAGGACACATCTGCTGCTGCTGCTGCTTTTTGACTGACCCTGCAAGCCTGTTGGGGATCTAAAGACACACACACACACACACACACACACACACAGTTATGTACACATACACAGGCTACATAGAAAAGAGAGCCTTGTTTCCCCAGAGAGAGTGGAAAAAATGAGTACATGCAATTGGGGAAGGGGTGGGTAGAGGGAAAGAAAAAAAAAAGATGGACAACACACTGGAAGGCAGGCCAGTGGAGAAATCAGACTCAATGACAGAACCAGATTTGCCATCACTAGCCACAATGAGGATATATATTGTTCATGTGCGTGTGTGTGGCCTCAAGGAGCTATTTAATTACTCTCAAGTAAGTCTTTAGCTTTTGTCTTAGACTGAAAGGACTGCCAAGTACCAGTAAATGTAAAGTTGGACTACCTGCCTATGGTATATGTGTTAACTTTGTACAGGCACAGTATGCAGAACTTGCCTTGACATGAAAATTCTTGTCGCCCGTTATATCAGTTCTGAGGAAGTTCAATAAGTGCCCCTATTCCCAAATCTATATATTTTGGTGCAATAAATTTCAGAATCAGCATTTAATAATGACAAACTGATTCATGGAACATGGCTCATTCCTGTGATGAACAGAATAACTAATTTCAGCAAGTAGCTAATAAAATAATCAGATTAATTAACAACAAGGAAAATAATCTTTAGTTGTAATAACATGAAACCATTCTTCCATTACATTTCATGCATTAAACACAACACAATAATGGAGACAACAGTCTGTCTACAACAGACAGACCATCATCAAAGTCATGCTCAGTGGTGCATAGCAAATAAGTCAAAGGTTTGGTATGTACTGAATCAGTAGATATGTCATTTAGTTGAAGTAGTGATCAAGCAGGTCTAGCAGGTTGGGGAGCTTCTGTGTGTCAACATTTCATCTGCGAGTCAGAACGAAGACACGTATAATTACACAGGGAGCAACAACAACAGTTCCCTTCACATAATAAGCAAGAATCATTGCGTTGCATTAGTCTTCCGTGCTATTAGTGACAACACCTGGAATTCTCCTCCTAGCAGAGTTAAATTGGAAATCCACAAAATCAATGAAAGAGATTATTAAATGAATAACATTGATTATTAATCCCTGTCGGGAAATGATTCTTATTTGTCACATTTTGACAGTTTAAAAGGGATTCAGAGTCTTGTTCAAAGACACATTCATTCTACGGTGTGAATGTCTGACAACACAGCATTGATGAACGGTTAACCCTTGCCCGAACTAGGTCACCCTTTTGCTACATAATTACAAGGAAGGTTTGTTTACATCAAAAGGAGCATGTGTTTACATCCATATTGGGTGAACAGCGTAGAACCTTAAACCTTTTTTAAACTATACAGAGTCCCTTAATTTTAGGACAATCCAGCGGGACAATGATGTAGACAAGGAAACCAATTTGTTTTTTATGGGCAGACAGTGGAATGTTCTTGACTGAACAGTGAAGTCAGTTACCTGACCTCAGTCCAACTGAGTATGTGTTTCGCTTGCCAGACTCAAGGCAAAAAGCCAAGCAAGAAGTGAATATGGCTGCAGTACAGTCCTGTTAGAGCATCACCAGGAAGGATACCAAGTGTCTGCTGATGTCTTTGGGTTGGAGACTTCAGACAGACAGTCATTGACTGCAAAGGAACCAAATATTAAACATGATGACTTCAATTAAGTTTATGGTAACTCGTCCAATTACATTCCCCTTAAATTGGGAGTCTATGTAAGGTCTGCCATTCCTACTTTGTTCATGTGATGTGAATGTAAAACCCCTCAAATTATAGCTGAGAGTGCAATTTTTAAATGTTTTTTTTAAATAAAATTTTAAATTCAGTGTGCTGGAGTACAAAGCCAACACAACAGGAATGTGTCAATGCCCAAATACTTTGAGTGCATAGTATTTTTATACTGTACATCAAAAAGTACTAAGTCAAAGGCAACAGTGCTTGTTTGTTTTTATTAAAAAGACATTCAGGTCTAAAGGCACTTAAAACTAAACATGGGCAACAGACCTTGTTCATAGCACACATTTTGCCTTGTCATAGCAGGAAACGCACAGGTGTAACTAACAGCAATTATGATGGCTCAATTACAGTAAGTGTCATTACATCTCCCAGTAAACCATTCCAGTGAGTCAGCATGCACAACACCACAACCAGGGAACTGTCTCACCTAAACGGAATGCAGGCGTTATTAATTACACCTGTGCTTTTCTTACTGTGACATGTCAAAATGTCTGCACTGAAAAAGGTTTATTTAATCTTAAGTGTAAGTGGCCAGGTTTAAATTCTGCTGACTCAAAACCAACAGGCCTTTTTCCATGGAAGACATTTGAACACAGCGGGAAAAGTACAGGTGTAAATAAAAAAAAATGAACAATGGCTAAATTCCATTTAGCTGCTTCAGTTTCAGGGTCCTGGTATTGTGCATGCTGGCTCACTGTCATGCTGTCATGGCTTACTGGGACACTTGAATAGAACAGGACCATCATTAATGTTATTAGTAACACCTGTGACAAGGTGTACTACTATGGCAAGTCAAAATGTGTGCTGTGAAAAAGGCATATCAGTAGAACTGATTAAGCCCACTTGGTTGAGAAATGTTGAGAAACGTCTTCAAGACCAGCAGCCCGTCCAGTATCTTTTGACACAGTACTTTGACCTGACTGACTGAATATCTTCACAGATGTTTTCAATACAGGTACGTAAGCCGGTGTTTGTCTACTAAGAAAGGGCAAAATGGGGCTTTGAGAGGGCTTTGAAAAAGTTGGAAATGATGTCTGCCTCAGTGACAGAAGACGTTGAGCAATGAAAACCAGCCTGACAGAATTCGAAATAAAGCTAAGCAGCTAACAGACCAACCTGTTCTGAAAAAGTCAGTCTTGCATAACCAAATACATGTCATAGCAATATCTAAGATCAAACATTATTAAAATAGAGCTGGCGGTTGATATCATACAATCCACTGTGAGAATATGTCAGGTTTGGAGGTTTCTGACTCACTTGATGCTGCACTGTTGGTGCTATCAAGCAAAAACAGGAAGTGTTCCTGTATTGTATACTGTAATATATTTGGTAATCAGTATCAGGAAATATTAGACAAATGTGAAGGAAGAAAATACACCCCATGCTTGCACCCCACGTGATCAAAACACCTTTCAGTTAAAGAATTACACACACTTTGGTTTACTTTGCGTTCCTTTTACACTTAATTCAAGAGACTGCACACAGCGAAAGAGAAAAAGAGGGGGAGTGAATGGCTGAGTGAAAGGCACAAAGGTCACAGCCTGGCTGGATGGAGCTGGGCCAGTCGACAACCTGGCAAATTAGAGATGAACAAACACACTCCACACGATTATAATGAATCTGAACAAGCATGGTCAGACTCAGCCAGGCCACACTCGCACCTAAAGCTGATAACCTGGTGTGTGGTTGTGTGTGTAAACATCCATTGCATCAAGAAACTGCTCTTTATGATAGCTCAAAAAAAACAATCCCTCCACACTGGAAATTAAACAGTGATCATGGAAAAGGGCTGGTCCTAACTGTGATAGCACTGTTGATTGTAGGTGTCTGCTGGAATATTGTTTTTCTAGCTTCACATAGGCTACATAAACTAGAAAGCACTCAGAGAGTACATACTGTACCTCGGTCAATCCTTGAAATTTACCATTTGAATGATTTTCAGTTTTCTATCTTCATCTGGATCCAGGTCTGCATCCAAATATACATGGTGAAAGACAATCATTAAGATTTTTGGAGAATGGGCAAATGGGATGAGTGAGGGATGAGTTTGAGTGGCCGATACGAACATGATCCGACACATACAGTAGGACCAAACAAATAACCTCCTTGGTGGAGGTAATAACATGAGATAGGGTAACGTTTGAGTCCAATTAATCACTTGATTTGCTTTTTCATTCCCAATTTTGACAAATTCATGCAAACAAAACAACTTAATTCTCACAAAACTTTCCTTAATCCACAAATCTTTCACTGAGGTTATTATTACAGTATTAATACGCCTCAAAAGCATACAAGTGTACTTGTGCACACACACACACACACTAATAACCTGAACAAAGCAGCCTTTAATGAATTTCAGTGGAGACTGGCTTGAAAGAATCAAAGCCTTCCTTTCTTTCACTAACCAAGGTTAATGTCTAACACCCGCTCCCCAACCACACACACACACACACATGGGTTACAGAGGTTAGACAGTATACTACAGATGTTGTCTGGGGAGACACAAACACTTACAGGCAAAAAAGCATGAAAATATGCATTAACTGTCCTTCTCTGTCTCCTCTCTCTTTCACACATGCACATATATACACCCAGCAATCAGGTCAAAGTAGGACGGGAAAGAAAAGCGAGTGAGATTTGTAAAAGAATGAGACCAGAGCTGGGGTTGCTTGTTGTTGTTTTTTTTTCTTTACATTTATTCCAATGATACTGACTGTAATGTTAGAATTTCACTTTGTGCCTTGAACTGACCTAGGACCAAATTAATGGAAGCTGTTAATAACTGCCTATTGGATGTTCAGACTGACAGTACACATGGACTAAAACTTCAGTCTAACTGTTGTAGAGTGATAACCTTTTCTGATTTTCTCTCCCCTCCTCCAGAGTATCACTGAGCCCTTTGGCACAGTGTCAAACCTGCTATACCTGCATGGAATGAATCCTGCCACTGTGTGTGAGTGCGTGTGTGTGTGTGTGTGTGTAAGTAAGTGTGTCTTCTGTCCACATGCATTAAGAGCGGTGTCCATTTCTGCCCAGCTCACAGTTCAGAAAGCCTTGGTTCTAGACAGACAAAATAGCATCTGAGCAAGGAGCGCCAAGCAGGATAGCGTGGAGTGTGTGTGTGGGACAGAGAGAGAGAGAGAGAGTAAGGTAGTGACAAGAGGCCAAGGGCAAGTAATGAGCCAAGGGCAAGTAATGAGCCAAACTATCATCACCCAGTGCTGATTTAAACGCCTGTGTGTGCCTGTGTGTGTAGTTATGCATAACAGTAGGTGCTCTATTAAGTAGAATAACGTATTGTACATCATAGCAAAAGTGTTGCAGTGGGGATACCATGCTGTTTTATATTTTACGGCTCATAAAACAAACTGTACGCACAGTTTTGGTGAAACTGGGGCTAAATATTGTTATATATTATATATATATATATATTTTTAATACTATTGCCAAAATGTTACCTGAGTTTGATATTGATACCAAAATTATACTTCCCCCCCCCAAATACATTACTATGTTGAGTATAAACACACTACAAAACACCTTTTCAGTTAATGACATAAATCAATTTTTTTAACTCAATTAGTGTTGAATGTTGTCTCATCACAAACAGCAGTACAACTTTGCCTAGAAAAAAGTAAAGTAAAATTAACAAAACTATTATTCGAATCTGTAAATATCTCATTAAAATAGATGAGCTAGAACAATTACTGACGTCAACATTCTGTACATGGCACTTTTAATACCAACTGACGCAGTTTGGTTGGTACTTAAAAAGCATACTTGCTCTGAGTGACTAGTTGATGCTTTACGCGACTCTGCCATCCTGTCTCAAAATAAATGATCGATTATTCATACACACAAATGCAGACTAATATTAGTCCAAACACTGTCTAAATTGTATGAGTTGGTGATGTGTGTTATGTGTGTGTTGTACTATCGAGGGATCAGTGCTGCATGGGCAACTCCTCGCTGAGCAGATATCCCAACCGTGTCCTCCAAGCAGCTCATGAAGCCACAAGCTAATATTGACACACTGGAGGCAGATGCAGGCAGATAGAGTTACCTGCGCTCACAAAGCTGAACTGCCTCCAGAAGATAACAACAGGATACAGAGTCTTGCAACAAACGCAGAATTGTGTTGTGTGTGACATAAGACTTTTGCAAGCGATTGTAAGGAATATTTCAAAATAGGATGTGTTCAGTGTTCCTGGGAAGCTGACAAGTCATGTCAGCTTCTGTGGATTCAGATGGCTGGGTTGTTTACAGCCACAAGGATGCAGGGTAATTCTCACACAGACACTTATTTAGTCATCCTACTGACACATGTAACTTCTTTTTGTTACCACAAACCGTTCTCATTGTGTTTTACGTGTGGCCTGCTTCTTAATCATTGACTTCACCCAGAAAATGTGATGAAGGCAGGTAAGGGAGTTATGTGATGGCAATTCCAGTTGCTAAAGCCTGAGTGCAATGAGGGAAGGACCTTTGACATTTCCATGGACTTTAGTCTCAGCTGAACAACACAAACCGGCTCCAGTACAAGTCAGACCACAATGAGCCAAGTGCTGTTGATCATCATCTGTATTGTCTTTGTAATGACCGTGACACTGGCAGCTTTCTGTCGAACCATACCAGAAACCCAAGGATGAAACCTGGGATGTAAGTAAAGACAACTCAAACTCAACTTCAAAAAATGTGTCATTCCACATTTTGTGACTGCATGTACAGTGAACCATTATGATGTGAATTAGATGTAATAATCAATAGTCACTCACTGTATACAAACTGTGGGACTCAATAGTGAGTTTATATGGGCCTTATTATTGTCAGTGCTGTTTTTTGTGTCAGTTTACCTGTAGGATCACTAAGAGGACCATTTAACTGTATAAAACACCCTGGATTACGTTACTTTAAGGGGTGAATTTGAGCATGGATAAACAAAAATGTAACATGTAGCCTAAACATGTTTGTCAGCTTGCTCACATTAATTATTAAGGGCCTTAACCACTTAATTTAAACCACCCCACTAAGACATTTGAGGCGTGTAATTAAGGTGTTTCAAAGGGAGGCATGTCCCCTAATAAAAGGAGGCGTCTTTAAATGGGATAAAGAGTTTAAAGGGGCAGTTCACCCCAAAATCAAAAATACATATTTTCCCTCTTACCTGTAGAGCTATTTATCCATCTAGATAGTTTTGGTGTGAGTTGCTGAGTTTTGGAGATATCAGCCGTAGAGATGTCTGCATTTTTGGAATATAATGTGACTATGTTGTACTCGGCTTGTGGTGCTCAAAGCGCCAAAAACAAGAAAACTGTCAAAAAACTCAACAGCAATGTCTCTTTCCAGAAATCATGACCCAGTTACTCAAGTTAATCCACAGCCAGTTTCATGTAGGAACTATTTGCTCTTTACCGATAGTTCAAGAAAGGCAGACATCTCTGCAGCTGATATCTCCAAACCTCGGCAACTCACACCAAAACAATCTAGGTGGATAAACAGCACCACAGGTAAGAGGAAAAAAATGTATATTTGGGATTAACTATCCCTTGAAGTTAAGTTCATGTTTTTTGTTAATCGTGGTGGTCGTTAGCATAATGATGAACGCCACCGTTTAACTTATCCCCCATTTCCACTAAGTTAGCTAGCCTCATCACTGAAACACTCCTCTGTTGCCATAGGATACAACACTTCGCTCGAGGAATTTATGAAGCACACAAACTTTCTTCCCGGTGTTGTACTGAATGCTGCTTCCCCAGTATCAGTCGAAACAAGTAGTTTTGTTACATTAACCGGACCTGCAAGCATTGAAACATGTCTTTACTTAACTTATGTAACTACAACACGACGAGAGAGGGAGACATTCCGCGACAGCAAATCTCTTCTCATTCCCAACGCTAGACCGTCCTATTAGCCTTCTACTTGCGTTAATTAACGTAGGCTACTACTGATGTCAACCGAGGTTTGCAGTCGAGCTTTGCTTCTCCGTGAGAAAAAAAAAACACATCAACTAAAGCCGGGCCAAAGCAAAGACTGGCGACTCTTGACACCAAGTAGGCTACCCTGCACGCAAGCCAGCAAGCAAGTACTGTTGTCCCAACTGTCAAACGACGCGAAGCGAAGTTTAGCCGCTTCACAACAAACTGTGACTTACCTCTTCTGCTGAGCTGAAAAGCGTCTTGTTGGTCACGAGTTTGTTTGGTTTTTGAACAAAGGGTTTCGCGGAGGTTCGACTTCAATATCTTCAATGGTGTTTAAGGAAGTGTTCAAGTCGGCTGCTGTTAAACTCTCTGTTCAAGCTTTCTCTGTTTCACTGTGTCTGGCTTTGTACTGCGGCTCTATGGCAGCGCGCGGAGCAGAGGAGTGAGTGTGTGACGTCAACCAGGTGAATTCCCAAAGACACACACAGAGAGAGAGAAGTGAGACTACTTGGTGTTGCAATACTTACTGTAGACACACAATCATAAAGTCATAAATATGGAATAGAGGATTATTGGAAATTGGCTTTTCTTAGCCACTGTAGGCCTACATATTAGTGTTGAAAAGCAAGCCAAGGAAGTGAATGTGAAGCTCTGCATTTGCACAATGAGTGTCAATGCCCCCCCCCAACATGTTTTCCCCCCTCCAGTGAAAAATGTGAATTTGGAAAGGGAACCAGCAAATCCGTTTCCAACAAAAGGAAATCAATGCAATGTGTACACTCATATACACAAGTGGCTTCTCTTTCTCTCTCTTTCCATCTTTCCACACAGGTTTAGAGAGAAAACAGTTTGTGGGCTGATCCAAACAGCCATGCATTTCCATATTGGCCCGGCCCACAGCACCTCCACATTCCCACTCCTCCTCTCCTACACAAAGCACAGAGATCCACGTGGTGCTGAGTCATCAGCCCCCACCCACCAAAACTGTATGACTGTATGAGAGAACAGACCTTAGACAGCCTGTCTCAGCTCCTAAAGGGATATTTATAAGGTATAACAATGACGTATACAATAGAACTGGGTTGAATGCTGATAGAGATTACTGAGTAAGACCATGAAGTTACGCATCAGCCCATCACCACCACAAACATTTGGAGCATGGGACAACAACTCAAGGACAATAGCTTTTACCACAAAAAAAAATTCTGTCCAGCACTCAGAGAGCTTTGACAACTGGACACAAATTTGCAGTAAAGCATATATTTCAGTTTGGTAATTTCAAGATCACTCAAAACTGTAATTTGTGGTTGTGACAATGAGTAGTATTACATCCCCACTGATTGGGGCAGCATGTTAGCCTGGTGTTCAGTATTTAACACACAAACAACCATAAAAAACTTAAAGTCCCATGACATGACTTTTTCCGTTACTTTCCCTTCCTGGAAAACTGTCTATTCTCACAGATGACCTCATGCTGCAGTAGTTGTAAATAAAAAGTTCTATCCCATAAAACTATCACAGACTTTTGATCAGTCACCTCTGCCTGCCCCTCCCATCAAATAAACCTGCCTCTGGCTTTGCCAACTGATATCCAATGGATTTGCACTTGAGTGACCCCTCCCACTCAGCATTCTGGTTCAACATTAAATACATCAAATTGGGGAAGCACGAGAAAGCAAAAAAGATTGTCTCACCATCACCACCCTCTGAAGGAAGAAATGTTGGGCAGAGGGGTGCATAGTTTTCATAGAACAATAGTAGTATGACATGACACAGCATATACTGCATGAAACTACAGGCTTCATATTTTCTGTGTGAACTAGACTTGTATCCGGGCAGGGGACCCAGACGGTTCCTGCTGTGGAGGCCATATCTGCCATCCCAGCAGTGCCAGGGCAAACAACAGAGTGAGTAATGAGAGGAACAGACAGAGGGAGGGAGGGAGGGAGGGAGGGATGAAAAAACAATCCCTAAAAAAGGAGAAAAATGGTCCTTTCATCAAGAGACATGCCACAGACTAAATATGCCTTTCTTTATCTGTCCTCATTTCCGTCTTATTCTCTCACTTCAGCTTTTTTCAATTCTTTGCCTTTCACGATCTCTCGTCCCCTCTTCTTTCCTATTACGCCCTTTTCATGTTTCAACGCTGGGAACTGCTTGTTTGTAGACAAAGAGAAGTTCAACAGGTTCTTCATTCAAACGGCCTTGAGGTAAACCAGACCAGTTTTTTAGACAGACATAGGGTTGGCTTAGCCCATGCATGGCAACATGATGTTGGTAAAACATTACGCTAGAATGTGGGTTATCTCTCAAAGCAGCGTAACGTCACTTTCCTCTTTTAGACACTGTCAAAGTGACTTCCCTCTCAAGTGGTGATAAAATGCCAAAAGCACATCTACAATTGTTTGTGTTGTCTCTGGTTTAAAATGTCGTGCCAGGCACCACAGCATATAGCACAGACGGCTGGAGTATCAGCAGGGCTTTGTTACATTCTGTTGTGTCCATTAGTGTACTCAGCTGCTTATTTTATGCTGTCATACATACTTATTCCTCTTCAAGTTTGGTCAGGTGTGTACAGTAATGCATTGGTAAAGAATGCGTACACATTGTTGACATTCCAGCATACAGTAGGTATCACTGTCTGATCTAGAAACACAATTAAAACGTTGGTCTGTTTTTCCTGTTAGATCTCACATCATCCTTTCACTTTGCCTAATGGTTTGTCAGTTTTCTCTGTTTGATTCTGAACCTTTTTGCCTACATAGGATTGGTGTTTTGGCAATGCAATACAGGCAACCCAATTGAATTTCGGGCTTACAATGTGTGTGTGTGCAAGGAGAAGCTGTCCTTTTACTATTTTTAGAGGTCCTTTTCTCACAATTCGCAGAGACTGCAGAAATTGAAGGCTATTGATTCAAACATGCAGGCGGTTACCTAATCGCTCTCTGCATCTCTGGTTCTCTGGCTACTAAGGGAAAGGTTTTGTGAATGTGTTTGCATGTGTGAGAGACCGTGTGAGTTCACACTCCCATCAAGACGAGAAGTGGAACAAGGTGTCTTTAACTTTCTTGCCTTTCTCACTTCTCTCTCTCTCTTTTGTTACTTCAAGTAAGTATTGGGTCATTGACACTCCTGGGATCATGTATCTAGAGCAACCCCAATCTTCCTATTTTCTGTTCTGCCTACTTTCTGACTGACATGCAATCACTTCATCTTGACTCATCTAATTGGAAATGATCTTTTGGTCTTGATCTCTGTATCCATAACATATTCTCTGCTGTTCCATTCCTTAATGAGCAAATTAAATGACAGTTTCGAATTAGCAAAATTTAATTTAAGCCACATCCTTTTTTCTTTTCTTTAGTAAGCTCTCAAATCGGGCCTGCTCTGGTTAACTCACAATCATTAATATTGCAGATGTTCAAAAAGAAATAGGCCAAAATGTTTTGTCCTGTTTCTTTTCTTTAAATATTTATGCTAGCCACTGCTTTCCTGGTCGCGGTCCACCGCTGTCTGACTTGGTCGTTTTGGCTCTGTGGAACTCTTTGGTATAACTAATTAACTAATCTGAAATGGCTCATATTACCCAGCAGTCTGGCTGGGGCTGGGAAGTAAAAAGCCCGGAGATTATAGTCTCTACTGGCTGTGGATGGGAATGAGTATTTTCTATTTGACAAAATTACATCTGCAACAAGGCAACAGTTTGCAGTAATGATGTGGAATCCCTCTGGGCAATACAAATATGTCACCTTAATTTGACCTAAAATTAAAGTACCTCCCTTGGGTCAATCAGTGTAGTGAAAATGTATGGAATGCTGTATTGTTAAATTCTGATCTAGCATGCCTGATGAATTGATGCCTGATACATTAAATGGCTTGACAAATGACAAATACAATATTCTTGTTTTTAGGGGGGCATCATAGTCCTTTGAAATAATATACATAGGTGCTGCCAAGAGATTCTGAAACCTCCGGTAGTGTTTGGCTGACTGTATGATGAACACCAAGCTGGCTGTTAATGGACACAACACTGATTGTTGCAGGATGTAAATCAAGACTTTCTGATTGCATTTCTCTGTAAGAACTTAAAGTAACTTTCTCTCCCCTGACTTTTCCATTACATAACCTCATCACACCATCAAAAAAAAAAGCCCCCCAAAAATAAAGGCGTTCAGAAGAGTCTTGCAAACTGCTTCCAAAATGAAATTCCATACATTTCCTGCATTTCCTGGACACTAATAATCCTGTCTTGGACTCTTCCAATCCACCGAGTGACTTTGCAGAATCTTCCAGCTGCTTAAATCTGTCACATGCTGATCCTGATAATCATTTTAATGTTTTTAATCAAAAGTAAGATACTTGCAAATATTATACTGAAGACTCTTTAAAAACAGTGTGTCTAGAAAAAAAATATAAAAACATTTCAGTTCATTCACACTATTTGATCTGAATGTTAGGAGTATGCCAAAACACTTTGAGTCATTAATTGACTACTTTGCCTTACTACCTTTACACGTTTCTGTTGTGGGTCTTACTGAAACTTGGTTAAACGACTCTAAAGAGTCTCTCTACTCAATAAATGGCTACAATCATTTTTTCAGCCATAGAAAAGATAGACCAGGCGGTGGAGTATCCCTCTTTGTCAAAGAGTCTATTACACGATACACTCTTTTATTTTGATTTAGTAATTGGTCATCTTAATACAGATAGTTCTGTCAAATCAATTTTTATTGAGTTAATAGGTGCACCTTGTTCAGGCCACGTTATTATTGGCTGTGTATATAGACATGTACATATCTTGAACACTATTAACAAGGAGTGTAAACCATGTTTTATACTAGGTGATTTAAATATTTATCTACTGCACCCTAACTCAGAAAAATGTGTGAATCTATTATCTGCAAATGCCTTTTATCCCCTTACATCACAAGCCACTAGAATCCCTATTCCACTCAGATTAAGCAAGTTGCAAATACTTTCTCAGGAAATTTCAGGATGTCCAATGTGAAAAATTTTAAATTCTCTGGTATTAAATGGGCTAAGATTATGATAGCAAATTATGCATTTACAGCGTGTAATCTTTTTAGTGATGAATTCTTTGGGACTTTCAATGAATCCTTCCCATATGAAAATCGAGCCATCAAACCTAAAGCTCTAAATCTTGGCTGACTGAAGAGTTGAAAAAATGTATCTCTAGGAAACACAAACTATATAATGACTATCTAACCAATCCCTAACCCTTAAAGTATTCCAAATACAGAAATAAACTTAATCATAGATTAAGTTATTTAGTTAGTTATTAAGTTATTAAGACAATATTCTCAATATCAATTTAATATGCTTAAAAATGAAAAATACATGGAATATCATTATAAATAAGCCTTCTTCTGAAAATGATTGCCCCACAATAAGTTTAATATTAATAATACCATCATAGAGAATTCCTCTGAGATTTCCAACAAATTCAATATCAATTTTGTCAATATAGGTCCCGCTTTGGCTACAAAAATTCCTATCATACCCATTTGTTCTCCTAATATGGAGTCTATTTCCCATCTTCCTTCATTTACTTTTTCTTCTGTAAGTGAGCAAGAAATATATAACATTGTATCAAGTTTTAAGTTGTCAGATCTTCAACTGTTCCCTGCAAACAGGTGTTGTACCAGATCAACTGAAATGGGCCAAGGTTATCCCATTATTCAAAGATGACAAACTGTTCAAACTGTAGACCGATTTCATTATTACCATGTTTCTCTAAAATACTTGAAAAAAATGTGTACAATAGATTAGTCAAATACTTTAAAGATAACAGGAACTATATGACTATCAATATGGATTTCGTGAAAAACCATTCTACCTCCATGGCCTTGGTCCAGTTGGCTGACAGAAGAGTCACAGCTTTAGACAACAAAGAACTCCCAATTGGAGTATTTAGTAATTTGTCAAAAGCTTTTGACACTGTAGATCATCCATCCATCCATCCATCCATTTTCTACCGCTTGGTCCCGTTAGGGGTCGCGGGTGACTGGAGCCTATCCCACTGTAGATCATAATATATTAAATAAGCTTCAAGCTCATGGTGTTATTGGTACTGAACTTAATTGGTTTAAAAGCTACTTGCTTAACAGGAAACAAAATGTAATTTGGAATGGAACTAAGGTTCCATACCAGGTCCTCTTTCATTTCTGATATACATCAATGATTTGCACTCCAGAAGCGCTCTTCATTTTATATGCCAATGATGCCAATATTTTTCTTACATACAAAGAAGAACATAGGTTGATAATGTGTATGAACAATGTTTTAGATAGGATGGATATCTGGTTCAAATGCAATAAGATATCCCTTAATGTTAAAAAGACTGCTTATATGATCTTCAAGCCTAAAAATAGAACTCTATCAGATCATCTTTATCCTATTCACATAGCTAATAATGTGCTTGAATATGTTTCCCATGTGAAGTTTTTTGGTGTAATGATGATCAGCTTAACTGGAAAAAACAGATCTCTTATGTGTCTAACAAAGTTGCCAAAAATATTGGTATTTTACGGAGCGTAAGACATATCTTATCAAGAAAAAATGCTCTGGATCTATGTTACTCTATGATCTATCCCTTCATATCTTATGGCAATATAATATGGACAAACACATATAAAATCAATCTCCATTTCATCTTATTATTAAAATTTTTTTGTTAGAATGGCCACTAACTCTAGCTGGAATGCTCATACTGCCCCATTATTTCAAACCCTGGAGTCATTAAATATATTTAACATCAATAAACTCCAGATAAGTACAGTTGCATTTCAATTTCTTAACTATTTACTTCCTTTCACAGTTTCTTTGTAACTAGATCTCAGATCCACTGTTATTACACCAGGCCATTTGAGCTTCTACATAGCCAGTTCTACAGAACTAGCTTTGGCCAGTTTTCCATTAGGTATAGAGGTCCAGCTATATGGAACAGCTTTTCTGCTTCACTTCACAGCACCTCCTCATTTATGATATTTAAAAAAGATCTTAAACAATTTCTCTTGATGGAGTACAGTACTATGTAAAAGTGGTATGATACAGTGTACGATATCAGTGCAAATATTTGTTATTGTAATCCTTGTTTTTAATTATTTTTTCTTCCTTGGTCTTTTTATCTGGTATTTCTTGTTTGGAATTTGTATTCTCTTTTTTCTTTTAGCTATTTTAAAAATATTTACGTGTTTTGCAAAACTGTGGCAAGCATAGTTTCTAATCTTAATGTTAGGTGGGTTCCTTTTACAATTTTTTCATCCCACCTGTGCGTTTTTCTTATGTTATTGTACACTTTTCTCCTTTGTTCTATTTTATTGTATGCACAAATAATTAAAGAAAGAGTGTGTAGAGAGACATACCTGCAGCATAAAGGGGACGCCTGGTAGATGATACACGCCACGCTACTTTGCATATAATATCATTGTACTCTTTCCTTTCTAAGTGTATGGTGGTGGACAAACAGAAATATGCAGGAGCAACTCTCAAGTTTTCTGTCATCGGCATGTCTGATGGCATGATGTACTGCTGCCCTCTGCTGGATGAAAGAGACATTTAACTAAACTGTGTTTGCCAATAACACAAACAATGGAGACTCTAATATGTACTTATTTCAGCCTCATCCCAGTATTTAGCACTTACAGTGGATAAGCACAATGTGAACACCTGTACAAACAAATACAATGCATAGCATATTGTGTCCACTCAGTTTATGTTTTATAACTTAATAAAGAAACAGATTCACGTGTAAGAGCAGGTAGCACAGCGCTGCACTATGAAAGCACATTAACTAAACTTTTTGAAAGTTTATTTTCATATGTATCTATATACATAAACATTTACAATATGCAAGAGGTACAATCCATAATAACACTATAAGTATGCCGCATAAGAAACAGGTAGAAAAGCTGAACAGTACTTGATGAACAAATGTGTGCTTCAGAAATAATGCCGTTTGACGGGCTGAAAGATTACATGTAGTACAGCTGCATTCTGAATGGAGTAGATAACGCCTTTAGGTAGGTTATTTAAGAGAAACTATCGATGTCTATGTTAGAACAGTAGAGAAGTGTGAAACTCCAGTGTCCTCTCTACTGCTGAAGACATGAGCGGCTCAGATGACCAACACTGACAGTTTATAGGTAGTATGGCGATGGCTTCTTTTTCAGCAGTTTCCAATAAGTCAGAGTAGTTAAAGTATGATTTTATCCAGCAGTGTATATACAGCATGAAAAAGGCATTAATAAAAATGGCATAATAGTATATTCTTATGTTACTGGACTGTAACTGAACTGTTCAAAATACTAGAAGGTTAAAGTATATAAGAGTATATAAAAAGCAAATGTTATCAAGGTCTCTTCTGGAGACATGACAGTAGTACAGTACTGTGATAACATAAAGACGAACAAGGAGTACAGTTTCATTTCAGGCACATTCATCATCAATTACAAATTGCACTGCATTCAACTGGAAGAAATCAATTGGCACTTAAGAACTGTATGAGAAATGTGTTAAAAACCTACAATACAAACTGTCTTTGAAAGTGTTCATCCTTATAGAGGAACTGTTGAGTGGGTGTCATGCTGAGGGCCATTCCATAACCTTGCAGATTCAATACAAGAGTAACATTGTGTCAAACTCAAAACAAGAAATATAATGTACACAAACTGTGATAGTTAAAATGACCTCTTATTCAGAACATCATGTAACACCATTTCTATACAAACAAATCATATAATTCACTTCAATATTTGCAGTGTATACTTCACAATATATATTCAGAATACCAAATACCTCTCTAAAACGGTGACCAATATTTTCCCTTTTACTAGCTGCGAATACGACTATGGAGCAAAGTTTGTTTTTGATATTTTTGCTAAGTGATGTTGTGCCCATCACAGAACACAGGCTGTAACTGTCTCACGTATAAAAATGAATTATGTGATGTTCTCCTGCAGAACCAAACGACTGATTTAATAATCCAGTGGAACCTCAGGTAAAAGACACCAAAATGAAAAAAAGGTTGACTTGGAGGACAATCTTTTGTGGGATGGTCCTTGTAAAAAGGGGAAACAGAGGGAATAAAATGTTCTTTTAGATGAAGCACTTGATGTATCCAAGCTGCTCCTAAAAAGTGAAGGCGCCTGTGAGCTCAGCTGGATCAGCGCATTTGGAACCAAAGAGTTTTCATATGTTAGATCATGGTCCAACAAGAGCTTTCCACTTCTCCTTTCCACATAGTAGCCTCCCTCTGACTCTCCCACTTTTACCTCCTTGCCCCTGGGTGACAGACTTGTCTAAGATCCTTCTAGTGATTAAATTGTCACATAATATTCCACAACAGGTCAGACGTGATGAATCCTTACTGATGGTCTGAGTTCAGATGCAGCAGGTAGCTATGTTGTGCTCCACAGAGGAGTTGCAGCAGTCACGGACAGCAGGGCGTGTTCATTTAACTGAGCGGGTGCTATAAAACAGTAGCCTCCTCCATGGCATTGACCCATCTGAAACACAAGAAAACACAATGGTTCATGGAACACTTAAAGGGGCATTCCACTGATTTTACATGACAAAGTCACTTTACCAGTCACAGGCAGTACTAGTACGAGTTTCCCTACGGGGATCAATAAAGTATTTCTGATACTATTTAGCCTAAGAAAACAGTTGCATAATGTCTTCTTTGTTCGGCTTGGGCTTGGGGACTACACATTTTCAGCAGGGGGTAGGAGTTTGAAAGACGTAGGCTTTTACCATGCAGGGAGGGTCTCACAAAAAGATACTATTGGTTGCATTATGGGAAATGAATGATCCAGTGTTTTTGAAGCTTGATCCATACCAAGGATTAACAATCAGGATATCGCAACGTCTGTGGCTTTCCCCAAATTTAACGGAAATGCAATACTAAATTGTGTTACGTTAAACTGAGTGCCCTGTTAAAACTACACAGCATTAAAAACATACAACTCACTTTGTGAGTTTTGCTCAGTGCTTTATTCAGATGACAGTACATTTTAAACTAGTATATTATCAACAAGTCAGTACACATCTTTAAAAAGGATCATAAAACCTATTCGGCTTCTTTGTCTTGATTTTATGTTTTGTGGTTTGTACACTTCTTTTTGTGGTTTCTAGTTTGTCTTCTCTGTCTCTAACTGGGACATTTCACAGTTGAAAAACCGGCTGATATATTGACCTGGACGATTTGTTGGTTCTAACCTACTGTTCAATAAACATGTTCTGTCAACTTGATTGGTTACCAGCACAGCAGGAATGCCACAAATAGCCACATATTCATCAGACCAGTGCAATGGCGAAGCCTGTTGTCATCTTTCACAGACACAGACTTTAATGCTGTTAGATTAACATTTTTTATCAAAACATCTCCGCTTTAAAGATCAAATATACCAATACGTATTTTAGGTCTTGAAATAAAGAGACAATCTAGACAAATAAACTAAAGATATAAATAATATTAAACCCATGTGGAGCACTCTTTCTATCACTTCGGACAGCAAATGCATGTTTGAAATGAACTAGAGGTACAGATGGGAAGTGTAGTCCACCTGGTTTAGAGGGGAGGTGCTCTTCCTGCTCTTCCACAAACTAGGGAGGTTTATCCTCCTTGCCTACTGTCACAAATACCACACATGCCAACCAGAGGGTTTTACAGATCCCTGGTGGTCTAGTGGCTAGGATTCTGGCACACATGCCAGACATCCCAGTAAACGAGTTTGCCACTTGTGTGTACAGCTCCCTTGTGGTCTAGTGATCACTTAGCTGTCAGTTCCCTGGTGGTCTAGTGGTTAGGATTCGGCGCTCTCACCGCCGCGGCCCGGGTTCGATTCCCGGTCAGGGAATGTGCTTTTAATGGTCACCAATACAGAAATCAGTCTCATCATGTCTAGTGCCAGTGCTGGCATGGATGCAGTGTGTTGATTACTTACTGAATAATAGAGGCCATATAATTAAAACCTGCAACAGCAGGCAATGATGTGCTAAAAGTGAGCATGATTTCATTCAAACGAAAGACTAGTTTTTATTGCAGGAGCTGCATCACATTACATTCCTGTTATATGGTCCAACCCCTGAAGACTGGAAGAAAGGTAGAAAGGTAAATAGTGAACCCTACTGGCAGCTGTCTTGCACTACACACAAGTGTCTACAGCTGATCAGTCGGCACACATGCCAGACATCCCAGTAAACAAATTTGCCACTTGAATGTGTGTACAGCTCGCTTGTGGTCTAGTGATCACTCAGCTCCCAGTTCCCTGGTGGTCTAGTGGTTAGGATTCGGCGCTCTCACCGCCGCGGCCCGGGTTTGATTCCCGGTCAGGGAACTTTCTTTACTTACTGAATAATATTACTTACTGAATATATTCTGAGGCTTGTCTAATGCATGTTTGAAATGAACTAGAGATGAAACTACATCAAATGAACTACAAATGGGTAGTGTCCACCGGGTTTAGAGGGGAGGTGCTCTTCCACAAACTAGGGAAGTTTATCCTCCTTGCCTGCTGTCACAAATACCACACATGCCAACAACGGGCTTTCTCCCAGTTCCCTGGTGGTCTAGTGTTTAGGTTTCGGGGCTCTCACCGCCATGGCCCAAATTTGACTCCTGGTCAGGGAATGTGCTTTTAATGGACACTACTACTGTGGCTGACAAGTGTAAGCGCACTGCAACTTAAGAAAACACATGCAAATAAACAAAACCCAAGCAAATTTGACAACAAATCATCATTTAGTAAACAAGCTGCAAATAATATTACAGAAATGTGCTGCAAGAACACACAACAACAACAGAAGTGTTTCCAGAGGACACTAAAAAGTGATTTATACGGCTTGGACAAGTTTGTTGTCAAGTTTGTTGCCATGGTTTGTGACTCATGAAGTTATTGAAGTCGGGTCCGTGTATCATCCGTTCATGTTTATGTTGTGGGTTTCTGACTTCTACAACTGCTCTATTCTGCGCATGTGTTGAAAGTGCACAGAGCAGAGCGAAAAAGATTGAATTCTGTCAATAATTTTAATGACTTGTGAGGAGATTTAGTGTTTATGACAGATATTAACCATTACTATCCTATCACAAGTGTTGACAGACAACCTGTAGCCTGCAGGATAATCATATAGGCATTATTAGACCAGAAATATCCTGAGGTATAGGCTACAGAAGGCCAAGCACTGTAATGATAAAGAGATGACCTCAGCTTTGTTGATGTTTAAAAAGTTACAAATTACACAGTATCACATTTTTTAAGGAGGGGGGGACTGATTCACCAAAAGTTGACAGGTTATGTTTTGGAAAGACATCCAGTTAATTATCTTACAGGTATTAAATCACTAATGAAGCTGCTTTGACGACTGTGGTCACAAGATGCCGCTGTACGACCTGAGCATGTCAAATCAAGGAGCTTTATTGTCTCCTCATAGTGCATCACAGGATAAACTCCCATGCGTAAAAACGCATATGTGAGGACGAAAAATTTAACCGGTGGGTTTAATGCAGGAAACCTTGCAGACTGTAGATAATGCTATTTATGTGCACTTGGTCACTCCAACGTTCATAACAGGCTACAGTCTGTCTGTCATCACAGATGAACCTGGTTATTATCTCTGATTAACAGTAGTTTTCCAACATTTTTTTTTTCAAATTCCTTCAAATTTACCTTCAGTTTCAGTTTCAAAAATGCTTTAAACTTTTTTTCTGTGAATCAGCGCGCTCCCGCGAGGTAAGTGCACGCTGCATATCAGACTGCACATGCGCAAAGTGGAGAAACAGTACAAAACAAAATAACAGAAAAACAATGAACAGATGACACGGACCCGACTTCATGAGTCACAGACCTTTTTTGCGTCCTCTGGAAACACTTGGGTAGTTGTTTTGTGTTTGCTGCGCATTTCTGTATTTGCAGCTTGTTTTCTAAATGCTGCGCATGTGTCAAATTAATGAAGATGTTTTCATAATCTGCATGCATTGTGTCTTTTTGCATGTGTTTTCTCAAGTTGCAGTGTGTTTGCCCTTGTCGGCCACTGTACACCACAGCTACAATACAGAAATCAATCTGGTCATGTCTATATAAATAGCGCCAGTGCTGACCTGCGTGCAGTGTGTTGATCATCAGCCCTAAAGGTGTAGTAAAGGGTTTTCTTGTGGTAGAGATGAAACATGCTGCTGCTTTCCTCTCCCTCTGGCCTCTCACTTAGCTTGACGGTGAAGCCTTGCAGAGGTAGACTCTCTGAAGCCACTTTATCCTGAAGAAACCAGAGTGAAGACACAGGCATACAAGTTCAAAACACCAATCTTGCTGTCAGCAGCAATATGCAAATAATGAGAATTTCAAGCTTCAAGAAGAACAACGCGGTGCAACACTCAGATGCATACTTGTCAAAAGGAATAGAGAGCACAGAGAATCCCTTCATTAGTCACATAAAGTGTTCTGCCCAGGAGGAAAGGTTGAACAGTGGAAATGTGAGTGTTAAACAGTTTTGTACTGCACTGGCCAGATGTGAAGAAGAAAACGGATAGACAAAGGTTGTGAGGAAATGCCTCTGTGACTGAGTGATCATGAGAGTGTGTGAGTGTTTTGGGGCTGGTGTGGGAGACTCTGTGCCCCCTCACCTCACGGGCTGTGAAGGTGTAGAGCACCTTGTCTTTGAGGAGGAACCACAGCCGTTTCCACTTCCTCTTGCTCTTCTTCCGGCGCTGCAGGCTGCCGCTCATGGTGGAGCCCTCCACAGCAAGCGCCACCTGATGAAATGCATGACACATTAAGTACACATAAACCTGCATTAATGCAAATACACAGATAGAGGGACTGGGTAATATAACCAGAACCTTTTGCAATATAATGGAATCCAGTGCAACAAAACCACAAACTACAAAATGACCATTTTTTTCTGACAGTTTCAACAAGAATTGCCAGTAAGAATAACAAGTCTAGTTTATATTGCAGGAGCTGCATCACATTACATTCCTGTTATATGGTCCAACCCCTGAAGACTGGAAGAAAGGTAGAAAGGTAAATAGTGAACCCTACTGGCAGCTGTCTTGCACTACACACAAGTGTCTACAGCTGATCAGTCGGCACACATGCCAGACATCCCAGTAAACGAGTTTGCCACTTGTGTGTACAGCTCGCTTGTGGTCTAGTGATCACTCAGCTCCCAGTTCCCTGGTGGTCTAGTGGTTAGGATTCGGCGCTCTCACCGCCGCGGCCCGGGTTCGATTCCCGGTCAGGGAACTTTCTTTACTTACTGAATAATAGAAATAACAACTGATGCTTACAACATAATACTGTAGTAGGCAATTATGTGCTGAAAGTGAGCATGATTTAATTCAAACAGAAGGCTAACGCTTGCTGTGCCTGAATGTTTATCATGACCATATGTACAATGAGAAATGGAATTAGTGACATTAAGTGTGAGATACATTGTGATCAAAATTGGGCCCATTAGATGCCATACTCTGAGGCTTTTCAAATGCATGTTTGAAATGAACTAGAGGTACAGATTGGAAGTGTAGTCCACCTGGTTTAGAGGGGAGGTGCTCTTCCTGCTCTTCCACAAACTAGGGAGGTTTATCCTCCTTACCTGCTGTCACAAATACCACACATGCCAACCAGAGGTTTTTACAGATCCCTGGTGGTCTAGTGGCTAGGATTCGACGCTCTCACCGCCGCGGCCCGGGTTCGATTCCCGGTCAGGGAATGTGCTTTTAATGGTCACCACAGCTCCAATACAGAAATCAGTCTCATCATGTCTAGTGCCAGTGCTGGCATGGATGCAGTGTGTTGATTACTTACTGAATAATAGAGGCCATATAATTAAAACCCTCCAAAATGTAGTACTATAATTATGTGCTGAAAGTGAGCATGATTTCATATGCTTAAGTGATTTCAGTATTTCAAATCAAACGTTGCTCGCAGTGCCTGAACGTTACTCATTACAATCAATACTTACTATTAGATACCATATTTTGAGGCTTGTCAAATGCATGTTTGAAATGAAATAGAGGTACAGATGGCAAATAGGAAGTGTAATCCACCTGATTGAGAGGGGTAGTGCTCTTCCTGCTCTTCCACAAACTAGGGGGCTGCAGGCTCTGGAAGACAGCAGAGAGGGGACGGCTGGCCCGGTGAGTCCGAGGGCTGGAGTTACCGCACGCCCCCGACACGCTGCCACCTACAGACATGCATGCAGTTAATACCATATCAAAGAGGAGGAAACACACCAATATATTTTTCTTTCCACTGTACTCCCCCACCTGTGAGACACTTCTACATACAGAAAGCTGAGATTCACCTCTTTTCCTGAGCTCAGCATAGCAGTGGTCACACACTTTGGCCACCCTGTCTTTGAGGTACTTCAGTGGGTATCTGTTCCTGGAACAAGCACGGCACACCACCTGCTCAGAGAGACAGAATACAAAGATTTACAAACCACAGATAGACAGCATCCGGTTTCACTGGTCTATCTTTGACCTCCTGATACTTGATATTTGACCCAAAAAGAGCATTGACCATTTGCAACAACAATAAATACTCTCACAGAATGATTAAAAGCACTACATTAAAGCATGTCACTTGTTTGGTGACTGGCATTATAACTCTTTCATTCATAAATTTTAGATGAGATTAAATGACGAACCTAGAATAATGGGTTTATTGGATACATAGAAACATTAAAAAGTTTCCCCTCTGGGATCAATAAAGTATTAAGCATCCAGTACAATGGAACAAAACTGGAGTTAAGACTGATCACCAACAAGTAGTTTTTGCAGGCCTGTGTGTCTGACCTTGCCACAGGCGTTGCAGTGGTGTCGTCTCAACGTGAGGCTGAAGTCAGAGGTACAGTTCATGCACATCATCACATGAGAAACTGGCACCAGTACAGGAGCAGCCTCACCCAGGGCCATCCACAACTTCTCACGGGCCTGTGGACACATACATATATTAGACAAGGTGAGAAAGATTGAAGATTGAAGCAGATGTTACCGTATGTTAGTATGTGGGGAGACAGAAACTGGCGATTACAAAACACACCTAATTATTAGTGCTAGTTAAAGGAATGTTACATATTTCAGTAGTAAAATTGATCTTAATTAGTCAAACAAGCATTATTACTGTTACGTCTTTTAGTTGATGCATTTTATGAATCAACGCAGATGAAAAATAGCTTTAACTTCATCAAAGAGCCTTTATTTTTTCTTACCTCACTGCAGGGTCCACCAAATGTACAGAGTCCTGCAGCATGGTCTGCTATGGCTCGACTCAATGTGTGGAACCAGTCCTCCCTCTCTCCAACTGAGCTGAGGAGAGAAACACACAAACAATTACAACTGATACTCCTGAAAGGCTTTAGGCTTAACGTCCAGAGTCATTTTGAACAATGGGAGAAAAGTCATAAACAAATTCACACTGTTCATTTCAAGGTTTTGGAGTTGGATGCTCACCTGGCTGAGAGTGTAATAGTGATGTCAGACACCTCAATCCTAAGACAGTTCAGCACGTTGTCTAGGACAGGTTTGCTCACCTGTGTGTGTGTGTGTGTGTGTGTGTGAGGGGGAAAAACACATCACAGTTCAGCCAATAAACATTGTGTTCAGACATAAAGTCAGAAGTGAGCTGAGATAGTCAGAGAAGGGAGACGTTAATGTACCTTCATCCCAGACAGAGATAGTGTGTTCTTAAGCCTGTATTTTCCATCCTGCTGAGGGTAGGTGTACAGCATTATATCGTTCATCTGATAAAGAACATAGAAAGAGGAAATAAGAGGTATATTATGTTAGATTCCACTTATATGTTTATCATGCTCTTAAAAAGAATAACATAGTAGATAAATGAGAATGTGAAACCATAGTTTTAGATTAAAAAAAATGTGTGAAAAAATTACCAGCTATTCCGAATGTAATACCCAATAATTACCACAAGGTAGTGGTGTTGTCTTGAAAGAAATAATTAATATAATAAAATTGTAGCACACACCTCTTTGTTTATTTTATCTTTCTTGTAGGCAACTTTCTGGGCTCAACTGCTTAGATTATGTTTCCTTTCA
Source organism: Siniperca chuatsi (assembly GCF_020085105.1). Classification (NCBI taxonomy): domain Eukaryota; kingdom Metazoa; phylum Chordata; class Actinopteri; order Centrarchiformes; family Sinipercidae; genus Siniperca; species Siniperca chuatsi. The sequence goes on along the minus strand of NC_058043.1, from coordinate 25,387,940 downwards.
CAGCATTCACACATGTCTGTGCAGCCCCTCAGCACAAAATTCCCATGTATGCACACAGCAACAAAAAAGGCATTAAAAGTGTTTATTTGCTTGTCAGACCAAAAGTATTGTGATCCCCTGAACTCACTGAAAGTCCATTGTGTTATGAGAGGTATTTAATTTTTTCCCAGACAAAAGAGATGACATCATCGGTCACACCTAATGTGTGCTCTAAACATCCGCTGGGGCCGTAAAGGCAGCATCCAGGAATTCTCCACCCTGCTCCAGGCTCCAGGCCTCCCCTCGCCCTCCCAGCCTTCTCAGGCTACACTGAGAACCAGGACTGGGTGGAACCAGCCACCTTCACCACAACAACAACAACACAAACAGCCACAGTTACGGGTTCACTGGCTGGAGACAAAACAGTGCATGATAGCCAAGGCCGAGCCCTGCCTGCAACCTCTGGGCTGCAGCCACCGCAGTTCGTCTGCTCCACCCTGCGCTGCTCATTTACTTGAAGATTCCTTCCACAGAATCCCAACCAAGAGCCAAGTTAACAGACTTCACAAACGACTTTCCCAGATGAGACACAACATGTACCTACTTGACCCCTTGACACCTAAGCCATTTACTTTTTCAACATTTCTCATTCACTCGTGCTCTCTTCCCTCTGACAGCTTTCTTTATCTCTGTCCTCCTTTCAATCCCTTCCCTCACTCATTCACCCTGCTTCTCTTTCTTCTTTGAGCCCAGGCTTGTGACACGGTTGCAGCTTCTCTCTGTCGCTGAGGTGAGTGATGGCTTTCATCTTCACTGTTGTTTGGATTCTCTTTCCTTAAAAGCCCATAAATAACAGCTGACCCACTGAAGCCGTCCACTTCAAGAGAGCGAATGGCTATATAACCCTAATAGCCTACAAGGTTGAACCACCAACCCTTTTCAGCTATTGCTCTACTGCAATCTGCAATCAATATTTAGAAGGACTGGGAGAATGATGGAATAGAGCAAAATCAAGAAAAAGATAAATAAATCCATATCTTCACGTTATATTCTCAAGTATAAGCCATAATCATAAATGCTGCTCCTGCAGATATATAGCTCAAGCATTATTCATAACATGAGACAGCACTGATTGCACATGGAACAATAGAGTGGGCTTCTCTATTTCACGTTACGTGTTTGTGTAGCACCACCACCCCTCCTCCACCACCTCCTCCTCCTCCCTGCATTCTACAGGGTGTCTGGCCTTCACTTTGCTGTCAGTCCCCTCCCAGTACACAGGAAGCCAGCATCCAGTGACCCACACCAAACATCCTGTAAGGAAGTGGGGCCCTGGAAAACAAGTCCTGAGACGGGAGGAGGGGAGAGGAGAGGGAGGCCCTTTCTGGATGGGTGTGGTGCCAAGTGGAGGTCTTACAGCCTTGGCCTCATGCCCCCCTCCCAACCTCACCTACCTTGCAGATCGACCTCCGCCCAACAGCCCCCCATATTTTCGCAGACCACACTAGCTTTGTTTTCGCCACTGCTTCAATGGTATGGCAGGTGTTTTCTATTGTAGTGCACCATGTTGAATCATTGATGTAGCAATGATTTAACCCCTTTGTCATTACAAACTCATGGTGTGCATCCAGATATTGTTCAAACCCACAGAGCTTTATTTTGAAAGTTACCAAATATGTGAAGTGAAGTTGAATTTTGGGGAAATAGGTATAAAATTATGCAAATATGGAGTCTTGAAGTTCCATGCTCAACTGGAGTCTTGTCTTTGACTATGTCACTCAGTAAACATTATATAGCTTCAATGAACAAGAAATAGATTTGAATAATAGTTTGACATTTTGGGAAATGTGCTTATTTGCTTTCTTGCCGAGAGTTAGATGAGAAGACTGATACTCTCATGTCTGTCTGTTCAATTTGAAGCAGGAGGTTATCTTAACATAAAGAACGGAAACAGGGGGAAACAGCTACGTTGGTTTGTCCAAAGGTGAAAAATACACCTACCATCTCCTCTGAAGCTCACTAATTAACACCTTATATCTTGTTTGATTAATCCATACAAAAACCATCATGTGAGGTTGCCAGAAAGCTGCAGGCTCCAGGAAGTCACTGTGCCTGGCCAAGAAATAGCCTGGCACATAATCCCCTCGTAAAACCACAAACTGTCATTATTACACAACTTAAATATAAGGTGTTAATTAGTGAACTTAGAGGTGGATCTTTTATCTTTGGACAGTGCCAGGCTAACTGTTTTCCTCTGCTTCTAGTCGTTATGCTAAGCTAATCGCTTGTTGACTGTAGGTTCATTTTTAACAGACAGATATCAAAGTAGTATGGACCTTCACATCTACAGTAACTCTCAGCAAGAAAGCTAATAAGCATATTTCCCAAAATGTTGAACTATTATTTTGAAACTACGGAAGGGAACAAAAGGGGAAAACAGTATTTTAAAGTTCTCAACAGAGCCCCCCAGGTGTTCAGAGAACGTTGGGGGGCACTGGAAGCAATATACACATTTTCTCTAAAATACCATAAATTCTCAAATAGTGCAAACGTATGATGATCTTGTAGAATATGATGCATTTCTGTAGATTAAACTGCCCAACAGTACTTAAAGTAGTTAAAATTAGCTCAACCTTAAACATCTACAGCAGTAAAATGCAACATACACATTAATGCAGCAGTAATCCATAAACATAATATATAATAGTAAAACGCTGACAGGGAGCATTTTACTGCACAATGAGTACTTGCAGAACTTTTACTTGTAGTGGAGTATTGTCACAGTGGGGTTGGCAATAGTACTTTTGCTTAAGTAAATGACCTGATCACTTCTGGTTGCAGTATATTAGCTGCCACAGAAAATAATAAATAAGCCCCTGTTTATGTAACGTTACTACGGCATCTTCTTGTACTCTTCACAGCAGAGTTGCTCCAGACTGTGAACAGCTAGCTACTTAGCAGCTTCGAATCAGGCTAAAGTCAATTAAATAGCCTAAAACCGGACGACTCCCATATACGTTTTGGAGCTGCAGAGCTGGAACCGCGGGTAGAGAAATCAGATCGTGTTTAAGTTAGCTGTTTAACTTTATATTTCTTTTCTGTGCTAGCAAACACACAGCCTTTCACTAACTATTATATTGCAACTTGAGCTTATAAACTTTATGACAGACTAAAGTAACGTAACTACCCCTCAGTGGCGACCAGCGGAAACACTGAAAACTTGAATATGACGATATGGTCATCTGTTATATCGCACATTAATGAATATTCAAATATATCGAATATATATCGCCAAGCCCTACTTCAGGCGCACTATGGCTGAAACTAACTTCTCTCCAACCCGCAGTGAAGGCCTATAATATAGGACAGCCTGCATATCCTTCTGCTTTTTTTCCTTGGTAGGCTGCTCTTGTTTTCCGTTAGAGCAACTAATAAGAATGTTTCTTATTTGGCATTTCTGATTGGCTGCTGTTTGTGACCGATAACGAGACCTAATTAAAGTTTGAATGTCAAATTCCTAACTGTTGCATTTGTTTAACACTCATAAAAAAAAAATTATAATAATAAATATAATTTCTATTCACATGGGTTTTTTGCTCCCTGGGAAACTAATGATAATGATATTCCAAATCATTGTCCAGATAAATCTGTTATTTGGCATTCAATGACATGGTTTTTTAATGATATCACACAGACTAATAATCAACATTAATATTCAGGGAAGACAATTAGCCTACATTTTATTTGATGGGGGGCGGTAAGGGACCTGGATAATAGAAAGGGAAGTGCTGGCCCAAAAAAGGTTGAGAACCACTGGCTTAAACGCTACAGTCTAATAATGCATCGGAAAGTAAGAGTGATATGGAAAGAAGATAGAAATATTACCAGAAACAGGTGTCGGGGCTGCCTGTTTTTCCTTGCGACCTTCATGAGTGTGCCCTCTTTGACAAACATCTGTCAAAAGAAAAAACACACACACACACAGAAAAAGCATAAGAAAGGCATGTTAGGTCGTCACATTGCTGCTTACATCAACTATGTTTTAGACCACGTGACGGCCTTCTAATACTGTTCTTCACATGTCATTACAGAACGATGTGTTGCTGTGTTTTGATAGTGAAACAGTAACACTGGCCAGAAGGGGCTACATGGTGCTCACCCTTCCGGGTTTCAGGAGGTCCCTCTTGCCCTTCACGCTGTACTCTATGTGGACCAGACGCAGCAAGTTCTCCTGAGGGAGCAGAGAGAGCAGAGATGGAGGGAGATTATCCAGTGATGGACGGAAAAGGAGGCAGAGAATGAAACTGTCCCTGTTTGTTCGTGAATGAAAGGGAGGTAGGTGGAAAGGGATGTGATACTGAAAACTGAATAGGGGGGGGGGCAGAGATAGAGGGAGCTTGTGTTTACACTGTCTGTCAGCTTGTGTGCGTGTGTGTGGATGCATGTGCATAGAAGGGAAAAAAAAGCGAGTGTGATAAACAGAGGAGGCAAGCCAAAGTGAGGCACGGGGGATCTTACGGTGAGAGGCGAGAAAGACAATGGGGGTGTGGGGTTTGTGAATTACCTCCATGAACTGCTCATGTTTGAGGGGGGAGCTTAAAACATGTCCACCCTTACACTGCTCCCTTTGTAATCATTACACCTGGGACTTTCTGATGACATCATCTTTCCTCACCCCTTGTGTTAATCAACAAGCTGTGGAGGCTGGCGCCAAAGAAGGATAGACCTCTCCTTCACTCCAGCATGTCATTTAGAAGAGGGATTCATACTCAAGAAAACCTTAGCTGTCTAACTTCTTCACGCTTGATCTCCATTCGAAAATTGCTCTTTCATTGCCAAGCGGAGAATAAAGACGTGTCTCAAGCGGCATGCTGGGCTGTGAATATATCAAACTCAACAGGAGCTAAACAGTCTGAATGTTATAAACACTTGGAGTGTACCCAGAGTAAACTCACCCCCTGTTTCAGATTGTCATTGGCCTGGTCTGCCACCTCGGACACGATCACCAAGGCAGCTGCAACACAAACAGAGAAAGAAAGAGAGAGATTTATGCGCAACCGAATTCAATACAGACACACTCAGTGACTGTGACTCAACAACTAGGGCCTGATACACGTCGAGCAGCTGCAGTGTGTATGCATGTCAGTATGTCTTTGACTACTGAAAAAACATCACTATTATGGTCCCGGTTATGAATATCACAGAGCTCCATTCTGCAGGTTTACCTTGCGTGTCCTCGTATTCTTTAGAATCAGGAGAGAGGTTGTTCAGGTAATCTGGAGAAGACACAGAAAAAATAGTCAAAACATGAAAATATGGCACTCAAACTGATTATTTACAATTGAATGCTTCCTAAGGAAAATGGTGACAATTTTTCAATTGTAAAGTGCGGTGTGTTCAGTGTGCAAGGCTAATCCACGACATTATGCTAATACTCCTGTCTTTGCTTGTGTTTGTGAATTTTAAAGCAAGAGTATATAACTATTAAAAGAAGAAATAACACATTTCCTCTTACATATAAAAACTTTAATTCATGAGGGTTTTGCTGCTACAGCCTTAGTTTGGTACATGAACAATACGCTGTACGCTATGAACAGTAGCTAGAGGTGAGTACTGTTAGCTACCGCTAGCAAACCTTAGATAGATATTGCCATGTAATTTACATTACTGTGTCAGTTTGCAGATCTTCTCTACATGTGATACTGTTACACTAAGTTTTAGCAGTTATTACTCTCCCATAACTGCTATTACTGACCACAATGGCTGCTATTCAGCAAAAATTACATGGGCTTGCTTTAAAGATTACTATGTACATGCGTGTGTTTGTGTGTTACCTGTGAGCAGCATTCGATATTGAAGTACTCTCACTATAACCTGCAGCAGCTGGTGTTTCAGTGGGACATCATCTTCTTCTGGGCTTCTTGTCTGCACACACACACACACACACACACACACACACACACACACACACTAGTTAGATTTTCAAAACAGGTAAATATACAGATATCACAACTTTACGTGGGTTACAAAAATGTTTGACAGATATGCTAAAGGTGCTTTAAACTTGTCACATTCACATAGTCTATGCTTGAACTTGACGCATTGTATCTTTTTATACAGTCTATGATTGTATCTTATATGAAAAGTTTTTTATTAGTGTTCATTTATTGAATTGTTTAACTGTATATGCCACTGCCAGTCATTTCTGCTGAATAAAATTATAGTGAAATTAAAATCTTCCTCCATGTGATGTCCCACCAAATGACCCCTGGGCGTCCCTGAACAGCACCCAGAAAACCACAGCTCTGTGTCTTCTAAATGAAGGTAACCTCTATAATACAATGCTGCAAGTCAAGGTCACAAGAGACCAAGGGAATACTGTCGGACTGGCTGACCTTCACGCATCTTTCCAGCACAAAACCTGAACAGCTCCCATTCTTCGCCTCAGAGTAGTCATTTGCAGGTGAAAGGGGACATAAATTGGCACAATCAAAGAGAGCTTTAGAAAATCAATCAGGATTTAATTGTCTCTGACAGGTATTTATGCCCTGAGCGGTAGAGGAGCAACAGGGGACTGGGCTCACACACACACACACACACACACACGTTGTTTTTTCTAATCCAATGAAGTCCTATCCTTCATTAGAGAGGCACAGATAGCACCCTGCGGGAAACAGCATCTTCATCTTATTTACGGTGCACACACATACACACGGACACAAACAAGAACCCACACAGACACACTTAACTAATCTCAGACACATTCACAAACTCATACAATACATACAATATACTATTGATGCACCCCTCCACACACAAGCAGATACAAACACACACACACACAGACCTTGGGCTGGTGATGAGATAACACTGATTAGGCCTGTAAAGGGGAGGGATGGGATGCGAGTTAAACACACCACTCTTTGTCTTCATTATCCCAATCTGGAGTACAGGAGTCAAAAGTAAAACAGAGAGCTGATGCCTCTTTTAGTGAGCAGGCCTTCACGAATACTCACTTTCTCTTTTTGTTTCTATTACAATTTTTTTTTCTCTCATCATCCGTTTCTCCTTAACTTTGGCCCTCAGCAACAACCTCTGAGTTTCTCTCACTTTTCTGTCTCCTCTATCCCCCCTCCTCTCTCCCGATCACTGCATGATGCATCGAGTACAATAATAACCAGCTCTCCATTATTAAACTCGCTTGGCTTCAGAACATCCGCTCTCCTCAAGTGTCGATTGTAAATTGTCATCCAATTGACACTTGTTCAGAAGAAGTGGCTTTCCAGAGATGGTAATTAGTGTGTGGCTTGTTTGGGCGAGCGAGCCAAATGGAGGAGGAGAGAAGAGGGAGCATGTGATGCCTCGTGCTGGGAGATAAACGTACACACGCAACACACACACACACATGCACGGACAAACAAACACACCTTTCAGACTCTGTCACAGCCAGCTGATTTTCTGCCTGCACACACGCAACTGATCTAATTGGGGAATTGTAAAGGAGGCTGCTTCTCTAATTAGCTTCTGTCTGCCTCATTGCCCTGCTGCCTTTACAAGGAATTCACTCCATCGTTCTCTCCCTCTATCGCTCTCTGTCCACCTGCTGCACAGCCTCTCCTCCTGGGCTTCTTGCACAAGAGAAAACACACAGGCTTCACACAAACATGAGCCATGACATGAATATAAATACAAATATATAAATAAAAGCTGGAGTGCTTTGGAAAGAGATTTCATAAAACCAGTTCCACAAGATCCACACAATTTGTGTATGGACATGCCCCCGCAAAACAATCAGACACAAATACAACAAGGCGCAAACACTCTCACACAAAGGGGACACACACACACTGCACTGTGTTGGCCAATGTTTATAGATGGTGCGGTAAACAAGCAACTGGCTGTGGAGAGGAGGCTTTAATCCTGTAAGGGCCTAGCTCTGATCTGATCAGGATCTGTGGCTACTTCATCACTGTCATCACCACATCCGCAATGAAATTACTACCACTTATTCTGCTGGACTTTGGCTTGTAGCAATAAAGGCGCAGGAGCAGCAGGGTGGAGAAAAAAGAGAGGTGTATGAGGGAGGTAAGGGTTTAAGTCTTGAAACAGCAAAAGAGAAGAAAATAGCTAGCTAGAGACTGATGGAAGAATGAACATTTTTACATTTTCAAAAATGGCTGCAAGCAGTAAATGAAAACATTCAGATCAGTATTTCCACTTTATACTGTAAAGTATAATGACTTGTGAAGTGTCAAACAGCTAACAGATAAATGACTGTTGTCCCTCTCAGTAGGTATATCCCGTGACCTGTACGATCCTCCTTGCTTTCCCTTGGCCCTCCTTCTCCCTTATTACAGTGGGGTCACACACACCCTGCAATTCCCAAGGCAGTGCTCTGATTCAATGCTGCATCCATCACACACACACACACACAGAACGCCCTGGTGTAGGAGGGTGTGGAGGACTGACCCCATTACAGGCTTATATGCAATATGGGAAACGTAAACACAATATGCAGTGTGTATTTGCAGTGGCAGGTGTAGTGAATCTGCCAGTGGACTGAGAAAAGGTTATTGAATATGCCTCTGGGTGTTAATTTTAGAGGTGTAGGATGAATCACAGTCTTTAGATAGACACAAGTGATGAGTAGGAAAAAAACAGCCCAATGTTTATTCAGACCAACCTTTCTACAGAGAAAAAATATGCTTGTGTCCTTAGATATGATGATATCCTACATTTATTCCTCTTTGCAGATCAGTCCATTTATGGCTACTCCAGATAGCAATTAGTGGTTTATGATGTGAGAAAACTTTGTGAGGCTACAATGAAGTGACACATTATTGACTTTGATCAAGGTTATCAAAGGCTAAATTATTAGCTGACGTAGACCAAGTGTGAAAACATGCTGTAAGATACTAAAAGTCAGTGCTGACTGAACATGATGCAGTTTAGAGTCTTCATCTCTCATCTCCCCTTCCTTGTATTTACATTAACTCCACTAAAGTCTGGCAGAGCCAAAGTTTTTCTGGGAAGGGGCAGCTGCTGCTGAATATTCATGAGCGGAGACAGTTGGTGCCTTGTCCGTTGGCTTTTCTTATCAAACTAGAAACGCCCAGAACCATTGTGAAGTGAATCGGAGTACAGCAATGGACTTGTAATGCGTACATTTGGGGAGAAAGGTGCTGAATTGAATAGGTAACTTTGTGAAACCCAAATATTATCATAAACAGAAGCCTGGGAAAGACTTTTAAATTGAAGCACTACACTTGTTTATACATTCTTTCTAATTACTAAACAAAGACTAAATAAAAAGAAATAATTTTAATTTTGTCTATTTTTTATTCACGGCAGTGTTAACGGAATTGTGATTAAATTCTATAAATCAGGACACAACCGCATGGAAATGAGAAATCTCTTGCTGTATCTCTGTGGTCTTATCTATAGGCTCTCTTGCTATCCTGTATTTTAGGTAAAAATAGTCAATTGTATTGTTACCAGCTGTGACTATACCCATTCCTATTCAACATAAGGGTAAGTGGACCAGGCACAATCTGTGGAACACTGTGACAGTTTTAGAATGAGCTTTTGCTGAATTTTGATCCCACTTCCCCTGCTCTCCAGGGAGGATCAAGGATGAAGAGATCCATGCTGGATAAAGAATGAGAATTTGGTGTTGCGTGGGTATAAAATATGTGAGCATGACAGTGGAAAGGTCGGTCCCACGGAGAGGGGCAGAATAGAGAGGGTTTAGAAAGGCCATTAGCTCCCCGTGGAAGCTGGGTGACAAAATCTAAGTTGAGAGCCGCTGAGTGAGTGCCAGGGGAAATACCAGGTTCGATCTCTGCTCCCTGGAAACACCCACAAGGCTTCACTTTCTCTCCACAAACATGATAAAAAAACATACTTCTAAAAGTTCCCCTTTGAAGAGGATCTTTTGGTATTGAGCAGTGCTCTGAACCGACATTCACTATACTCAGCCAAATAACAAACACATAACAACACATGGGAAAAAATGGGAATAGACAAAAAGACTTAACTGTTGGCAGGAGACACAATATAGAGTTGCCTTTATCTGCTCAGACTCTAGTCTGTCTGTCTGGTCAGTGTTTTACCTCAAATTTCTTGACAATGTTGGCGAAGGCCAGGTTGTTCCTGCAGCTCTCGTCCAGTAAGGACATGCTGCGATCATACTCTGAGATATAGGTGTCAAACACTCGCAAGTCCTCCCGATGTGACAGGATCACATCTGCTACCTTTTGGGTCTCCTCCCTACACAAAAGGAAAATCAGAGATTTAAGTACATTCTCTTTAGTCATTTCATGAACAGTGAATAGTGATTTAAAGAAAAAAAAATCAATCCAAAAATCTATGTCTATGAAGTGCAGTGCATTCCAAGAGTCTGTAACATATTTATATATTTTGTAACCACTTTCCCTCATCCGGCGTATTTCTCGTCCAGTTACTGATTTCCTACATTTCCATAATGATGTTTGACAACCTTTAGCAAACAGATGTAAATATTTTGCTTTCAGTTGTGTGACTGCACAGCATTATGGTCTCTAAGGGATAATACTTTGTCCCTTTTATGATTGTGGAACATCTTAAAATGTTAAGTGTAGAAAGAAGTTATTGCTGAGGGTCTCATACTGAAGCACCACAACTGATGTTTCGTTTTGATAGTTTGACATTTCGGAAAATGATGTGCTTTCTTGCCAAGAGCTAGATGAGAAGATCGATACCACACTCATATCTGTTCTCTTATTATAGCACAAAGCTAGCTGTTTCCCCCTGCTTCCAATCTTCATGCTAAGCTAAGCTAGCAGGCTGCCTTACATTTAGTGTATAGACATGAGAGTGGAATTAAATTTTTCATCTAACTCTCTGCAAGAAAACATATTTCCCAAAAATGTCCAGCTATCCCTCAAAAACAAAAAAAAATCAGCACCAAATTAAGAAGGAGAAAAGTATACCACCAATACTTTAAGATGGATTTCTTTTAAAGGACAAAAAAGTTGATATTAAATATTAAAGACACCTTCAGTGCGGTGTTGATGGCTGCCATGCAAGGCCTTTTGGTTGAGGAATGACCTCTTGAATTATTATATGATCCTGCTGTGCATTTTGAAAAGATAAAAAGTAAAGCAGGGGTATGAATTATGGCCATAGCGGAAGTCTCTTTACTCTGTGTGTATTGTGGCTACATTTCTGAAATACACCACTATGAAGACTGCACATCAACTGTAGTGTACAACAACAGGCCACAGCACAACCAACAGTAACACCCATTGTGTTTCTTACCACTGAATAATGTGTTCCTCCAGCTCTGTAAGGATGCTGCTGTGGAGGGTGTAGACCTGGGGCAGCACGCCCAATATCTCTCCTAACCTCTGCTCCTCCAGAACAGGCTCCCCTTCCTCACCCTCAGCCTCTGTCACTGCTGACCTAAAGTCCTGCACAAGAGAGGGAAAACAGGGTTTGTGAGAAGAGATTTTTTAATAAGACAAAAGTGTGAGGTGGAAAAGAGAGAGGAATGGAGGAAATGGTTGTTAGGAAGAAAGGAGGAAGGGAGGGACAACAGGAGAAATGAAAGGCATAGAGGAATGAGGAATGAAGAGGGGGAGAAAAATGGAAGGAAGGAAGGTCAGATCCTCCTAAACATCCTTCCTGCCACCCTCCCTTCAAATCACCTCAGTGCCTTCCCGCCACTTTGGGCTCTGTCCAGGCATTCAGGAAAGGCGGCACTGCTTGCACAAGACTAACATACCAGGTGTTGTTGCATAATGACCTCGGTGCTCAATGACACAATGCAGTTTTGTACCTAGTCCCCACTAGTCATTTCTCTGTAGAAGAGAACCTAAAAATTCACTGATATACAATGAATTTGCCTCCACTGAAGTCCATTCCGCACACATAAAACATAAGCAACAGGCATTAATAGCTGCAGTGTCAGTGACTAAGACGACTTATGTGAGGAGTTATGGCACATGGGAGCAAAAAACCAGGGGAGAGGTTATTCATCTACTCAGCAAATGAAGACTAAAAATAGATGAAAGTAGGTGAATCGTTAGGAGGTGTCAACATGCTTTAAAAAATCTCAGTTTTCACTGTGGGCAAAGCTGTCTGGCAAACTAACGTCACATATAAAGCCTTGGTGTGTCTGTAAGGGATAAGTGTCTGGAGCCCATCTATTCCAGTTCTGAGTAAAGCACAGACATAAAACAAATAGAGTTGTCCCAGTCGACCGAGAGATAATGTGGTGACACTGGGCGCTTCAGAACATGCCGTTCATCATGCACAATCGATCGCGTATGAGTTAACATTCATCACGTCTGCCGGGGAGAAGAACAGCTACTTTAACGGGCCTGGTTGACTCTGTGTCCCAGGTTGCACCCCCCCCCCCCAGACACACGCACACACGCACACACACTCTCTCAGATCCATGATATTTTCCGCATGTGAGGCATGTCAAGAAGCAACGTTAAGCAGTTGGTTGAGCAGTCATGCTCGGTCATAACTCAGCATAGAGAATCTGTTCAGAGGTCACGGACTACAAATGAGAAAAAATAATAAGTCTGAACCTCATATGCTGAAGCTGTCATTGGGAAAGTCCTATAGAAGAGGAGCATGGCCTCCCTTCTTATGTGGAGACAAACTCTGGAAACTCTTTGTCTTCTTGTTATTCCTTATCAAACAACAGAACAATAGCTCATGTGTGCCTCTCACTTAATGCCGCTTTCTGTTTTTGTGCATATTGTGCCGCTGGAGAGTTTCCCAGCTGAATTACTCAAGTTTCATGCTAATTATGACATCAGTCTGCATCAAACAGTAACTAATATCTCTGACACATTACTGTTTAAAGTTTGAAGAATAAAAAGACCCTAACACTGTGCCTATGCATTATGCAACAGCATGATGAAAACACCCTCAATGTCACCTTTGAAAGGTGGCAAAAAGATTCAATGAAGTTGTATGGTAACACTGAGGAGGCAAGCCAAGGTTACTCGGTATCTTTTAAAGTGAGAATTTGTGAAAACAGATCATTTACACTGAATTAATAGTTGAGGCTACACATGGGCCTTACTGCCAAAATGTCACTTCTGAAGCACTAATGCTCATGTCGACTTGCAGCATATGTTTCTGTCTGTACTTTGGCAGGCAGCAGCTAATTACTATAAGTGAGCATCATGATGAGATTGCAGATTTATGATTATTAGAGGGGTCCATTGTATAATATTTGCATTAGTTGCTGTTTAATGGCATCAAATTACACATTACACAAAGCAGCTGCTTTTGTACTCACAGCAGGCTTTCAATCATGGTGAGGGGGCACACATAAGAAATTCAGCTTATGACCTTATTCAAGGTTAAAAGGTACAGACTGACTGATGGGCTTCTCTGGGTTCAATGACTCTACCTGTCAGATTTGTACTAGCGACCATCACCTTAATAGCAACTCTTCCACACCATTCTTTAAAAGGTGTTGCCTGTCTGACCTCTCCTGCATGGCTTTCCTTTTTGATTAAAATTAAATAATTGTTTTAACTGTTTCACTGTCATTTATGTGGTATTTTTGGTAAATATCCGTCTTTGTTCCCAACTCTGCAGGGATGCGGCCTTGTTTTGACAGTCAGTGAGTGGGAAATGATGGAAATAGATGACAACAGTTGGCTGTGATGCATGGTCGACCTCGAGAGGCTTACCACAGCTCACCTTTAAATCCTCTGTCCTGCATTAACTACACTCGTTACTCTACTGAGAGGAAAATTTTCCATTTTATGGCCAGCCTAGTCATAAGGAGCTCATACCAATATATATATATATATATATATATATATATATATATATATATATATATATATAACCAATATAAAAGGTCCCAACAGCCTTTTTGTGACCTTTACGTGGCAGGTTGCCAGCTGAGTTACTTGAGTATCAGAGTACACATATCAGTTGAGCAAGGATACAGCATCAGCAAGAGCGCCTGGTGTATGCATGCTGTGTCTTACAGCTGACCACACTGAAGTACAACACGTCAACTTTGTCAAGACCAGGAAGTAGATCTTGCTGCAACATTGATAAACCTGAGCAGAGCCTTACAACAGGGGGGAGGAGGAGAAGAAGGAGACAGAGACTGGGGAGCAGACACACAGGATATGAAGTTATCTGTAGGTATTCAAGAAAATGTAATAGGCCTTGAAGCAGCAGACATTTAAAGCTAATGTGACACGTTTATGGTGTGGCAGCAAAGGTTTTTTTTTTTTTACCTCTTGAAGGTACTTGAGGGCGCTGACGTGTCTGGAAAACAAGAAGAGAGAAACACAAGATTTAATTATAACCTTCTACACAACTATGTTAATCTTTCTACAAGACTCATTATATTATCTAAATTATGCATGATGAGAAAACTACATCAGAGGAATGGTTAAGTGTGTAGCAGGGCAAAGGCAAGGCTGGTGTGTTTAATAAGTTACACAAGACACTTGTGTAATTGGCTGTCAGTTACTCTGCGTGCAGCTCGGTGAATTAGCTCAGGAGCAGTTGAGATACAATTGGAAGGAATAGGAGAGTAGATATTGGGCCACAAAAAGACAAAACATCAGATTTGGATGCATGTGCATGGAATGTGTTTGTGTATGGAAAGCCACTTGCACACCTCACAATGCAGATACTCACAGTCTCTCTGAGTCGACGAGCTCTTTGGCGACATAGAATGCTCGGGATCGGCCATCAATCTGGGTGACGGGGAAGGAGAACAGTGGGAGATGAATGAACACAGCTAATGTTTAAAGGCTCTCTGGGCACTTATTCCTCTCAAACATTAATAGGAACAGCTACACAGCAGGCAAGGAAAGTGGCAAAAACGCAAATTCACTTTTTTTTTTTTGGTTATATTTCTGCTGTCAAAATAAGACCGATTATGTCATTACAGTGCAGCATAGACATGAAGGCTTTCTCAAATACAGGACTTTTAAATTCAGATGCATTATGTATGAGAGGCTGTGTGTGTGGTGACAACAATGCTGCCCATTGATTTAGAGGCTAATCACAGGGTCTCAAAACATCCGAGCCAAAACATAACATTGAAGCCATTTAGGGATTTACCGGCAACGCTCCTGTGCTTTATCAGTGTTATTTTTTCCTATGTTGGGCATTTCACAAATACAGCATTAAAGGCACACTGATCGTCATTTCCGCAAAATAAAACCAAAACACACTTCCATTAAATGAAACTGTTCCTAGGGCCAGTTCAAGTCTCTCTGGTCCTCTTCCTATTTGTTTTTTCTTCAATTTATTAGAAATGTTTCTTTGAAGAAGAAGAAAACAAGGATATGTGTGTCACATGATGGGAGCAGGGGTCTGATATTATTGTGGATGCAGCAGGAAGGGTGGGGGGCCATCTCTGAGCTATGGCTGCCTTTGTACTGTACGGAAGTCTGGGGAGTTTCAGGTGATACATTTCAACTAAAACAACAGTGAATCAGAAGGAAAAGTTCATGTATATATTAAGTCCCAAGTATCATAAGTATAATGGATCACTCTGGACCTGTATATGTCCCACAGAACAATTGATTCAATCCTATAATTTTATGGTATGATGTAATTTTTTTATTAAAATCTGCTAGATGCATATATCCATAAAATTCCAAACTAAGGCCTATTAATAAGATAAAGTAATCATTAGGGCCCTTTCAGCATTTCTTGCTCATCATGTTGACTTGCTGGACCAGTTGGTAGCTCAGAGGATTGATTTAAACACCTTCTACCCTGCTTTCATTTATTTCTGTATCCCATATCTCACCTGTCTGTCATAACTTTGCTCCGCAACCCCCTCTTCCTCCTCTGAGGTACGCCCATGGTCTTCATCCGCTGACAGCCCAGCAGAGACGGGGTTCAGTGGGAAAGGCTCCGTGTAGGCACTGCCAAGGGAAGAATAGACAGTATGAATACAGCAAAACAGAACTGGTACTGAAATGTGCATATTTAATACTATAACAGCATCTACACTATAGCATGTGTTCAATAGCATTGCTTTAACCATAATGAAGACACTGAATATTTTCAATGGGGAATGCAAGAAGGCATTGAGGACACATATTCCAAATAGCACATTTACAGTAAAAAGCCACTGCATACTATCTTTACAGCAGCATATTCTCAAAACACTGAGCAATACTCCAAGTCCCCTGTAAATATATGTTTTCCCTTTTCCTGTGTGTGTCTCTGAACGTTTCCACTCCTCATATGGAGTCCTCCAGTGGCACACTGTAATCCCTTTCATGATTTGTTCTTCTCACAGATGGCACAGTTGTGTTAGCACACTGGTAATCCTTTTGTGTGCTGCTGTACCTGAGGGGGGCACACTCTAGGTCATTTCACATGTAATCCCTTTAAATGCTACCTGTGGTAATTATTAATGTCCTCTGGCCCATTAAGACCCATTCAGCATGTCTGACCAAATTCAAATTGCCAGGATGATAACTGGATAACAGGTATTCTCAAAGTGCTATTGGATCAGTTTACAATGAGATGCAGAGAGCAGCAGAATAGCAAAATGTGTAGAAATGCACTGGCACGAGGACACTTAGATGTATTATCCATTAAGTTCTGCTATAGCTAGTATTGATAATACTGTAGGTACTGTGATGAAACATAGAATAATGCTAATAATATCAAGTTAAACTGACTTATGATGTTAAAGGAAAAATAAACTCTTGGGGTATTTATAGGAATCTTTGATTTCTGACATTCTGCACTGCTTACTTAAAGTGAAATATCTCCAGGAGCTCCTTTGCATTCTAGTCATTTAGTGAAACTGTTATGTCTGCCTTTTCTATGATACATTTCCATCTCATCTGTGCAAAATGGTATATAAATGTAAAAAAAAAAGGTTGCTCTTTGATTCTGAGGGACATTTATTATCCACAGGAATATGAAGAAAAGAAAAAGGATTTTTCCCTTAAGTTGTGATGTCAAACGACCTCACAGATGTTCCCATCTAGAGCTGCAGCTATTAGTCGATTAATCGATTAGTCAGTCCACAGAAAAATAATCAGCAACTGTTTTGATAATCGATTCATTCAAAAATGCCAAACATTCTCTGGTTCCAGCTTCTCAATTGCGAATTTGCTGCAAATCTTATGTGATAGTAAACGGAATATCTTTGGGTTTTGGCCTGTTGGGCAACAAAACAAACAATTTGAAGACGACACATTGGGCTTTAGGAAATTGTGATTTTTCACTTTTTTCTGGCGTTTTACAGATAATAATAAATGTTTGTCCTGATGTCTTAAACGGTGTGTGCAGAGAGTAGACGGCTATTAGAGGACCAAAGGTTAACAGAGTTACCTGCTGGACTTCATCTCTATTCAGACATACTCATAGTGATGAGGTTCACACTACACCACACACACACACATACACACACACACACACACCCATCAGCATTGGGTGAGCTGAAGAAAGCACCCACAGCCCATTACTCATGGTTGACCTCAGAATAGACAGGTCATTCTGGTGTGGGCTCCTGGGTGATGTTGGGAAGGAAAGAGAACAGTAGGGATGGGTCTTCTTTGAACCAATTCTTAAGCTCTGATTTATTCTATAAGTGAGGGGCATTCATCAATATATCCAAGAGAAACGCACTGCGGATTCTCACCTTCACCTTTTCACCATCGACCATCAACAGCACAATCTCTGAAAACACACCTTCTGTGCTGTAATGGAGGGTTGTGTCAATCTATAATAATGTCTCCTAGGAAAGTCCAACAGAAAACTAAAACACAATTTCTATAAATGGTTAGATTGGAATAATTACTTCTTTAAAGGTCCAGTGTGTAGGATTTAGTGGCATCTAGTGGTGAAATTGCAGTTTGCAACCATTTGAATACCGCTCACCTCACCCAAAACGTGACCATTGTTTGGTTTGTCCGTATGTGGATAAAAATGGCTTATTCTAAGGTAATGAAAACACAATGATTATTATTTTCAGGCGATTATACACTAATGAAACATACTTATGAATATTATATTCTGCCAATAGCTCCTCCTAAATGTTACACACTGGACCTTTAAATTACATCTCACTTTTTTTGGACAGAAAACATTTACGTTTAAAGTGGCTCTTGGTCAATGTTCTAATTTCTTTTACACCAATGTATCCCATTTTCCCACCATAAAATATACCAAACCAAATATATCTTTTGTTTAGCTCCAGCCAGCTTCATATAATCTTTCCATATTTAAACCTGCGACTGTGTGATATTGTAATATGGTAACACGTGAAGCCCTTTAATAAGACCATTAAGGCAATGCTAATATACCAGCGGATTGCAATGTCTTTTATAACATGGCAAAGTTAAATCTACTGTGTCAAATTCAGAGGAGGACACAATGAATCTCTGTGAAAAGACCTGAATTTGATGATGCCTGTAATATGTAATTCAATTGAGCTAAACATTGAGTATTAAGATATATATTAGGTGCAATCAGACAGGCCTTTTTCAACTTGTAATGGCACCATTATAGGAAATAGGAGCAGCTGAATAGGTTCATTAGCCTGCTAACTATAGACGTTTGGGATACTGATGGGGGGGATTAAGAGAATGGGAGCAGTTTTAAATTGTTTGCATGCAAAAGTGATGATGATTACATGTAGCCTGTGGCTGTTGTGCTGCTGCTGTTGTGACAGTGTGTGATGAAGTGATTTGTGAAGATGCTGGCCCTCTGACTGCTGCTGCTTCACCTGTGATGTGATAGAAGACACCTTTGGATAATGATAACCCCACATCATGTGAAAAGCTGTGATTCAGGGCTACATATGCAACAGTGTTATAACCTCTGCTCACTTGTTTTCAGTTGATTTATCCTCTATGACTCGGTACCAAGAGTACTTTGGGGTGTATGAAGTGGAAGGCTGGAGGCATTCCTGAAAAACTGGAGCAACAATAACAGCAGACCTGGCATTCCTGACGGGACCACACCTCATCTTTTTGTTCAAGGTAGAGTCTGGGAACCTCCACCCCGCCATGGCGACCCCCTTCTCCTCCTGTCATCCTATCTGTCCTCTCCTGTCTCCACCTCCCTGCCTCCCGCCAGAGCCCCGCCCGCGTCCTGCATTTCCTGTAAACAGGCTGGTGGGAAGGCTAGGCTGGACACTTCCTCCCCGGGGATGACCTGGCAATGACCTCAGAGAGCCTGGCACCAGGCCTGGCAAGCCAACGACACACCCTGTCCACCACCTCGCCACACAGCACACAGCCACCACCCAGTACAACAATGTACTTAAGATGGCTCCCTCATCACTACTAACACTAACATAACAGTGGGTGGAGGAGCTGTTTTAGAGGCCATAGCGGGGCTTTGTCATCACTCTGAAGAGGTTCATGTTGAGCTGTTTGAAGTGAAAATGATCGCAAAGGGTAAGCTAGAGATGTACGCTGCATACATTAGCAGTAACTTACTGAACACACCACTATAGCTCTGTTTACTGTGTGCACAGGGACAACAACACATCTGCATTACTATTGTAAGTCTACCTGGAACTGCTTAAAGTTGACATAAAGAACACTTAATGGGCTCTAAGTTGAGCACAATCACAAATCCTGGGCTTTTTTTTTTTGCTAAAACACCTTTTTCATCGCTCTTTTGTTGCTACACGGCTACTTGGCAAAGACGATTCTGCTGAGACTGCATACACAGCAGGAGCCTCATCTTTGATAAAGCAGCACTGAGTTGTAACTTAGTGTGCATGCACACACAGACACACACACACACCTAGAAACAAACACTTTTTGGATGAATCATTAGTGTGCCTATTCTTTTTCCATTGTACACTATGGTAACTTGCTAATGAACATGTCTCTTTTCTTAGCCTGAATGCTTGTGCTGAAGCAGTGTCTGAATGGTGCTATACATTAATCACACAAGTGGAAACAAGCCAAGCCTGTGGCAGAGCAGCTTTGTAGGTTCTCCTTAAAATGCGTATCTGCTACCATTCGGTCATTTTCCTCACCACAAAAATCCACTTTTTCTCTGTGGGTCTAAAACCACGTTGACTGTTGAATGTGTTCTCAATAAATCACTGCCATCAACAGCTAGGCAACCTGGGACGGCGGCAATGTCAAGAAGAGTTTAGTGTAAGATGTACACACAAAGGCAGGGACAAACACTTACACTGACTACACATGACTAATATTGTGGGCACAAATGTACACACATATATACCCTCACACTCAAATAAACATAAACCAGATCTGTAGAGACACACCAAAGAGTGGCCCTGGCAACAGAAGCATCTCCAGGTGGAATGCGGCAAAGGCGAAGTGACAGGACAGATTGTTTATTTGTGACTAGTGTGAGACCTCCACCACACAATGAGCTACATCGATAACATCACTGGGAAAAAAAGAGCCCTCACTGAGGGACCATTGTCTGGGAAATGGAATGGTTTCAAATGTTGAGATACTATATGTATAGAGTTCAAAGTACCCTGGAAATAAACAGTGGGGAAATCATAATATAATGTCTACTGCTGCACAGAATGTCTGGAAGAGAGGGAACTATCTGCTTTCTGTGTGTGAAAAGTTGTATAAATGAAATGAACTGCAAGCTGAATCCATTTCTACATAGGCAGAATAGTTATGAAAGACAGTATCTGCAAAATAAAATGGTGGAATAAACAACAGTTAGCTGCACATGAATTATAAACAAAGGCAGAAGCATTTTGCCTCAAGATTATCTTAAGCCTTTTAAGAAGCTCTTGGTAATGGCCTGTCTCTTTGACTACACACAGGTCATCAAACACAACTATTTTATTAAGACTGGGGAAAGACTGTGGCCCGTAGTGGCTGAAGATGTGGTACAGGCTGGGGTAATTTGGTACAGTCTGACCACGGTGATTCCTCACTCTATCACACACTGCAGTAAATCCTGCAGCCCCTCAAGGGTCCAATGAAAGAGAAGCACTCGGGAGAGAGCTACTTTAATAAAAGCCTCCTAAACTTAACCATAAGTGTCAGGTACAGGAGAGCAATTACACCAGAGCTGCTCTTTCTCCCTTTCTTATGTTCTCACTTCCCCCTCCTCTATATTACTTTATCATTATACTCTTTGTTTGCTTATTCTTCTGCACCTTCCATTAACACCCCCCTTGCTCTCTCACCTTTTTCCTCATCCTTCTCCACTTCCTTGTGTGAAAGGAACTCCCCCACATTTTTTCACTTTTAATTGGAGCCCATAATATCTTTCTCCAATGTGAATAACCTGCACTCAGTGAGCTACCGAATTACCATTACCCGTTCTATCTCCTCAGCTTTGCAGAGGAAGCAGTGGCACCAGATGTGACCTCTAAATCCACCAAATAAAAAACAGGAGTAAGCTCTCCCACAAGCATTGTCCATCTTCCCAAATCCAGTGATGCCTGACACAGCAGGCTGCTCATCTCTCTTTCCTACAAGAGGGAGATCCGATTCTACTCAGCCAGGTGCCCTCTGCTCACCTGGGATACAGTGTAAGAATATTTGTCTGCTATTCAGGGGTCAAGATTGCCCTTCTGAGCAGATAGGTCCAGGCCCAACAACTCAGCTGACTACTTTAAGAGGGGTTCCAGAGATAAACACTCTAATCTGTTCTATAGACTACAACGTGAGCATATTTTATTGAATAACTGATTTTATTGTTTAGTCTATAAAATGTCAGAAAACAGTGAAAATGGTCATCCCAGTTTCATCTTTCCGATAGTTTCTGAAATTTCTGCTTCAACCCCAATATATTGTAGGTGAATAGAATTTCATTTGGGATTGTCAGAGCACTGAAAAAGGTCTAGGTCTATAAAGGTCCTGTGGGTCCACCTAGATGAGTTAGCAGCAGAAATTCCAGAGAAAGGTATCTCAAAACCTGGGCTAATAAAAACAAAAGTAGACCCCACTAGAAAACATGTAAGGTAAGGTAACATACAGTATGTTTTTTGTAACTTGGGTGAATCAACCCTTTCAGATTTGCTTGAGATGATACAAAACCATTTTAACTTTATTAAGCTTTTACTATACCTTTCAGTGTCTGCTTTCGATGTCTGGGGTTTGCTGTCAATCCCAGCGAAACTGTTCATATCCACATAGCCATCATTCTCATTACAGGGAACTGTAGTACGGTTTTGGTCATCAAAAAACTCAGTCACAGTGTGGGATCTGGTGGGTCTGCCTGGGATCTGGATGTTCTCATAGTCTGAGCTCATGGCTGGGATGTTTTCATAGTCTGAGGTGTCTGCACTGGGGAAGGAGATGGAGCGGGGTTTGGTCAAAGGCAGCGGCATGACGGAGCGCCGAGAACGCTCCTCGAAGGACTCCACTCTGGAGACACCCCTGCCATAAGCTTTGAGGTCACCTTTCCTCCTCTGGTGGTCTTTGTAGAGGACAAAGGTGGATGGCAGGTCTAAAGGACGCTGCTGGGAGTTCACCATGTGGGACTGAAGCTGAGGAGAGCTGCCGGTGCTTCTGCGATCAAGCTCTATGACTCTTACTGGGCCGTGGTGACTGGACTCGGAGGAAGAACGTGAAGAGCGGACACTTCCATCACTGAAACCCTTCGAATCTGTCTTCCTCTTGAACTTGAGCGCCAGAAAGCGCTTGAAGGAGGACTTCTTCTTCTTAGGTACCTCACTGGGTTCATGCTGGATCAGAAGGGATGGGGAACTCTTAGTGACTGGTCTTTTAGTGATGTATGCCAGCTCAAAGGGTGGTGGGATGTCCACTAGAGAGGTTGGTGTGGAAACACCACTGGATGATTGATGGCTACGCTGGGAGAAGCTTCCAGAAGAGGTTATGACACATGGGAGTGAAAGGGTATCATCTTTCCTCTTCATCCTGATGTCATCTTTCAGAGATTGGCCGATGTCGGTGGGAGTGGTCAAGGACAATTCTGGACCCTCTGCGGACCTGGAATATAACAAGAAGCGACGAGACGGGATCAAACTGTTGACCCCAGGCTGCTGTGAATGGCTCAGTGGTTCAATGTTCTTATCCAAGGCAACTGTGCAGTAGTCATGAGTCTGGTACTCTGTCCCTGGCTCCTCTGGTACAGTTTCTGGGACATAACCTGGAACTTTCCCAGAATAAGAGCGTGATCGTGTGACAATAGTCTTCCGATCAAGTGTCACAAAGTTTTCTCCTTCTGAGTCAAACCCTGCCTCTTCATATATATGCTCTTCACTGTCTGAGTCTGTGTCTTCATAGTAAGGCACAATATGGCAGTCCAGTTCCTCAATGTCTTCTTCAAAGGCCTCAGTGGTGTGGGCAAACACCACTCTGTTGGTGAGCTCTGGGGTGCGGCCCAGGTCTAGGTCTGCTGGCACTGTGATGTTGCACAACCGGAGGCGAGGCTGGCAGCTTGCTCGCTGGCTGAGGAAAGCCTGCTCTCGTTTAGCTGTTCTCTCTTTTGCACTTTTTACTTTGACATGTTTCTTTTCCATTTCTTCCTCTTCGTCGTCATCGCCTATCTCGACGTAATCCTCTGATGAGACACACTCCAACTGCTCAAAGTCATCTGATTTAGTGCAGAGTGAATCGTCAATGTTTGCATACTCATCTGCTGACTCACTGTCCTTTGCTTTGTCTTTGTGTTGATTCGACTGCTCAGTGCCCTCCTCAGTCTCACCCTGTTCTGAGAGGGCTTGCTTAT
This sequence comes from Siniperca chuatsi, assembly GCF_020085105.1. Classification (NCBI taxonomy): domain Eukaryota; kingdom Metazoa; phylum Chordata; class Actinopteri; order Centrarchiformes; family Sinipercidae; genus Siniperca; species Siniperca chuatsi. Next base: position 25,364,288 of record NC_058043.1, on the reverse strand, counting down.
CCTCTAGCTTGTCCACATCATCTGCTGACACATAGTAAGGTTCCTGGTTAGAAGGACCTGCCGTTTGCAGTTCATTTGAAGGTTTGTCATCAGTATCATCCTGAGTCCACTCTGGGTCCGCAGTGCTGGCCATATCTTCCGGAACAGCTTCAATGACCGAATAAGGCCCAAACACATCCTCAGTGCTGGATGTGAATCGAAAACAGCCAGAGAGGTCCTTGGTGGCCCGTTCTGGTTGCCATACCTCTGTATCCCCTGTTTCAGCTGGGTCACATGACTCACATGTATCACTAGCATCATCTGTGGGGCCAATCACATCATAGGGATACTCTTCAGTTACTGTTGGAAGCATGCTGAATCCAAATGCAAATCCTTCAGCTTCCAGCTCGGTTTCATCTGGACAGTGCACACAATCCTCACTGTGTCCATTGTCCACTTCATTGAGTCCAGTATCATTGTCATTATCACCCTGACTGAGTGACTGTGTTTGATCACGGTTTTCTTCCTCTACATGTTCGTCTGAGTGTCCTGTAGAGTCACAAAGTGTTTCAGTCTTTTCACTACAACTCTGTTCCTCCATTTCAGCAGGAGGAAGTGAAGGCATTGATGTATTCTCAGCATCAGTGTGATGGCCACCTTTAGGCTGGTTCAAATCATTGTCAGTGTTTTCATCCTCAGTAGTGTCAGCAGTAGAACCATCATCTGCTTTGACTGTATCCTCAGAGCCAGTGCTGTCGCCATCATTATCTAATATGTCTACTTCTTTTTCTGTTTCCTTCTCAATGTCTCCTTCTACTATGTCCTCTTTATCATTGTGCCTTGTGCCATTGTCATTAACCCCATACTCTGCATCACTTTTCTCCTCTTTGTCCTGATTCTCCTCAGCCATTTTATGGAGATCTTCCGTCTCCCCATCAGAGTGATTCAGGTCTCCGTTACTCAGGCTCTTAGGGGGGCAGGGCTCCCCGTTTGCACGAGGCCCATACAGAGGTCTGGGCTTGGGGGCGACAGGAGGTTTTGGACCATGGACAGGGGGACACGGCCTGGACATCAGTTTGGTCTGCACTTTGATGGTCAGATGACTGCGGACCTTTGGTCGAGGGACTTGCAGTGGATTTTGAAAATCTGTGTAAAGAGATTGAAAGTTAATGAAAAAAATGTAAAAGCCACTTAATAATATCTTCATTTCTTGTTTGTTTTTTTTACTGCTTAACTGATATCTAAGCATGCATATGGATAAATATGTGGGTCCTGATTTGGTATAAAATGCTAAGAGGAAGTCAAGTCCTGTACAATAGTCAGTGACATGCAGAATGTTGCAGGGGACATTATCAGCAGGAAAAACAACAGAGCCAGAGGAGGAACAATAACATCTCCCTGTCTGGGAAATGACACATGTAGGTTGGACGTTTATAGCAGAATCTGATTTAACAAATGACTGGCTAATTGTAATCAAAAACTTTAAAGATGATTTTATTAGTCCAAAAATTCCTTTTCTGTATTGAAATGGCAACATGAAGGATCTGTAATCACAACATCCTCATTTTGACACTATGCGTCTATGTCTTGCTTTTAAATTTAGACTTTACATTTAGAGTGTTAAAAATTGTGAAGTCATTAAAAGCACTGCTTACAAAATTTAGAATTGTCATGAAACACACCCGTATACTAACCAGTGTGTACACCCCTTGTCTCTTCCTGTTATTTAGTACCTGCCCTGACGCACATCCTATTAAACCCTGTGTGCACTCTGGCTATCTCTGAGTGTTTCTCTCTCTCTGTCACTGTCTCTCTCTCAATCTCTAGACATCAGTCTAAAATATATTTTTTTTAAAACTGCCCTTCATTCCCATATATCGCTTTCTGCCCCCACTTATACATTTTATTTCTCTATTAATGTCATCAGGCTCTTTCTTTTAAGAATTCCAGCTTTATTAGCTACTCCAGCAGAACCTCCTAGAAGGACTCCATGCAGGATGTCCATGGGGGCAAGGACATTAACAGCATGGCCCCCATCACTCCTCCATGAACCTCTCTAGGAGTACAGATTTTCACAACACAAATGGACTTCCTTCTCGTCATTCTTCCCCGATTCTCATGAAAACATACTCACACAGACACATGCACACACACACAACCACACACGCATAGGCACACACATGCACACACACTTTTTTTGTTGCTGAAAAGGTCCTTTGAGTACGTCAAAGAACAATAAAACTAGGAGAGAAAACAAGGGTCCCAGTCTGACAAAGCACCCAACTGCAAACAACAGGATATGAATTATGCAACAAGAATTCAATTACAACAAATGTTTGAAAAACAAAGGAAGAGATAGACACTGGGACCTTGGCTGTGCCAAACTCACAGGATATGATTTCAGACTGCATCCTCATCATGAAATGTCACCTGCTAAGATTTAACAAACTGTCTAAAATCCAAAGTGACAAGGCTGTAGAACAAACTGGGAGATTATTTTTAAAATAAAGTATGTAAAATATGTACAGAAATCACATATAAGAGAACCATTTTCCACTTTTTTCACTTAATGAATTGACAGGACACTGCACTTGCAAGACAGGTGACCATCTGTATAGAACAATGGCTCCTAGCCTAGTACTACCCCTAATACTAATCCTAGAACAGAGCAGTTTCCCAGTGGAGACTTTCACTGAAAACACATTTATCCACAGCTACGGATTTAAACGTACTCCAAATGTCTGTAGGCTATATAGCCTATATTTCATCCCACGTGCATTGTTTTTATGGGAAAACTAGTAGGATCGTTTCTATGTAAATTTCAGTAGTTGTATGATTAATCTATAGCTCTGTTGATATTTCATTTTACCTATGAAATAACTAATTTCAAGCACTATAGCAGGCGGCATCAAGTTGCATTGGACATCTATTTGTATGTATATGTGGAAAATAAAAAGGTGAAATATGTTTTCCGACAGAATTAACCAATTTCATTAATTAACACCGCCCCCATTACACACACACGAACACACACTTACGCTGTCGCGCACTTTGTTTGCTGTAAAACATGTAAAGTTTGGTTTATGGACTCTTGACATGAACATAAAAGATTAACAACCAACCTGCGTTCATCATCATCCACGGGAACCGAGAGTTATCCTCATGTTTCCCCGCGCCGACCGTGTCCCTTGAAATGAGGTGGAAACTTGATCCAAACACAAAGACAATGCGGGACAATCAAGTGGTAAATGAAGAGTTGCAGAACATGTTGTCTTGGTTTTCTCCAGTGAGAATCTACTCTGTGTTCGCAGAGTGGCAGCTGAGCTTACAACCGGCGTGCATCTCCAGTGCTGATGCTACAGTAAACTGGTGCGCTCTTGTGTGGAAACGGGAGGTGCTGCTGGGCGCTTCCTGAGGCAGGACTACAGCTCAGCGCGAACACGGAGCGCGAACCAAACCCACTCTCTATATGTTTCATTTTTGCAATGCACAGCATTATATCTCAGTTACTGCGGAAGTTTTTGCACCGAGACCACAAGTGGACTATTACATTCACATCTGGTCGTGCTCTGTTTCAGGACACTGCTCCACAGATGTGTGCAACGGTGCCATAGGCTATTCTAGAGGCAGCAGGCAAGAGTTGGGGAAGACCAAATCCACTCAGTATGGGAGATATGGACTATAAATATGACACTATAAGCCACAGTTCATCTCCAGTGTTTCGTTGTGGTGATGCACCGCTTTAAATCTGCAGCTTTTGTTTTTGCACCAAGAATATTATTTTTTCACATCACATCGGTCCACTGTTGGTGCATAACACATGTCCCTTCACTGATATACAGCTGACAACAGTTATAAAGTTAAGACCCACATCACATAGTTACATGAGCTGCTTAACTGTGTCATGACATGCTTTTCATGCTTGGAATGACTGGAACATCATGCATGGAGAGGATTACACATATCAGATAATCAGAAGCCAAGTATAGATTCTTCTCAGTATTTTCTCCAGCATGTTTTGCTCATGGATTATTTCCTGAACCAGAACAGTGCATAGAAAGGTTCCTAAAAGCAGTTTCCAAATACAGTTTCTCTAGCTAGGACACCATAGCCTTTGCTATTGGGCTTCCTGGCCCGGCATCTGTTGCATGATTGAATGAATGCAACCCTTTAAAAACCTCTCTTCATAACAGGAAACCGCTCTCCCTGTTTCCTGCACAACATGCAACACTTCCTTAGCAACAGATGGGAAAGGTTGGAGATGTTAACCCCTTAGGTAACCTCGAACAGAGCTGATTAACTAGTGCTGTGCAGAGCCTGATGGTTCGAGGAACAGACAAACTTTGACCAGTTTCAGTGTGGGACTCATGGTGGGCTTTCAAGGACAGAGGCACCTTGTGCAACACAGGGGGAGGCTGGGATTGTCGCCCACTTGGGGTCTTTGATTTGACAGCTCAATGCTGGTTTTAACACCAACGCATTGAAGGTCAAACAATGTAGCAGACTTCTGGGATTTTTACAGCAGAGTGGATAGTGATAAAGTAGAGAAGCACAATAAAATAATTAGCTGTTCTGTATCACTGCGGGGCTCTGGTCCTGACTGCTGCAGCGGCATACAGACCCATATATTATACACACAGCAAAATTCCCATTCCAGATGGTTTGCTGCAGGAAGGATTAAGCTCTGCTGCAGGTGCAAAGCTCTATCAGACTCAAAGAGGTGGTAATGTCACAATCACCTCATGTTATCTTTGCACTTGCATTAGGGTCATCTCATTAAACATTAAATATTTTGGTGTATGTAGTGATACAATTTTAAATTATTAAGCATGTCACTAAAGAGGGTATTAAATATGAAATCATTTCTGTTGAAGATGCGACCCATTGTGTTTACTGCAGTAATTAAGCTGTTTATTTGTGTAAATAGGATGCTGAGTAATGTATTTTGCAATATGCTACAACACCACCAAAACAAATAAATCAGTGTGACTCAGTTGTTTTGCTTCCCCTTGTTACAATGTGATGCTGTAATAATCATTATGGAGTGTTGAAGCCAAGACAATTTTTAATGTGTCAGTAGGAGCACATTTATAGCAGCCATAAAGTAACCTTTTGTTTTTGAATTGGATGACTAAAGATAGCTCTACTCTGGTCTTTTGGCAGTGCCAAATTGCCACTCTCAAGAGTATTCTACTCACAATTGCTACATATGACCTTTTTTTTGTTTCGTTTGTGCAAACTTGTTTTGCTTTTGCAGGGTGTGCAAATAGAACCTGTCAAGAGTATTGTGTCATGTGGCTGCAGAAAAGAATGGCTTTAGGAGTAAATATCCCTCCAGATGTGGCACAGACGGTCAAAACATGTTTTTGGACGGAGGACACAAATTTCCTGGACCGCCTGTAGCTGCGTGCTGTGCTCTGTCACCCCCACCTGGAACATGACTTGCAAAGGGGAATGGAGAAATTAGGAAAAACATGTTGTAGTAGCAGGGAACAAACCAACTCTATCTCCCCTCAACTCGGCTGCACACACAACGCCAAACAGGAAAGGGATCAGGGAAAGGGGTCAGCAACTTGTTCCCATGACAATCCATAACACCCATTTTGCCAGCGACTGGACACTTGACTGAATGGAGTGTTTTTATTCCCCTCTGAGACTAAAGCTACGGGACATCACACTCGAATGCAGCTCTTTACTGGAAAGCACATTTGGTTTTTGGCCCATTATGGCGCAGTGGGTTCTTTAATGTATGTCAGTGGCAGCTTTGCTACGGAATTCATTTCTAAGAAAAGAAGGCACTTAATCATGCCGTTATGCAAAGTAGCTGTAGTGTATGAAGTTCAGGTATTGATTTATGTGATAATCAAGTACAATCAGGCTTAAGTCTTTCACTCTTTAAAGTGACCCAAACACCTTTGTAATTGGATGGCAAAGCATTTGACTGCTGTAATGGATCGAATCTTTATTGACATTTTTTATTGATTCCCAGCTGTGCACAACCAGTAAGGACCACAGTGCTCTTCTGAGACTTGTGGATTTGCCACAAGCTTTAGATTCTGATTAAGGGACTTCAGAGCAGAGGATATGTATATAACAGGACAACAGACTATATTAAAATGTCAGAAAACCGAAGAGTGCAGAGATTATTTTAGGACTAATGGAGTTTGGTTGTTATTGACAAAGAACTGTGACAAGATAGATAATGCATTATTAAACAGAACCACATAAACCGCTGGTGCCCAAGAAACTCAGGTGTCTTTATGCATAAAAATAGTTATGTGTAACCTGAGTGAAATAAGAAAACCGTGTTGTCAGCAGTGTATTCTCCACTCTCCCAACAATGTAAAGCCAGAACCCCCTCCTACCAACCCGCGGTGACTGCCTTTGCATGTGCACACACACACACACACACACACACACACACACACACACACACACACACACATGCACACACACACATGCACACACAGCACAGCTTTGCAGTAAACAGGTGGAAGTCAGCACACAAAAAGTAGCAAATACAGGTTTAATTCCCCACAGGGCCTTCAGAACTGCAAATCAATGAAACTGGTCTGTATCATTGTTGTCATTTGAATAACAAAGACACATTATATTACATTCAAAAATGTTGGAGGTATGCTATTGTTATAGTGCTGTAGTCATCACTGTGGATTTTTCCCATGCGTAAGCGCTTTTTAAAAATGACACATAACTAATCCAAATAATGATTGAGTGGTGTGTCAGTGGCTCATTAGGTCACATTAACTTGTAATTTCAGAAGTGCTGTTTGTGTTAAGTCTAGCCTACTCTAAGATAAAGTGGCAGCACCATTACCAAAAAACAAAGTATTATTGCTCTGTAGTAAAAGGCCATGGCTATGGCACAATAGCTGTCACATTGCCGTTAATTAGCCTGAAGCCAAGAGAGTAGGTCAGACTCTGATAACAGATGAATTTGTTATTCTTTTTCTCTATTGCTGCAGAGATATTCCCCCAAGCTGCACTGTAAAAACAATGATTTACTAGTCAAAAATAAGGAGCCGTGTAAAAAAAGAAGCATTTATGTCCTCTCCTAATAAAGCACAATAGCACAGTCAAAACATTATACGCTGGCTTTTGGCGTCACAGATTAATGAGCACTGTTGAGGCCTTTCATTGTGAGAAACTGTTGAGTTTGTGTGGTCTGTGTCTGTGTAGGTTTTTATTGCATTATATATTTCCTCAATCCCTGCAGTATGTTTTTGTTTATCATTTTAATGGCCTCGACACTCAGGTCCCATGTGGCAATATAACATGAATTCCCTGCATGGAATCGGCTCTGAGCGTGTAAGGTGTGTGCACTATGAGTGTGTTCATGCAGGTGTGTGCTGTAAGTGCCTGCATATGAGTGCACGTACAGTGTGTGTGTTATCAAGTACCGCCATTCTGATTGTATACGGCACTAAAGGATCTGGAGGGGAAACAATAGGATCATGAAGAAAGCCCCAAGCCAGAATTTACTCTTTCTGTGATTGTTTTCACATTTCTCAGCCAAGGGAGACTGGGAGGATGCAGACACTCCTGCTAGTAAAAAACACACGTCTTTGGCAGAGCTTTTATGCAGTCTCACGCAAGTCTCGCTGTAGGTGTGCGCACATTGTATGACTTATGTAACAACATGCAACAGAAGAAACTGTGTAATTTAAACCCATATACAATGCTTAAATGTGTCTGCCATTAGCTAGAGTGCATTCACTGTAGAGCTAAACCATTTATTTCTTTTTGATACGTCAGAGTTGCAATATCATCGTTGAAGGTTTGTCACATGAATAAAGAAAAAACACACAACATTCTGCACAATACCAGCACAAACCATAAGACAAACCTCTCATAAATCAGTACTATTCATTCTGAGCAATAGCATGCACATACATTTTGTGCGTTTCAAAAACAATGATACTCCTACACACACATCACAAGAAGGAAAACATATCTGGGGACTTTCCAACTCTTTCTGACAATGCATCTTTTATCATAGGACCCACATGCACAGATATGAGTGAGCGATGTGATGTCTGTGTGCATGTGTGTGTTCACAGAGCCCGGCTCTCCGTGGTCTAGATAGCTGCACCAGAGTGTGTGGAAAACACAGATGGTTGTTGCTTTTGCTTCTTCCGCCAGACCTGTGTGACCTTTTACACAAAGATAACAGGGCGGGCTCTTATCCCCAGGACCCCCCTCGCCCAAAAACAGCCAGGCCTGGCAGCTCAGACAGAGGACTTCCTCCCTTCGAGCTGTCTGATAGAACAATATCAACAGCCAGCACCACAAGCTCCCCTTTGTGTGTCCACCAGGCTTTTGTTTTGGAATAATTAAGTCTTTTCTAATCAAGACAGGGTCCCTGACAGACAGGAAATGAGAGACCTGCATTAGGTTTTTGGTTTTGGTAGTCTTTGCAACAATGTGAGACCCCTTCTAACTCACTGGTCATATATATTTTGCGCTCAGATGAGATACACTGTTCATGTCATGCAACACATGTGCTGTCATAGTGACAGTCAAATCATAAATTTGAGCATCTTTTGAATTTTAAATCAGAACAATTTGATTTGTGTTTATGTAAAGTCATTTAATTATTTAAAAAAACGGGTTTCAAAATCATACAAATGGCACTTTGGATAATTGCGCTGTTTTTGTGCACTTTTATATTTAAATTTTTACTTACACTGTGCATCTCTGTACTGTACATCAACTTTCCAATTGTAGATGAGATTACTTTTCTGAATGTTTGACCATTTTTATACAATCCATGTGCTTTCAGACTCTAGAGATAAAACCATTCAATTATATGTCTTAAAGGATAAGACAGGCTTTATTGTATATGTTTGTTATCATCAACAAATCCCACGAAAAGACCAAAACCAACAGCGAGTTAGCACTCAGGCCCAAGCCCTTTGGTTCTTTGTGAAGCGCTAAATCTTTAAAAATGGGTCTCGACTGTTTTCATTCATTAAAAAAAAAATATCTAAATAAATTCTTATAACAGCTGGGCACTGTAGTTTTGAGCAAATGTTACTCAAACAGGAGTAAATAATGCATTTATTGGGGACTATTTTTAGCTGTGGATTAATACACGTTTGGTTTTCAGTATTTTCAGCATCAGGAGAGTGTAAGTGGGATTGACTCAAAATAAACTACAGTGACCATGTTCATGGTAATCTAGGAACATGTCAGTGCAACAGTGTGGCTCACTGATGTGTTTTTAATAGTTAATAATAGTAATAGTTATTGGAGCAAAGGAAAGGAAAGATATACAAACTATATTTATTAGTAGAATCAATTAATTGTTGGCTTTGTTCTTTTGATGGAAAAAATATACAACATTACCAGACTTATCTTTTATCAATTTTAATTACTATCTTATGTCAGGTCCTTACATCATTACATTAACTTCACTCCAGGCAACAAATTTTTTTTTCTCTATATCCATTGCGTGTGTCCTTTCTGAATGTATGCCATGCCAACTGATGCTCAGATTCACTTCAGGTCATTGTGAATTTTCCTTTGGCAGAACAATTTTTCCCTGGAAATTGATGTCCATTCTGTGAACACAAGGTGACCCTTTAGGAGGCTGTTAATGGCAGGACGTAGAAGCTTATTTGAATATAATAATAATATTATATCTATTTTTTCTCTTCATTTCTCATGTTGATCTTTTCCTTTCTTTTATTTCTTTTTATCTCTCACACACATAAACAGTGAAACACACTCAAGGGACAGGAGCGGTCCAGCTGTCCTGTCTCTGGTCAGAGATTTTGCTGAGGTGGTTTCAGTCGGACTCTTGTGTATTCTCACACACAGTGAGCCTCAGGGGATGAAGGGTGTGGTGGTGGGGGGTTGTACAAACTGGAGGGTTTTTTTTAACCAACATCAGCACAAACAGAATGGTCAATTTTCATTTATGGAAGCTGCAAAACCACCAAAGTGTGGAATATGCTTCAGCATGTATATTTGATCAGTCAATTTATCATGACAACAATGCATTACTATAGTCTGGTGGTGTGGTTGAACTGGCGATAGTGAAAAAGACATTGACCTGTGGAAACCTTTAGCTCATCTGTCTCTCACTGGGAAACAGAAGAGGGAGAGGACATTATTTATAAGTAATACCTGCCCCAAGTGATGGGTGTCATTCTCAACACTATGTCAGCTGACGTCAATAGGCAGCTGTCACTCTATAGAGACGTGTGTTTCCATGGCAACCTAGAGGTCAAAAGGGTCAGCTTTGATACAATGAACCACAACCGATCGTTACTGTCGTCACAACACATTGGCAGGGTGATATTGCCTGAGTTGTCATTATTTGGTGCAGTGAAAATCCCTTTTGCTCCGTCTCCTGGGACTCACTTTCTCTCCTCACCCCTCATTGACCCAGTGGCCATTGTCTGTAATGCCCACACTTGTTTTCTTGAGTGGGGTCTTGGCTCTGCTGTGTCGTATTGGTTTATGAATTCAGCACTGTGGCGCCAGTGCAGTAACTGAGATTTAAATGTCAGGTGATGAAGCCACTTTAAGCTTGAGTAGGTAATAAAGCTATATTGCGGTAGAGAAAGTGTCTTTTTAAGTGTCGAGTGTGTAAAGGTTGAAATATTTGTTTATATTTTATGTGTGTGCGTCTGTGTGCATGGGTAGAAAAATATATGTTTTGTGTGTTTTTTTCATTTTCCTAATGAGGCTTAGTGGCACCTGGAGGTGAAGCACAGCTGAGGTCATAGCTGGACCACCAGACAAATAATCTGGAGCATTAATTTTTGTCATGTTTTATTCAATTGAGTTTGGTTCCCCTGTAGTGAAGCCAAATTCAACCCATAGTACTGAGTCCTGGAAAAACATATGTGACTGTTATTGAGAAATACATGTTGCAATAGGAGCAACAATTCCGACTAAGCTAATGAAATGTGGCTGATTGGATTAACGAGACGTATTCAAATGGCATTGTTGTCAACTGAGTTAGCCAGCAGACTGTCATGAAACACAGCTGTCATTATCATCATCATAGTCTCTCCAGCTCTCTCTCTCTGCATCTGTAGACTGTATCCTACATTAAAATGATTTTAGCCTTGGCATAAGTTGTGTGTCAGTGTTGCAAGGCAGAATGTTTTTGAATGCTTTTTTTTGTATCCTTTCAAAATTTAGCCATGAAAAATAATCTAGTCAATTGTGTTGCACAAAATATGCAAGCATCAGTGCTCTTTCCATTGTAGTAGCAATAGGTCCCCACTTTGACAAAATCTGTACCTTCAAGCAGTATGCACATTTTATGAGCTCCATTACAAAGTTTGTGCTAACTCAGACATAAACGGGTAATAAAACAGGAGATATCATCCTTGGGGCAAACCTCACTATTGGATTCCTGTTCTCCTCAGGATGGACACATGCTTATTGTGCTAAACAAACCCCTGCTCCCTTTAGCAACAACACCTTTCAGCATTTTCCCCCATCCTGCCTTTGGGAGGTGTGAATGTGTGTGTGTGCAGGGAGGTGGTCTACATTTATCTACAGCTGCACTTTTCATTACTCTCATAAGGTGAGGTCAAGGGGTGAGGTCTGCTGGGTCTTACAGCGTAGGTGCACAACTAGTGTCAGTGAAATGAGATGTAATATGTGGTGGAGTGGCTTTTATCAAACCATGCGTCCTTGTGGCAGACAGTGAGCGGGGCGGACGGTGACAGGCAGGGAAATGAAGCTTTAGGTGGGCGCTGAGATGGAACAGAAGATGTCTCAGTCAGATAGATAGCAGCAAGCTAACAGCAGAGCCACTAAGCTCCCTGCAGAGACTGTCAGCGAAGCACAACGTAAATTATAAGACAGACACAATTGCACCAGTGGGCAATAGCCTGCAGCAACTTCAGGCTAAACGGGTTCACATAAACAGAAATTTAATCAGTAAGGTGCATATTTTTCAAAGTATCAAATTTGATGAGATTAAAGCACATTTATAAAACAGATTTTGTTTTGCGCGTGACCAGTGTCCTAACCTGCAGAGGACAAGGCTGTCACAACCTCATCTCTGATGTGCATCCATTAATGTGTGGAATTATAATGGGACAGAGACACTACAAGGGCAGAGCCAAACACTAACATGATTATGGTAATGACTGCCAACAGCTAAGCCTCTAAGCGCCAGGAAGATGCGCACCGAAAAGGCAATTCCTAACAATTAATCAAAACACATAAATAGACATAATGTCATTGACTTTCACTTCTGGCAGACAAGCGATTGGTGAATGTTGTTGATACCTCTAAAGCTATTCAATCACTGTGATGCATAGGGATGGAGGTGGGGGGATTTGGCAGGCTACAATACATCATGCCAACATTTAGTTTACACTTTGTCAGCAAATGTAATTAGCCAGAATCACAATTTTACATGTGAGAGACCTGTAGCAGATATTTCTAGAATCCATCTCTGTAATTGGGCTGCAAAAATTGTGTAGTGGCTGGTTGTATTTCAGATTAAACAGTCCCAAGAGGTTCACAATATGATGGCAAACCACATGGAGTAAAACCATGATTTTCCTCTGGCATGACATGGAAAACGTGTTGAAAATAGTGCTTTTAATTATGTAAGGCCAGACGTCTGAACATGAGGAATTGTAATTAAACAAGACTAAGAGTCTACAGCCATGCTAACCACTCTGCACTTAGGTACAGTGGGGCTGTGAGCTAAATGTTGATGTCAGCATGCTAACATGCTCACAATGAAAATGTTAACGTTACAGCTGAGGCGGAATGGAATGTAATTAGGTTTGCAGGTATTTGGTCTTGAACCGGAGTATTAGAAAACCAAAATTTTGGCCTGATGCTGGCGCTAGATGACAGATTAAGGGATCATCAAAGTAATTACAATATATCCTCTGGGGACTATGATTGTCTTTCGAATAGCTGTTGAGCTAATTCAATCTGGACCAAATGGTGGACTGACCGACTGAGTGAACGATAGACAGAAATTGCCATCCCTAGAGCCATGCCGCTAGCGTGGCTAAAAACAAAGGTATAAATGACATTCTGTTTAACTAGCACCAAAATGATGAAGTGAAAAAATATGAAAATATTCTCTTAGCTTTAAAGGTGGGGTATGCAATTCTAATCCAATTCACATCTTTTTGTCAAATTCAGCAAATATCTCCTCACGGCCCGCTAGCTGTCTGTTCTCTGTCTGCGCTGAAAAAACTCCAGTGTTTGTACACCGCCCTGGCTCTGTAAATGGGAAATAAACAAAGTGGCTTGGACCGAGCCACACAACACTATTCCAGCCATGATTTGTGTGTCAGGTAACGGTATATGACTTGCCCACGGACATTCAGCTTACTTTCTAGTTTGCTAAGATATGCTGTTGTTGTGATGTTAGCTATAGTAGCAGGAGAGTTGTGTGTATCGCTGTCTGGAGCTGGTGTGCTGGCTGTGGGAAACGTCTCGTCCTCTCTGGCTGTTAGCTTCCCAGCAGCAACTTTAGGGACAGTTTGCTAACCCACAACCTAGCTTACGTTAGTTATATTACTTGCTGCGTCGTTGTTCGCTCTATATCTATTTGTCATGGTGTTGGATTTCTCCTGAATCCCATATACCACCTTTAAGTCTGATAACATTAATATCATCACATTAGTATCATGACCTGATTACAGAATGCCCTGTATTTTTTATCAGAAAATATTGGATGGATTGGAATTATATGTGATATACAACAAATCCATGCTAATTTGTGGGTAATAAGAGTCAGTGCGAGGTTTTAAAGCACATTATAACGATGCTCTATTTGCGTAACATCCTACTGATTGGATCTTCCACTGCTGAGGGGAGCAACAGTCACCCCGACAGAGTGTAAATCCCAACACCTCCTGTGAGCCACCAGCCTTTCACAGGAACATCCCACCTCAGCACATACGCTTAGTGATCTAAATTATGCGTGATCAGTCGAGCATGTGTTTAAATGCAAGTGTTCAGTACTACTTTGTCCACAGAGACAGATGGTTCCCCCCCCTTCCAATACCACCTTCCCTTCCCTCCTTTTCAAAAACACATGGTTTTGATTTATGTTCTACCCCCATTAGCAACTCTCTCTTTTGCTCCTCTTTTCTTCTTTTAATTGCTGCAGTTTTTCCTGTCTCTCACCTTTTCCTCTCTACACGAGAAGGTGTTGCATCTATGGGGGCTTGAAGTAGAGCCATTTGAGGCTGGGCCCACAGGCCTCCCACCTGTGAGGACTTTATATACAGTATGTTTCACATAAACTAACCTGGAAATCTTGAGGGATGTCTCTGTTTATGCTACTGGTTTCAGGCAATTATGAAAATTCCACAATCACAATAAGCAATGACATTTTCCTTTTTACCCCCATTTATGTTTTTATAGCTTTAACTGTAACGCGTGGTGTGTTTTTTCACCTCAGTATCACCATGGGAAGAATATAACCAAGAGAAATATATGGCTCTTATGAAGCAGCAGCTTAAGGGTTCCCATATTTCAGCAAGGGCCTGCGCTCACAGATATACACCTTGCATTATCACATTATGAAAAATATGGCATTGGGACACCTGCTCATATTTGATTTCTCACTATTCATATCAAGGCATGTACAGTATGTTGTTCTTCTCATATGGCGGCAGAGAAAGCATTAGTTCAACACTCACTGAATTCAAGGGAATGATATGGAGAAGGTAATAGCTGTGGGCAAGGCATCAAATGCTGGAGATATTTCGGGGCAGATTGAGCAGAAATTTAATACAAGATGGGCAACTGTGATGTGTGTGATCACATCCCAAGTGTACAAAACAGAAGCACCCCTCTCTGTTTATATCTTAAGCCCCTGGATTCCAGTGTCTGATGGATTGGGTTTGTCTGTGAACATCATAAAGTGGTGAATGGTTTGTTTATTAGCAGTGAGGGAACGGCTTAGCCATGATGGAGTTGTATTGATTCTCCATCAACACCCCACATGCTAAATCCTTGACAACTGTGATTGAACACCTGTGGGTTGTGTGTAATGAACAAATCTGTGAGTACACATTGTCAGCGATGGGTCTGGTTTTAAAATAAAAACTTTCTCCAAAAATCCCACTTGCATGAAGAAATATAGTCATGTTTGCAGAATGCAAGTTTAGAATTACAATATGTTTTTACTAAGTTCAACTACATACGGCAGCATGCTTACTGCAGCACAGATGTGGTACAGTTAAAATGAAAGACCAGTGCACCAGTTTGTTGCCAAGGCAGTTAACTGCATTTTGCAGATGGCTATTTTGGACTAGGAGCTTTCACTTTTTTACTGCTGCTGCCTTACATTTTACTGTAATCAAGTGTGTTAAAATAGTATAGTGTGCATTAGTGCACAGTTCCAATAGTTTAAAAATGTGCATTCCCAAATGCAAATTCATTGTTTTTCAAAAAATTTCCATCTTCTGAGGTAAATTAATTTGTTCAAAATAGCTTGATGCTAATGACAACCATTTGTCCCCTGCTGTGCCAATAGATTACTTTACTCTGAAAACAGCCAGGTTGATCGACTGTTGGAAGACAGTGTGTAAAATGCAAATAGATACACCAACAAACCTGCGGAGGGCCCGCCCTAGGCTGTTTACTAAGAGTTTGCAGCGACATTAATGCGGTAGCGTTTGTAAGAAAAGTGCCAATTTAGTTCTACGTACCTGTGCGCACAAATAGTTTGTTGTGGAAATGAGGTAGACACCAGGCAGGAGACTTTCAGTCTTTGACAAAGTGAGCTGAAAATGCATTTTGTGGAGTGGTGATGGTAGGGTGCACATGACAGGGCATACAGTCAAATTATAGATTGTGTATGTCTTTTTTCTTGTCTTATCTTAACTGAGTAGTCTGATTCTTCCTTTAAGTATTTCTTTACATTTTTTTTTTAATACTTTCCCTTTTAAGAGACAAAAAAACTGTTGGTAACTCATAAACCATCCATTATCCAGCCCCCAGTGGTGGAAATTTTCAAGGACTTCATTTATAATCAAGCATTGTGGTGACTTTGTGCCAACAGTTATGATCACTAGCAGAACCATTATCTACTTCTACAGAGAGTTATAAACTTAACGATTCAGCATAATCTCATTTTCTACTTCATTATTAATCTGTTCCTCGGCAGATGTTATCAGGAGGGAAAATCTGTTCAAAATGAATGGTTTTATCATGTTTGTTGCAATCACTGTGCAAGCTGTTCATACTGCCTCCTCACTAGCTAATACTCAACAGACTGAGGTATGATGACTATTATGAAACTCAATTCTATACTCATTTTAAATCTGTATTTTGAATATTACAGTCAAAGATACAAAATCGCACAGGAGAAGGAATGCTTTTAAACATCATACTAATTCAGGTGAGCTTTAATGATTCAACAATCAAATTCAACAATTTACAATAAAATGTATGAAACCATTTCCCTAAATCATGACTCAGAATTTTTGTGCTCAAACAGCACACGACCCACACACAGCCCAGGCTAAGACTACAGCTATAGGCAAGCTGTTTTTGGAAAAGCAGTAAATCCCCAGTAGATGAGGTGTAATGAGGGAGTGCTGGGCTGTGATCCCCTCTGCCCCGGGCTTAATATGGTAATACCTGCAACACCCCGGCCGTCGGTAGAGAACACAACCAGGATTTTTCCTCTTTATTACCTCGGCGGAGAATTTCATTTCCTGGGCATTTGGGTGGGTTAGTGGTACAAGCAGGTGGGTGTCAGGACTAGCAATCACTCAGGGTGATGCTGGAAGACAGTGACATACGGCGTAGTCATCACTTCAGGCAAGGGGGAGAGAGATAGACACACAGAGAGTAATCCTTTGTTTGGTATGATGAGGCCCCAGCTGGCCTGGTTTGAGAAAGGGAATGTGTGCAACGTACACTTGCAAGTGTTACATATGAATGTGTGGGTGTCGTCTTGTGTTTCTACGTGTATTATACATTCAGAGTCATGTGATGGTGACGTTCACTGTGTGGGCCACAGGAGCTGATAAACACCACTTGGCCACCACCTTAATAAATAAGTTAGCACCCAAATAGTTTTTAATCAAGATCTCATTTTAGTTGCACTCTAATGAACTCTTTATGGCTGGTTAGGGAGAACACTAAGCTCAACACTGTCTGGCAAGTGGCTTGCATTCTGCACTAGGGGATCCACTGTTATGTCATCACACAGTTGAGTTTAATCTGTGACAATCACGAGTCATAACTTGTGTACGAATTTTCCTGATGGCTAAAGGATAATTCCATTTTTTTTTCTTCTTATAGTTTTGGCCATCGTTTCTATTAGTTATGATAACATTGCACTCACAAAAGTAACTGCTAAGATCTGGGAACACAGTGACATGGCTACAGCAAAGTCAGGTGGGGCATGAAACATGAGCAGTCAGTCGTCCAGACAGGTTTATACAAACTGCCATATTATCACAAACACTTCATTTGGAGGTAAAACTAAAAGTGAGCAGACCCGAAATGTCAGCAATAAGTTATTAGAACCTAGCAAACAGCAAACAGTTGCTTATTATTTACACATAAAGTAGACAAGGATCAACATTAGCATTCATTTTAGCTCTGTTTTTGGTGTCCACCAATCACTGAGAAACATCTGGCTCTTTAGCAGCAAAATGCTCCATTATGTTCACCAGCTTGTCGCTGACTTTGTCTTTCTGCCATTTGGTGCTGGTTAGGTAGCATGCAGAGTGTTTGTCAGAACTTTTTACCAGCTGTGGGTGTGATAAGAGTGGGGACAGTGAAACAAAACAATAAAGCTGTGGCTGTAAAACAAAAACAATGAGCTGAAAGATGCTAAATTGCTCCATAGAGCTTAGGGGAACTGCAGAGTCAGGTGATTATTCTCTATGGGATTATCGCTCAGAGCGCCAACTTTCACATTCATATCATTTGATCCATTGTTATGGGAAGTGATTATAGCAGCTTTTAACTGTAATGGATGTTTACGAACAGTTTTTGCCTTCATTGTTTGGATAACATGAGGATTTGTTTAAAACCTGTACGATCGTTTGACTGTTCGTGTTTCTGGCCCCATCTTAGTGATATCTCAACGTTCCCACATCACCACAATTTGTGAATACAACGTTATTATTACCGATAAGAATGATTACCAGAACTACAAAAATAAGATCCAAGTTGTACTAAACTGTATCTATCCTTTAAACTGCATTATTCTTGTCATGGTATTCATTTGAGTGAGGAATTCAAACAGTGTCTCCACCACTCAGAGATGTTAACAAGCAAACAGTCACATCATATCGTCATTATGCTTGTTTAATGTGGTGATAAATTTGTAAGTGTATTCATGGATTAAATTATGACACTTTACAATGCAGGCTGCAAGCAGATATAGCCGCCATAAAGATTAAAAGTCAAGAGGAAATAATCTTATGATTCATTAATGTGTGATATGTCAACATGAGTAACATTGTGCATACTGTTCTGCATTTATGTTTATGGTTGGCCACTTTGTATTGATCAAAGTGAAAAACGAATAGAAATGTTACTCTTTTCATTATGGGATATAGTCGATTATGATTGCATATAAAAATGAACTCTGAATCTCACTGATTCAGCTGCAGAGAACTACAATATTACAAGGATGAAACAAATTTTAATACATATTGCTGCAATGAAGTTGCTATGACAGAAGAGCACGTTTTTTGTTTTAGGTGTCACTTTTACAATGCAAATCTCACAGACAATTTAACTCTAAGGGCTGCCATGCTGCCAGGTGCACTGCTGTTTATTACTTTACTGGGGATAGTGAAACATTTAAGGATACTTTATCTCCTGTGTCTGTTTCATATGAATACCAGTTGTAATCATCTGAGTCTGCTGACAGAGGAGATAAACTGTAAGTTGTCAGTGGTATCTGTTGTCCTATCACTGGTTCAGAGCTCTAGCCATCCTCGCCTCCAGCCTCTCTCCTCAGTTCACTCATGTTCTCAGTGGAGAGGAAGGATATACCCCACTTCCTAAACTCCACCCTGCCCCATGCTCTGCAGAGGAAAGAGGAGAACATAAAATGCAGGGCTAAAGAACTCCCCAAGGGTTAAACCTTAGGGTGGGAACAGCACAGACAGCTTCTCTATCATAAATCATGGCTGTTTATATGGTATGGCAGGGTGTGGGACTTGCCATATTAACCTAAATGAGTTTGATTTTGTTGCTTTGATCATTGGATGTACTTGATCTGATTAGGATCAAGCACAAATTGCCACAAATAAAAAAAGGTCAGAGGAAATTTCTGAAGCAATGTTCCTTCGCTGACCAAATGAGATCAGCAATGAGTCATTGCTCTACTTTGTCACACCAACATTTACTGGATCAATGGGAGGTTTGAGGTTTCGATGGGAATGGAAAATCAAATTCCCTGCGCCACAGACTCTGTCATGGGCAGGGGCAGGAATGAAAAATGGACACTTAGCTATGGCCATTTTCGCCCTAAGGTGACATCGGAGGGGCACTTGAGGTGACCTTAGAGGTATTTGGGCTGACAAAGTGCTGCTGGCCAAGTGCACTTCTGCATTGTACTTCCACTGTGCACACTGCTTTAGGCCACTGATACCCCTGGGTAAAACACACCACACAATACATTTCAGGAAAAGGGAGCTTCTTTTTTGACATGTACCTACTCTGTAAGATTCTGCATCCTTCTTGGATGGAAAATCTAAACCTTGAAGTATCTGTTTGTCACTTCATTCCTAGGTGTGTTTCACTCCTGTGAGGAAATTCTTGGGTGACTGCTGACAGACTGGATGTTGTCTCCACAATGCACAATGTCTCTTTTTAGCAAGGAGGGGACAATAGTGATGGAGGAACAGTAGGAATGGCAGAGCAGGAAGCATGCTGAGAAGGACAGGAAATAGGAAGCGCATGCAGGAATAAACGCTGTTGAAATAGCTGGAGGGAAATCTCTGTTCCACTGTCTTAAGGTTCTGCTGCAAGTAATTCCTCTGCTGTCCTTGAAAGACCCAGAGAGTGAGCCTCTCCCAAAGATAAAAGATCTAATAGAAGGAATATATCACGGTTGATATTAACAGATACTGATACAAATCAGCATAATGGAGACATGGGTCCATGCAATTGTTTGTCTTGTGTCATTTGACCGGCTTGAGCAATATATGTAAACAAGTCTTAGTGCCAAAATCATTGAGAATCAGTACCTGTTCTACCATCAGTCCACGTACCACTGTATGAGACTGTACCTACGAGCTGGTGGCTATAACAACAAATCTCCTAGTGGTGTAAGAACTTGACTTTAATGAAACTTAAAGGAATAGTTTATGTTTTAATAGTTATTCTCTTTTTGCCCAGAGTTAGATCAGAAGATGGATACCACTGTCATGTCTGTACCAATATTTAGCTGGACCCGGTAGCCGATTAGCTTAGCTTAGCACAAAGACTGGAAACAGGGGGAAACAGCTACCCTGGCTCTGTCTACTGGTAAAAACATCCACCTACCAGAATCTAAAAGCTCACTAATTAACACATTTTATCTTGTTTGACAGCTGTTTCCCCCTGCTTCCAGTCTTTATGCAAAGCTAAGCTAAGCTCCCTATCTACCGTACAGACATGAGAGTGGTATCAATCTTGTCATCTAACTCTGGGCAAGAAAGCAAATTAGTGTATTTCCCAAAATGTCGAACTCTTACTTTAATCTTGACAACAGATGATGTAAATTAAAATCAGATATGTATTTTCATTAGTCTTTGTTGGGAGTGTGACTCAGATTTGGCATTTTACTATAGTTTATTGTCTTTTTATTACTCAGCCTTTTGCCCTGCATACATCCATGTCTATTTTTCTGTCTCCTGTCAACAAGTCCCAACTGAGAACCTGACAAACTCTTTGTTTTCTTCAATGTAATTATTTGCCAGGTTTGTCATTTTAAGTTGCAATCTGTAATTAACATGAGTTCAATATATAAACTGAAAATGTGGCAAAGTGTACTGTTCTCACATTTGTAAATGTCCATCTTTCTAGAGTTTCAAATAAACTATTTTGCCTGATTTTGGTCATAACTGGAGTCATATGTGGTGAATATACACTTAATGAGAACCTACATGGTCAAATATATGTTGCCTTTAAAGTTAAGTGAAACTGTAATCAGTAAGTAATGAAAATGTATTCATGTGGAATTTAACTGCAGGGTTAGGGTCAGACTTGAACCTAAAAGACACTAATCAATGGAGTGGCTGCATTTAACAGCCAGACTACATATATTACTATCTACATATCAGCTTTTCCTCCATCTTAGAAATAACTTAGGGACCAAACAGCAAGAGAAAAAAATGCAGCAAGATCATGGCAAGTCCTCCACCCTTGTAGGCAGGAAGTGCCGAGCCCAAATCGTCTGTGGAGCTCTGCCCATAAGAAACAGGAAGAACAAAGTGCAAACCAGCAATGACGCCACACCCCTCACGCTAGGAAGATGGATTGTGTTGTTGAACACCTTGTTGATATCGCAACAACCCAATGGAAGATCTAGTCCAGCCTCTTCACTTTGGGACGTATTACAATGGTGACAATGGCAGTGGGAACGTAGGATTTGTTGTGGTTGCCATGATACTCCATTTTCAAAAATAATGCATATGCATTAGAAGTAGCAATGTGGAAAACAAATATTTAAGGGATTTTAATCTTCATTAGGATAAACACCAAACACAGTCTGATTTTTGCTCATTATCAGTGGTTGTTTTTGACTTGAAGTAAACATATTTTAGATTGAATTGCTAGTCCTCATGGTATCTGCTATCTTCCCTCCTCTTCAGTCAAACTAAAGACACCAGGACAAACCGAAACCCACAGCCCAGAACCATCAAACACAGCATGGATGCAGTTTCACAGCAAATAAGATCTATTTATAGAGCTTCTTGGCAATAGTGAATTGAATACACTCCATGCAATTTCAGTTAAAGGTAAACACATCCATCACAAATTGAATCATTTAATACCTCACGTGCAACACATTTCCTGCTTTAATACAAAAAAGTGAACAGAGGGGTGTGTGTTTTTTCCTGGGAATCTATTCTAGACAGACTTGGGAAGCATTTGACGCACACCATCACAATACAATGTAATATAATATATGAAGATAACACACACACACACACATATTGGGATCATATAGCAAGACAACACTGTTTTGTTGAGTGTATATAGAGAGTCTAATTACATTGTGAGCAGTGGCGATAAATCACTGGAGTCTTAATCAAAGCACTACAACAGAGAGAGTCATCAATCACTTACTACAGCACAACACAACATCAGCTTGTAGCGTCTCCTTGTCTTCTGGCTGGCAGCCCGGCTCCGTGCCTAACATGGGACATATCGCTGTGACATATTATCATTAGCACAATCAACACCACTTTGGACGTCCTGACAGAAAGCCATCAAATGGCAAATGGATATGGAGATATATGGGGCCTTAAAGCTGGCAAACCCAGATTCCCATGTCAATGCATGTAAAGGAAATGTGCAAAGGAAAAACAGGATTTTCTTCTCAGATGAGGAAAGACATAAAATATCAGCAGCTCCTCTGAGGTTCTTCTTCCTAGCAAGGTGTCACATTACTGGTAGCCTGCTATGATCAAGTATTTCAAGTAATGGTCTATTCAACTCTGGACTCTTCAATATTTGCATGTATATGTTAACTATAGTTGGCTGTGATGGATGGCAGAGAGCTGGGTCACCTCAAAGGCACGGTAGATGACATTCAGAAAGTCCCTGCTTAAAGTGGGGGAATGACAGATGGCATTTCAATGGAATCTATAAAAATGTGTCAGCACTGGAAAATGTTTTGACTGCTATTCCTCTGCTGCCCTACTTTAGATCCAGTGTGCATTCAACAACACTCAGTGCTTAAAGACCTTCAAAATAATGCTGGAGGCAAAACCAATATAGGAGAAATCACTTCCACCTGGAGATCTGGGCACAATCATACCTACTGAAGTGCCCATGAGCAATCCTCCCACAGCAAGGATCCTCATTAATAATATAACCGATTTTTAAGTGTCTTGTGGGATTCCATCTTCCACCTTTTTTGATGAAATGTCATCACATTTCACTGCTGTTTAACGAGAGAGCATAGCTGAGGTTAAATGAAAGAGGACAAGACAGACAGAACAAATAGAAAAAGAGAGAGAGGAGGGCTGAGATGGCAGGCAGTCAGCTATGAAGGACATGGCCGCAGCAGTTATTTTTAGTTATCAGTTTTCGGAGGCTGTCATTTGGAACATCTCATTAAAGATCAGAAGAAAAAAAAAATCTTGAACCAAACCATCAAACCATTCAGATCACTGAAACTCAAGAGAAGAAAAGCTATATGTCCTGGTGTGCATGCTCTCTCACTCACACACACACACACACACACACACACACACACACACACACACACACACACACAGTATCCTTTACCAGCGACAAATAATTTGAGAGTGCCGGGCTATCAGTGCATACATTAGACAGATCTCTGGTGACCTCTGCAAAAGGTATCTACACCACATTTCCTTTAATATTAGAGGGGTTGCAGACAGATAGATTAATTAAGTTCACGTGCCCACAGGCATGTCTCTTGAAATGCATAGAAGCCCATCCAATGTTTTTTAATCATTCTATAATGAGCGATTAAACACCTAGATTCATTAGCACAATGTGGACACAGTAAATCAGATACTTGAGGGAGAGGTCCTCACTAAGAAAGTCGTTAAACTTAATAACAGGATCTCAATTTTATGTCTTATTCATGCTAAGTACCTCATGCAGCAATTCACAATGAAAGCAACTCAAAGCAATAAATCGTAATAAATCTGTAACATAGTTAAATTTTATGCTGTTTTACACAGTTGTTTTTTTTGTTGCAAGGACATAATAACAAAACAAAGCGAAATGCTATAAATAAATTGAAAGATTTAATTATTGATCTAGTTACAGTTTGTATCCAGGCTCTTGAAACTCAAATGGGCCATTTCTCTCTTCCTGTCTCTCCTTGACTGTTAACTGGTTTTATAGATAATTGCTAAAGTTAAAGGGCTGAACCACACAGAGCATAGCAATTATCAAGTAATCACTTGTATAGTCAATTATTTAACTATCTTTGCCATTGTAAAACCTACTGCTCCAATGTCCTACATTGTTTTAGAAAGGCCAAACTCATCTTGCATGAAAAAGTGGCGACATTTGGACAACTGTGCTAAATACACTCTTTCATCATTAACATTTGTAACATGAATACAGTTTAATATAATATGCAGTAGGTATGCACAATGGTGGATTTACTGTACATCTAAGCAAAACAAAAATGGGTAAATGCTGCCACCTGTTGGATCGGAGGTGTACTTGCCGTCCTTGTAGTGGAGTGTTGACAATGTTGCCTTCACAACTCTCGGAAATATCGAAATTCAACTAAAACTATATAGCTAATGCTAAGTGTTCTATCTTTTTTAGGCCCTAGCTGCACGACACAATAGCCGTGTTGGTCTCAAATTAAAACACCGTCTAAATATACCGTTGTTCTACGGACTATTTTGTATATTATTGCCTGAAAGTCTTTGTATTTACTACTGCTAACTTCGGCATTTGAAGGCAGATAAGTAGCCAAACATGGCGGACACGGATGAGCCGTAAGTAGCTACCGAAGAAACAAGCAAGAAACAGTCATTAACTGCCCGAAAGATGCTTTCAAATCTCATTAACCTACGAAAGCACAGCATGAATGAACCTTCTTTTATTCTCTCTTTTTAGGGAGAAGAAAAGAAGGAGAGTAGTGGAGCTGACTGAGAAGTTAGTGATGAATTGGTAGAACTGGCGGAAGGTTTGAGTTTACTAGACATAAGGAAGGTTAACGTTAGCTAGCTAAAGCAGCTAACCTAATACAAGTTGTACACTGACAGCTAGGCTACGGACAAAAATACTGACTAGTTGGTCGTGAGTAGCTAACACGTCTATACAGTAAGAATTTTGTGGTATCATTTACCTCTTTGCAAAGTTAGAGGTCTTTACTTTAACTTCCCTTCTCACTGTTGACATGCTAGCTCTTCACTTAAAGCTACCGGGAGCTGTCCAGGGAAGAGAGTAACGATAGATGATTCACAAAATGTCAGAGAGTCAGAAACGCCCACCTGTCAGAAATATGCAGTTTTACTATATTTTCATAGAGTGGTTAAACAACAAAACGTTACACATGTTAGAGCAGACGCTGACATAAGGCAGACAAATCACAAGTGCATGTTAATACAGTAACAGTTACTCCTATTTAGTTTCTTGAACCTCTTAAATTATTGCATGATCTGCTGTGAACTGTAAATAGCACCCTAACTATGTGGCAGTTAATCACAGTATTGAGTTTAGGTCTTGATTGTTTTGTTTTTTTGCATGATCTCAGTAGACGTTTTTGTGTAATATCAAACCGTACAGTCATATGCATGCCATCTACCACTGAGATTGTCAGAGATGCTGCTGATGATACATCCTAAATGTACATATTGTTGTCTTCAGGATGGTGGTTGATGGAGGCATTGGACGCGCCTGTGAGTGGGAGGGGCGATGGAACCATATCAAAAGGTTTCTGGAAAGATCAGGGCCCTTCACGCATCCTGACTTCGAACCCAGCACAGAGGTAACAATCACAGGCAGCGGAATGATGCTTTAATGATACTTTTAATTTGTCATTTGATCTGTCCTGTGCCATCTTGTATTGCTCTAATATATAATATCTTTATCTCTCACCACAGTCATTGCAGTTTATGTTAGAAACCTGCAAAATCCTGGTCATTGGTGCTGGTGGTCTGGGATGTGAGCTGCTGAAAGACCTGGTATGATCACTATCATTATGAATATCTGGAAAATATCATTTAATGAATGGCCAACACTTTGTTGTTTTTGTTCATGTTCTGCCTCAGGCTTTATCAGGCTTTTGCAACATTCATGTTGTCGACATGGACACCATTGATGTTTCAAACCTGAATCGACAGTTCCTCTTCAGGTCAGTAGAAAATATGTAATACATTTTATGTACATTTCTGAGCCGTATTATTGGTTTATGTAATGT
Source organism: Siniperca chuatsi (assembly GCF_020085105.1). Lineage (NCBI taxonomy): Eukaryota > Metazoa > Chordata > Actinopteri > Centrarchiformes > Sinipercidae > Siniperca > Siniperca chuatsi. The sequence goes on along the minus strand of NC_058043.1, from coordinate 25,338,227 downwards.
TTGAAGCAAGCAGATATGTTCTTTTAATGTGTGTGTAATGTTGACCAGGCGAAAAGATGTAGGTCGGCCCAAGGCGGACATTGCAGCTGATTTTATCAACACCCGCATACCTGGATGCTGTGTAGTCCCGTATCCTTTTGATTGAACAACAATTGCAAGATTTTAGATGCTTGATGTAAATGCAGTTTAAAATACCCAATCCACAATCCACATGATTAAAATGTGAAAAATGTTGCATGCAGCTAATCCCCGTGTCAAAAATCACAATTTAAGAATGTAGACAACTTAATTCTTAGGTTGTGAAAGCAAGTGAACATTCTGTCCAAACTTCTCCTAAATGCTCTGTGCAGACATTTTAAGAAAATTCAAGACTTGGATGAAACATTCTACAGACGTAAATATCATTAGGACTATTCTTTCCCAACTTCCCTAATGTCTTGTTGGAAGGGGTGTAATGATTCAGTCAGCTTACGATTCGGTTTGATGCATGATACAGGGCTTGCAGTTTGATACTGCTTGGACTGTGTCATTATAAGACATTAGATTGGAATTTATTCATCTCTCTGTTTTCATCTAGAATTCCATATAATTGTCTGTGGACTGGACTCTATACTTGCCAGGAGGTGGATGAATGGTATGCTGGTAAGTTATTCCTCTTTACTGCAATCTTTGTCACAGTCCTTTATTTTCTCAGTACTTTGGCCAACTGTTTTTGCTACATTTTCCTTGTATAATGCTTGCATTTAAAAATCGTAAAGCTGTAAGATGTGCGAAAAGGAACATGTTTCATGTAATCACATGCAGTCCCTCTGTCTTTCTGTACAGCTGTCTTTGCTGGTGTATGAGGATGGTGTCTTGGACCCAGGTTCCATCATTCCTTTAATTGATGGTGGGACCGAAGGCTTTAAAGGCAATGCCAGAGTCATTCTCCCTGGCATGACCGCCTGCATTGACTGTACCCTTGAGCTTTACCCTCCTCAGGTGAGGTAGCCTTTTTTTTTTAATAAAATAATGTTTACAACCACAACTTAGTGGTCTTACAGAAACCGTTCCTGGTAAGTTTGTTGTTGCTAAAATACTCCTGTCTTTGTAGGTCAACTTCCCCATGTGTACAATAGCTTCCATGCCTCGTTTACCAGAACATTGCATTGAGTATGTCCGGATGCTGCTGTGGCCCAAAGAGACACCCTTTGGAGGTATAAAATCACACTGCAGTTACTATTATTTCTCTTGAATGGTCTTTGTAATGTTTAGAATGATCATTCAGTATGACTTGAAGCTCAACAAACCCCGCCCCTTGACTTACAAGACCTTTACAAACAAGTAAACTTACTCCCGGGCCACACTGCCTACCTCTACCTGTGTGTGACGGCTACCTCCCTGAACTAACTCGCTACCTGTTGTGTCCACACAGACAGCGTTGCTGCTGCGGCGCTGCTACTGCCAGCCGTATCTTTCTACATTGAGTTTCCTTTTGATAATGGCCATCAATAATAGAATATTCATTTCATTATAAACTTCATTTACATTTTGTTGAGACAGAAAAAGCTTAAGAAGTGTGTGGTCAATTGTAAAAAAATAATAATGATGATAAAATAATAATAATATAAAATAATAATTGATAATAATAATAATAATAATAATAATAAAAAATAAAAATAAATAAAACATATACAGCAAGAGGTTCCGCGACGCTCAAGCGCTGCTTAGGTAGATGGTGTGGCCCGGGCATTAAGTTCTTGTTAAATTCTTGTTGGGGGGTGTGTGCGTGTGTGTGTGTGTGTGTGTGTGTGGACAGATGGTGTGGTCCTGGATGGAGATGACCCAGAGCACATCCAGTGGGTGTATCAGAGATCTCTGGAGAGAGCAGCAGAGTTTAACATAACAGGAGTCACGTACAGACTAACCCAGGGTGAGCACACACAGACAGATCAGCAGATTTATAAAGCTTTTATTTCTTTGATTGTCCATTTTTAGAAGTATGCAAAATATATATTTTCTATATCCTATTTAATATTGCAGGTGTTGTTAAGAGGATAATTCCAGCTGTAGCGTCTACAAATGCCGTCATAGCTGGTAAGTAGCTAAGACTGAATAAATGTGAAGGTGCTATAGTAGAGACCTGTGGACCTGATGTCTTTTTTATGAAAGATTGTATGCCCTGCCATATATGAGTTAATCATTTACAAACAGTACTGAGTATATTGACTTTATGTAAACAGAAATGTCTACCCAGACATAACAGGGTTTTTTTTTCTGATTTATTTGACCCAGCTGCTTGCGCAACCGAGGTTTTCAAAATAGCATCAAGGTGAGTTTGCAGGTTCTGCTTGACAGCCATATGCACAAAGTGAAGATCTTTATAAACTACACAGGCCTTTCACTGTTTCTCATGATGTTACCTTTTTCTTATGCAGTGCCTATATACCTCTAAATAACTACATGGTCTTCAATGATGTTGACGGCTTGTACACCTACACTTTTGAAGCCGAACGGAAGGTTTGTCCCTGAATTTCATCTGCCAGTTCATGTTTGATACAGTGATAAAGTTGCCTTTTTGTTAAACACATGTTTATGTTCACTTCTGATGCAGGAAAACTGTTCAGCCTGCAGCCAAGTACCTCTGGACTTGCACTTTTCTCCATCTTCCATACTCCAGGAGGTGTTGGACTACCTGACTGAGAGTGCCTCCCTGTAGGTTTGCCGTCCTTTATCCTTTATTTATTATTAACTACTGTGCTGTACCACCCAACTTAAGTTCTGCTTATGGTCACATTTGCTTTTTGTTTGATTTTTAGTAGTGCTTTACGCATTGTCTTCAACAATCACATATAATGTATTTCTTTCAGACAAATGAAATCACCTGCTATAACAGCAACAGTGGAAGGAAAGAACAAAACATTATATTTACAGGTAATTAACCTCTGGTTTGTATACTGTTTTGTGTTTTCAATTCAGTCTCATAGTAATGTGGGACTGAGGTGTGGCCTGATGAAATAAGGCAATCATGCAAGTTTTGGTTTGAGCTGACGTTGAATTGGTATTTTTGTTGTACAGTCTGTTGCTTCAATCGAACAGAGGACGCGGCCAAATCTGTCCAAAACTCTGAAGGGTGAGGTTCTTTATTTACTGAATATGTTTCCTAGAAATGGCAATGCTTACACTCTGGTTAGATGAATACACTGTGAATATACTGACTCACTTATGTTATGAACATGTTTTTCCAGAGTTGGGGCTGAATGACGGACAAGAGCTAGCTGTAGCTGATGTCACCACACCCCAGACCATGCTGTTCAGACTCTGCTTTACCTCATAGGATGAACTCAAGCACTCCTACAACCAGTTGATGTCATTCTTGTTTCTTGGCCAACTATGACTTGATGCAGAATATTTAAAATGGCCTAAAAACTAGAACAGCTCACAGTGTATTCAGTCACACAGTCACAGTGTAAATGATTCTAGCTAATTTCATTGTTTTAATGTACCTATTGAGTAAAGTTAATGTTTTGCACTGAAGAGCCAAATCATAGTTCATAACCTGTCATGTTTTGGTGATATATCGTCTGCAAATGTTAAGGATTTCTGCATTAATGTGTTATCTGCACTACAACCTAAAGCGTGCTCTGTGCAAACAAAGAGACAAGCATTGGTTACTTTGGAAAAGATTATTCTGTACTTGTTCTGGTTTTGAATATTTATTTATTACAACAGTTTTTTAGTTGCAGTAACTGCTGAAGTGGTAATCAACAGACACTGATAATAATGTGTGAACTGGAATAAAATGTTTTTCTTACAATGTTTCTGTTTTCTTTATGTACCTACATGTATTTGTGGGAGTGGAATAAATAAATTCACTCAGCAAGTTAAGAATGCAGGATTGAGAGGCATCACTGTATAAGATCCACTTTGCTTTAGAGGCTGTTTGTTTGCATGTATCAATACAGACTGAGCATTTCATTTTCAATGTAATGGAAAACATCTAAAAAAGCAAAGGCTCAGACATAAACATATTGAGCTAATAATATATACATATTACAATTATGTAGATACCCATAGCCATATAATTGGGAAGTTAAATATTTAAACAATTAAAAATACAGGTTTGTGGATTTTGGAGGATTTCACTCTGTTGACCAAACTATTGAGCATTCAGGCCCAGTCAGCAATACTCCCAGTCAGACCGGATCATGACGTCATGGTGCTACGTGGAAAGGAAGTAGCGAGAGCAGGCTAATGCTAGTTGGGCTACAAGTTGAGAGCGACCAAAACAAACGATGACGGCCGGGCAAAGGAGCCGAAAAAAGCTTGGATTAACCATGGGAATGATTTTTGCTTGGGTAGCTGTGGTAGAGTGCTAGATAAGGTATTAGAGATACATGTATTTCTACATGACTGACTTTGAGAATATGCGATTTCGAGTGCCAACTGGCCAGTCTACGAGCTGTAACATTAACTGTAGCTCGTATTGATGCTGTCTCCGTACTCTAACGCTATGCGTTGGCTAACTTACAGCTTTGCTAACTAGCTAAGTGGTAGCTAGCTGTCAACAAACCTATTCTGGACAGAACAAAATTTGAATTTGCGAAACATTGTTCGCACCAGGTTGTCGTTGATAACAAAAGATGCAGAGACAGTTACAGTGATTGTGCTTTGTGTGGTAACGCCAAATTCCCTTTAAGATCCGAATTTCTGAACTTGGTGATAGCTAGCTAGCCTAAAAGTAAAAATGAGTTGGTTCAACGCATCTCACCTGTCCACCTTCGCTAAACAAGCTTTAACAACAGCTCAGAAGTCAATCGACCGAGTTCTGGACATCAAAGAAGAGGACCAATGGGGTGACACAGCTGTAATGCCCTATAATGGTAAGTAATGTAACATAGGGTGGCAACAACTAATGTTGCAATATGCACATTTCGGATTACTGTTACAACTGGTGCAATTTATTTTCTGTCAGAGGTTACATTACCTGGAAAGCTGTCATTAAGTGGAGGATGGGGAATGTCGCAGTGGGAAGCACCCCCTGAAGAAAAGACCACCACTCCTCCCCCTTCCTCTGAGGCCATTACTACTCCTGTCACCCGGACAGTGGTGGATGAATCTGAAAATTTTTTCAGTGCCTTTCTGTCACCCGGAGACGCACAAGGTGTTACCAAAACCCAGGTAGTGTCTGTACCCCCTACTATGTCTCAAAGGCGGCCTCAGGAGAAGGAAAAGCAAAAGAAAGAGGCTGTGGTCCAAAAAGAAGTGGAGACAAGGTCAGCACATGCTGATCAGAGTCTTGAGAATCCGACAGTTGCTGAGAGCCAGCCAGTTGAGCCCGAGTCTTCACCCTCAGCACCTTATGCAGACACTATCCTTCTAGAGCCAGTTTCTCCTGCTTCTTCTTCCAGTGATCTTCCTTGTAACCCTGACAGCAAAACGAGCAGTGTAAAAACCGATGTTGGCTCAACAGTTTCTGCAGACTCAAAAACAGAGCAGTCACAGACTCCATCAGATCACCAGGTTGAGCAGGATGCCACAGATCCCTCTGAACCTTCTGCTGTTAGTTCTGAACCTAAGAGCTCTACCCCTTCTGATCCTTCGCCCTCCCCGTCCTCTAAGGAAGTACTCATAGAGCATAAAGACTCAAAAGTGGAGGACCGTCAAAATGATACCCCCTCTCCTCCAGTCAGCGCTTTCTCCTCAGGAACCTCTACCACCAGTGACATTGAAGTGCTGGACCATGAGTCTGTGTTGAGTGAGAGCTCAGCCAGCTCCAGACAAGAAACAGGGGAGGGCAAGGCTGGCCTTCACCTAATGCAGGGCTCCTTCCAGCTTCTCAGTGCCTCCACCTGTGGAGATTTCCCCCGTCTGGAGGACTATTCCAAACTCACGGAGAGCTGCGGCTCCTCCTCGGATGCTTTCGAGCGCATAGATTCATTCAGCGTGCAGTCATTGGATAGCCGCAGTGTCAGTGAGGTTAACTCAGATGATGAGATCCCTGGCAGTCGGACACTAGCGTCTGTCACTGCAGGCCCTGCTACTTTAACTGTGTCATCAGCTCTATGTCAGAAGCAGGAAGAGGGAGTGGTGGAGAAGGTAGGAGAGGAAGAGGAGGCGGAGGAAGAGGAGGAGGAAGAGGGCTTTACTGAAAGAATGAGGGAGCAGTCGCTGGATGAGATGGAAGAGAGTGGACGCAGTGCGACGCCTGTTAATAGTGAGCAGCCTGAAGAGTTGACAGAACAGGAACAGGGATCTGAGGCTAATGCCACTGTGTTTGATCCCGCCTCCAAAGCTGAAGAACAGATCATGCCACCAATCACAGAAGAGATGAAAAGTTTCTCAACAGTTCAGATTTTGGAGCTTCAAAAGGTAGCAATTGGTATTTCATTCATATGTAGCTTGTAGTATCTAAATTGTAACTGTAGACTTGTTTTATGTGCGTATTATACATATGTTTACAAAGTTCATATAGCTGCGTGGATCATGTTGAAGACACTAGAGCATATTGTTCAACTTCAAAACACCTTACCTCCAGTATATACAGTATATCTTTGCCACAACACTTTGATAAACAATTATGAGGGATACTTGTTATAAATTAGTTTTTTATATAGTACCATGCAAAAGTCTTAAACTGCTCTAAAAAGTAAAGTAAATCTCTTTATTTGAGCATAAGTAATTCATTGAAAAATAACTTCTATAACTCAGTAATCACAAAGCAACATTTATACATTTAAAAAGTAACAACAAATGCATTTATACCAACTCAGTATTTTGCTAGCTTTAATAGCTTTAATCCCAATTTTGCCATGTGAAGATCATTGGACACTAGTGTATTTTAAAATATTTGCCAATATATAGGTAGAATTTTTGTTTGTTTGGTTGGTCAAATATCAGTATTTCCCCCATAAGCCCCAGAATTTGTTATGCTATATGAAGGCAATTGTAAAACTATATAATAAGTATATTTTAACACACATTGTTTTCCTTATCAGTATGTTTGATATTTTTGGGCTTTTCTGTGCAACTGCTGTTGTAAGCACAAAAAACAATGTTGTGGACATGTTGTAGGTCATTGATGACCTGTCAGGCCGCCTTGAGAAGAGAGAGTCCCAGCTGCTGGCAGTCAGCAAAGACAAGGCCAGGCTGGACGAGGAGTGTGACAATCTCAAAGAGTGAGTATACAGTATGGTACACACACCTGGTTCACAATGGTACTGTAAATAATCTTGATAAGAAAGCTGGTTTGAACAAGGGACTGATGTTCTTGCTCATATCCACGCCAGACAACGCAAAATGGTACCACTATTATGTTGTTTAAAGAGTTTCCCTACGGGGATCAATAAAGTATTTCTGATTCTGATTCTGATTTCTATGGGACTCTGAAGTTAAGCTACAGTTTTAAATTGTCTTTATTTATATACCTTTTATGTACCTATGTTATTATTCTAACTACAATGTAGAAATACTGCGGAAATTTTCAAGTGATGTTTTCATTAAGTCACTCCGATTGTTGAACGCTTAAAATAATGTACTTGTGCCGGCTTGGCCTTGAGGCTGTATAGATTTTGACAATGAGCTCTTACACTAACGAGTCTGTTCATCCTCCAGTGAAGTGGTAAGCCTGAAGGAGGAGAGCTCCACTGTTCAGTCCCTAAAGGATGAGTTCACCCAGCGCATAGCAGATGCAGAAAGGAAGGCTCAGTTGGCCTGCAAAGAAAGAGACATAGCCAAGAAGGTAATTCACATATTAGTGACCTGAAGCTCTACTTAGCCTGTTAGTATAATTATTATTTTTAACTAACCCATATTTATCTACTTTGATGTTAAAATCTAAAATCTTACTTAGATGTTAAATTTCCTAAAATCCTAAATTAAACATGTCCAAAGTATCTGTCAAAGATGCCGTTTTTCTCTGCTACAGGAAATAAAGGGCTTGCGAGAAGAGCTTTCTACAAGACTCAACTCCAGTGATACAATGGAGATCATCAAAGAGAAGGAAGAGCAGATCCGAGGCCTGCTGGAAGAGGGTAAGACTAATATACAGTATGTAGCAGACTATTCTTCTTCACCTCCACCAACCCACACAATTCCACTCTAGACAAGTTGTACAGTCAAGAAAATGTTAAACATAAAGCCAGTTGTTGACTAGGTCTCTCATAGTACTACTGAAGAAGAAGAAATATAAATATATATATATATTACCACCAGGATATATACATGTCAAAAGGTAAGCTGTCCCACAATAACTGGTGTCCCAGCATATCTCAGCATATCAGATATCTATTTTTATTCAGTAAGTATGGGGCAACTTAAATTTCTGAGATTTGTCTGACAACTAACAAGGTCTGCAGGTTAGCACTGATTGAAAATGTGTAAAAAGTAATTTTTGATTAATGTAATGAGTGGATGGAAAAGTTTTGGAAACCACCATAATTTCCAATTTTTGGAAAATGATTTATTGGGGCTCAAGAAATCATGCATACATCGATGTTGAAGGTGTCGAGTGTGGATGGTTTTAAGAACAGCTGGTGACTTTATACCTTGTTACTGAAATATTGCTCAGAACTTGTGGGTATCGTCTCAGCATCTGTTTTTAACTTTACCTCAGTTGGATGCGTAGGTGTTTATCTCTCTTTATCATTTTTAGGTGAAAAGCTGTCCAAGCAGCAGCTGCAGCACAGCAACATCATCAAGAAACTGCGTGTGAAGGAGAAGGAGAGTGACACAAAAATCACCAAGCAACAGAAGAAAATCAAAGAGCAGGAGGAGGAGCTCAGGCAACTGCAGCAGGTCGGAATTTAGTACATAGTTAAAAATGTCAGTGTAACAATGGAAATACTTTTGACTCTGCCATTGTTAAATGACTATAGTTCTAGCTATAGTTGTCATTTTCTATATCAGTATAATTTTGAGTCAAAGGAATTTTCACTGAGTTTAAGTTTTTTTCAACTTAGTTTGATAATTTTAGTGTTGTTTGACTTAAATGTTATGTTTAAATTTAAATTCACTTTGTTTATGTACTTACTATGATGAATTATGTTTGATGGAGACATAGGTTAATATTGGTTTTTGGGGTTAAATCTTAAGTTAACAGGTTATTCTTTTTTTACAACTGGCTAACTTCAATCCACTTATTCAAACTGAACATTGTTTTGATCGCTTCAGTCTCTACTCAGGAGGATTGCTTTGGTTAAAATTAGAGGAAGTGAGTTTGGGCAGTCAAGGTTTGGTATTGTTAGGAGACACAACAATTGTTCCATTGTTTGACATGTTTTTGGCTTTTCATTAGGAATTTATGTCACCAGATGGGAGTTGATTTAATGAGATGAATGTAATCCTAAAACTGTTCTTCACACTGTCTAAAGTTGTCACCTACACCACCCTCTCTGAAATGAATAAGCCACTTGAACCATACTCATGTGACTTTGGCAAATGAAAACAATGGTTTGCAAACTGACGCCCAAATACACACCTCAGAACCATGTTTTCTTAAGGATTATGGCAGACTTGCGGGTTTGACATGATAATGGCCGGAGTAGGCTGGTTCATGTCAAAGTAATTTTTTGGTTGAAATTTTTACAGTGTATAGTGCCTTGAGTAAAAGGCGTGTCCCCAAAAAAACACAACATATAAACAAATAACATCACTTAACAACACTGCATTTGTTGGCAAAAACATGATGCACTATTCATTACTGTTTTCTCTCTGTCTTCCATCATAAACCTGATTTTGTTCCTCAGTTACTTTTCATGATTATATAGTGTTAGTTATAATTAACTTAAATAACTATGTTAAGTATAATCATGGCTATGATTCTGTCCATGTTTTATGTGTTTAGGTTCTAGATGGGAAGGAGGAGGTGGAGAAACAGCACAGGGAGAACATCAAGAAGCTGAACGCTGTGGTGGAGCGGCAGGAGAAGGAGCTGAGCAGGCTGCAGTCAGACTCTGAGGAGCTGCAGGAGCAGAACAGGAGTGTCCATGCTGCTCTGGACAACTCTTATAAGTAAACCCTGACACACCCTGCTATTGATACTAAACACTGACAACCTAATAAATTAACATAAACTTAAATAACATATAAATACCCCCGTCGTCATTGTTTCAATTCAAATCCAGTGTGCTGAAGTACAGAGTCGAACAACAACAAATGTTTCACTGTTCTTACAAATAGGGACGGCACTGTAATAGGGTCATGATGTTGATGGTCGACTTCTACGTCTCTGTTGTCAGGGAGCTGGCAGAACTTCACAAGGCGAATGCCAGTAAAGTCAGTGAGGCCATAGAAGCAGCTCTTAGTAGGGAAACACAGGCCAAGGAGCAGCTGAGCCTGGCTCTTGAGAAGGCCCAGGAGGAAGCCAGGATGCAACAGGAGGCTCTGGCCAATCAGGTAACACAGGCTCACATGGAACAATTTGTTTGCTATGCATGTAAGTAAAGCATTGAAGGCTCATCAGACCTACTGGGATGCTGCTGTACACCTTGCATATATTAATGTAAACTGTACTGTACAGTAGGTTTTGGTGTAAACCTAAATCCTCAAACGTGAGTCAGTGGCGCAGCTGTTATTTGCACCAGATTTTTTTTCTGTGGTGCAGGAGGTACTGCTCCCAAACAATTGCCTGTTATAATTACTCACTCACTCACTCACTCAGGAGGACACATAGTTGACGGTGTGTGATTCTTTCACTATACCCAGACTTTCTTCAGCTGCACCTGTTTTCATTTACAAAATCACAATCCATGGGATACCGCCAGGGCTGGGCAGTAGAATAAATGCTGTTGATAATTTTGTTGGAGATGCTACATGAGCTTGATAGAAATTGTCAGGTAGCAATGTCAATATAGCAGTGACTTTAATGCATTTGTATGCACACTTATTTGGTGATTTTGTTTAGTTTTGCACATAGGTGAAAGTAAGCCAGACCAATTTCTGATTTATTGTTGCACCCTTGCTGAATTTTCTACACTAGATAGTAAACTACAAAGTTTAAGACACGGCCAGGCTGGACGAGGAGTGTGACAATCCTTTATTAACTTTTTCTAATGTTGTGTACAGGTGGCTGACCTGAGACTGGCTCTGCAGAGGGCCGAGCAACAGCAAGCAAGAAAAGAAGATTATTTGAGGGAGGAGATCAGTGAGCTGCAGCAGGTAACATAATATGCTGATTAAAAGGTGTCCGACCAAACTGGTTCCCTTTTGACAAGAAGCAAAAATAACCATCATTTTGACAGGGACAGGATTAATTTAATGCACGCAATTTTTTTCTCGCCATCTTCCACAGAGGCTTCAGGAGGCAGAGACTAGGAACCAGGAACTCAGTCAGAGTGTTACCTCTGCAACACGGCCCCTACTGCGACAGATTGAGAACTTACAGGCCTCATTGGGTGGACAGACAGCGTCCTGGGAAAAACTGGAGAAGAACATCTCTGATAGGCTAGGTAAGAGGCAGGAGTTTAACTGTGTATAATGTATAAAGCAATCACCAAAATACAGTATTGTACAAAGTTAGCAAAAAGCCTTATATCCTTTTTGCCCTCTCTTTAATCCCCCTTTTCTTTTCTACAGCGGATGCCCAGGCACAGCTGGCTGTTGCTGTGGAGAAAGAGCGATCAGCAGCAGAAGAACTGCTGTCCATCAAGTCCCAGCTGGCCTCTCTGGAATCCCAGAATTCCCTGCTCCGTCAAGAGAAGGCCCGACTCTTGACACAGCTGGAAGCTGAGAAGAACAAGAGAGAGAAACTGGAGGATGAGACCAGCAGGTAACAAATTATAACTTCAAGTCTACAAGTTTGAGTGATAAGGTACATCCAGCCAACCAGTCATTATCACTCTCACTGTCTATTCTCAATGTATTTCTTTATGCCTTTGGAATGTGTGGGGTTGGATAGATGAGTTGATGCATGGTTGAGTTAGTTGGTTTAATTTGAACTATGACATGGCTGTCAAATGCTGAAGGAGTTGCTACTAAATTATATCCAAACCACTGGACCATCAAGAAAGCGTGTTGCAGGACAGAAGCAGAGCCTCAATAAGTACTCTATACAGACTGCAAATACGAGGGTTTTTTTCCACTGGCAGTGTTTTTTTCTTGTCTGCAGTTGGTTTTATTTTTGTCATTGTTTCCAGAAACCTTACTTTAAGACATTAGTAGACAACACAGTGAATTTTATGCTACATTCATTTTCTTCCTGTTGCCTACATTTTCACCCTAAATATCTAACTTTTGCTGGATGTTTTACAGGGTACATATGTGTCTCTAAAAATTACTGGCATTGTTTTTTTCTGGGTAAGAAAACTTGTGGAAGTGTTCAGGAAGATGTGTTCAGGAAGATTTAGTCACCACATGTCTTCTTGTAATGCTAATGCTTCCTGGAGTTAGTTTTACAGCAAACCCATTTGTGAGTGTGAAGCAGAGGCGAGGGGGGGGATTTCCCACAGAAGCAGTTATGTGTGTGCACACATGGCCTTTGTGCCATAGGGTTATCTTTTGTGAGAAGGCCAACTACTGTGACTGGGCCAGTGGCGCAATGGATAACGCGTCTGACTACGGATCAGAAGATTCTAGGTTCGACTCCTGGCTGGCTCGGAAAATTTTTAGCTAATGCTGAAAGGTGTAAATTATGTATGGTGTACTGTGCAGTCATTTTGTGACACAAAAGAAGAACGTGTATCTTGATACTACAATAAAAATGCATCTACAGCCTCTTAACTACACAGGCTGTAAAAAAAAAAAAAGAAAGAAAAGAAAATATGACTATTTAAGCTGATGATGTACATCAGAATCAGAAATACTTTATTGATCCCCGAGGGGAAACTTTTGTTACAGCAGCTCACTATCACATCAGTGCACACAGGGATAGAAGTTCCAAGCAATCAGAATATAATACACTATAATACAGGTCAGATAAATTAGTACCAAGTGGGTATAAGTATAAAATTAAAATAAGTGTAAAGTACAAAGTAAATTTACCGGTTGATGATAAGTATGTACGTATAATACAATGTAATATTACAAGTAGTAAGTAATAGGGCATGAACTGTCAAGTTAAGTGTAGCCTATTAAGATTATAATGAGACGGTGGATATTGCACAGCAGTAATAGAAGTATGAATAAATATCAATAAATAGGGAATTTTAAACTGAAAAGAGTATATTGCACAGCAGTATTAACACAGAATATTACACAATTATTTCAAGTATTGCAGTGATGTTAATGATCAATGTCCAGTTTAATGACTTAGGGTCATATAGAATAACACTTAGAGGGAGGAGTTAAACAGTTTGATGGCCACAGGCAGGAATGACTTCCTGTGGCGCTCTGTGGTGCTTTTTGGGGGGATGAGTCTTCCGCTGAAGGTACTCCTTTGTTTGACCAGCACGTCATGGAGTGGGTGGGAGACACTGTTCAAGAAGGCATGTAGTTTGGCCAGCATCTTCCTCTCTGACACCACCGACAGAGAGTCCAGCTCCACCCCCACAATGTCACTAGCCTTACGGATCAGTTTGAGTCTGTAAGCGTCCGCTACCCTCAGCCTGCTGCCCCAGCATGCAACAGTATACGGCTACTTAAAGAACCATGTAGCTCCTTCTTCAGTGGAAAAGCTCATTGAGGATTGTCATTATATTTCACACCATTATATTGATTTCTTTTCATTATATGCATGTCAGAGGGGTAGTGTCACTGGTCTTTGATACTGTTGATTGTATGTAGTGACTTGTTGCTTGTTATCTCAATGTAGGGAGCATGTTGAGCTGGAAAATCTGCGAGGAGAACACATTCGGATGCTAGAAGATGCCAAGAAAGAAAAGGTACCATAATCCTCTTTCCTCCTCTTTGTTCTTATCCTCTATGAAACAACTTCCTCATGTGCATCTTTTTGATTCTTCCACCAGCTGCTGCTGGCCAATCAGTTAGAGATGGAGAAGATGAAGGTGGAGCAAGAGAAGAAGAAATGCTACTTAGCACAAGAGGCACTCAAGGAAAAGGTTAAGGAGAATTTTAGAGATTATTTAAACCAAATTTTGTCTTTAGTCTGTTTTGTTTGTCTCAATTCAAACAGTTAAGATGTCTTGATTCTGTTCTCTAATAGTAATTTTTCCCTATCAGGAGCGGAAGGCCATGAGCCACTCTGTAGGAGAGCCCCCAGCCTCCTCCACACCCTCCCTGTCCCGCTCCAGCTCCATCAGTGGGGCAGACAATGCTGGTCTGCACTCCTCTATTCTTTCCCAGGTACACACTGGGAAAAATGTTAAAATCGAGCAATGAAGATTAGTTTATACATGCTTTGATTTGTGTTGCTTGACTGGTCCAATATTTAGTTTTATTCTTCCAAAGGATGACTCTTTAGATCACTCACTGGGTACCATGACCATGTCTGTGTCGATGAGTGGGACCAACCTGTACGAGGCCGCCAGGCTGTCTGGAGGCTCCAGCATCGTAGAGAACCTCCAGTCTCAGCTCAAACTCAGAGAAGGAGAGATAGCACAGCTGCAGGTAGCAATTCAGAGCAAACGCACATAAAGCTACTTAAGACTTTATTAATTTGACGGTTCTGTTACATGTCAGCACCAACTATCTGCAGACAGAAGGCTGCCCAAATCAACAATGTTTTCTTACGATTTAAAAAGTAATGTATTCGAATGTGAAAAAACGACATGTATCAACAGCAAAATTAACATCTTGATAGAAAAAAAAAAGTAATCTCCTGCACTAAAAGACTGCTATTTACCAGTGTTTTTTTTACTACCCTCTTTCTTTCCTCCTGCTGTTGCAGCTTGAGATCTCCAGTCTAGAGAGGAGTCGTTCTGTGATGTCTGAAGAGCTAGTCCGACTCACTAATCAAAACGACGAGATGGAGGAGAAGGTGAAAGAGATCCCCAAGTTGAAAATTCAACTCAAGGTAGGGGCTATATAAGGAAATAGAGGATACTTTAATGTTCATTGGAAAAGTTGTGTCTGAACTTCTTCTTCCTCTTGAGGTTCTTCTAATTTGTGTGGTGGCGGATTTCAGGAACTGGAGCAGAGGCACAACACTATCCTGCAGATGTATGGAGAAAAGGCTGAAGAGGCAGAGGAGCTGAGACTGGACCTTGAAGACGTGAAGAACATGTACAAAACCCAGATTGATGAATTGCTGAAGAACCAGAAATAAACTGTTTTTACTGCTCTGTTATACTTCTGGGACACTCACATACAAATCAGTCGACCATCTTAGCCACACATGCATTCACACAAAATGATAAGGCAGAGAATTTAAGTTCAATCACTGTATCAAAAGAAAATTCATTTATCTTTATCAGGTATTTTATTTTAATTAATTATTCCTTATTATATTTAAGTGGGGAAGTTGGGATTATGCATAGCATACAATGTATTATTACAGAACCAGTATGAAGGATAGTCACAGTTTGTGATTCCAGTGTCCATTTGAAATTTGAGACTTGCTTTAGACATAAGTTTTCATGACTGAATCTTTCACATAGTATTGTATAGACAGTTTATAACTGCAGGAGATGGTAAAGGTTTTTTGCACTATACAAATTCAGCCTTGTTTCTTTCTTTATGCATTATCCTAATGGTTTAAGAAATATATAAAAATATTGTACAGACAAATTTATGTATTGTTCTTAACTCCTTTCAAATCACAAAATGTGATGTAGACCTGAGAGTAGTCTGTGATTGAAAGCCTGAAGACTGGATTTTAAACCGTATAAATATGTAAATTAATAAACATTTATTTGGGCAGTGAAAAATACTGTCATTCTTAATTTAAATCGTTTGGAATCACACATTAGAAGTCAGTCGTTTCATTGCGTTCACAGAGAACACTACATTATCTGAATGCTACACAAAACTCTTCAAATAAATCTTCATGTTCTGAACAATTTCATCCAGTTGTCCAATCTATATTTTTATGCAAGACTAGCACTACTTGTAAAGATGTGATTTATGCAATTTTATTAAAATTGACAAACGTTTTAAATGTGAAATATACTACATAACCTATACAGGTATGCTCATTGTAAAGGGAATCATTTAATCAATCACATTTGGATAAGATTATAAAAATGTTGAACAAAGGGTTGTAAAACTTTCAGATAATGGATTTTACCATTTAAAAGTTTAAAAAAAATTCTAAACCAGTCCATTGTGTAATTAATAGATTGTGTATCTTCTTTTGCTGTCAACATTAACTGTAAAATGATCCTTAAAAGAAAGTTTGGCTCTATAGAGCACCTACAGTATTTAGGATTAAAGTGTAATCTAAAGAAAGGTGTGGTACACAGCGCCACCCTGTGGCCGTCGTTACATATCACATGCCGGGCTAAGGTTTCCGGTGTTATGGCGACCACCGGCAACATCTTCGCTTCTGTCTGGAGGATAGCGGGCTCTGCATTCGGGTAAACTGCCTCTCGCTCAAAGTCATACCAAGCTAAATTAGACGACCATTGATAGTGAGTTTTGTGCCAGTCGCACGTTTTTGTACCGTGGAAATGTTAAATATTTTTTCCTGTCCACTTCTTTTACTGCCACATCGGTACAGCTTAAATTAACGTTAAGGGGTCTTGGCTTTGTCAAGAACTAACTCTACATGTTAGCAACCACATAAATATTTCAGACATTAGCCTCCAATATATATCCTCATATTTTATCCCCTGAAAAAGAAGAGAGTAAGTAATACGTTATTACCTCCACATATCCTCAGTCTCAAGATTTATCTCACATGCCTTTCAAGTCACTGAGTGTCCCTGGCGGGTTGCAACGTTAATGTTATCTTAAAGCTGAGACGCTAGCTGAAAGTTTGATAGTTAACGTTACATATTAGCGTTAATTAGCTGGCTAAAATGAAGTTTGCTTCCTCTCTAAGATCCCACGTGCGAGAAACAGATGAGGTTAAAACGTTAGGGGACACATTTTGACTAGGGCTCGTAAAAACCCTCTGCCTTACAGCTAACGGTTACATAAACAATTGAAGTAAACCATATGACGATAATTAGCTAGAACTAATGCCATCAAAAGACAATGTGAAGCTTGTCAGCGCCGTGTTTTCACAAGTAGCTTTACTCCTGAAGTATTTCATAGATGGAGCCGTTGTTTTAATGCAGCACAGTAGTTTCAGGCATCCCGTTATACGCCCACTGTTATTTAACTCCTTTGAAGTAGCTCCTTGCGAACATGTGCAATTAATGACTATTGCTACTTTAACTAGCAACAACTTGTTGTTACCAAACCCACTGTACGGTATACGGTTTGTTACAAGTCATACATGGCAACATCAGTCCTTCAGAGCTCCTTCAGAAGTGCAAAGATTTGGGAGCCATTGTTATACAGCACAGTGTGGTAACTGCAAAAACAGGAGTCTCACAAATAATCTTTGATCATTGATTTTGGGAGTGAAGAATGCCAGTGGCTTTGGGCTGAGCACATGCATACTTGAGACTTGGAATCGCATGGATCATGAAAATATGACTGTCTGTGCTGTGAGTAAATACTGGTTTGGCCACCTGGAACTGCAAAGGTCACATTATTACCAGCCAGCACTTTTCATTTGCCCCTTCAGCCTCAGTTATGACTGCTCAGACAACAGTCGGAAAAAGGGTCAGTAACACTTCCTGTAGCAGGACCTTTCCTAATGTGGTGCTCAGATCCGCCTCGAGCTAAGTTCCCACACACTTGCTTGTGCCCACATGCTTGTATACTGTGGTGTTAGGCTTTCAACCAAGATTACAGAGTGCAAGTCTGAGTCTGTGTCTCTCCTCTTCTTTTTTCCCCCCTCAGGGTGCTGTGAAGAGAGGCGGCTATCTCACATGTGTCTGTGTAATTTTGACTATGCTGCTCTTGGTAGCGCTGGGCATCATTTTTTCTTTCACTGTGGTCACCACTGAGAAGGCTGAGAACACCAACCACAAACCACCAGCACCGCTACTCAACTACAGCAGGATCTCCCTGCCGCCAGAGCACGTACCCTTCTTCCTCTACAACAACAAGAGGGTCTCCAAGCAATGCCGCATGGACCCACTCTGCCCTTTTAAAGTAGGATATGCTCTGTCAGCTTTTCACCGTTCAGATCTTTTTTCAGTGTAGAGTGGTAGGGTGTTAGTTATTTCCTTTGAGTTTGGCTGTATTGCATTGTCTGTTAGCGTTGTGTAAGATATGGCGGCATTATGATTTGTCAGAATAGGCAGCACATTATTTAATGGAGATTGCACTCAGTTGCAGTTGATGCAATGATGTTATTTCTGTACAGTGATGTGCGTGTAAATGGACACTGCTCTCCAGAAGCTAGCAAGAAGACACGAAAGATTGTCCTGGCCCCTCGTCTGTGCTGTGACACTGATACTCCACAGAGAATACTTTAGAAAAGTTAAGATGGCTGTGGCACCTCCAACAAGGATAAATATTTTTCAAACATCAGGGTTATTTGTTGTCTGTAACTGTTAACAGACAACTGTTATGTAACTTGTTTAAAAAGTACTAGATTGCTATTACATTTCTACCCTAACTGAAGCAATGGCTGAGTGGGGTTTGCGTTGGAATTTACTTTACAATTGCAATTACAATTATAGTAAGAAGAGTATTCGAGAAAGTATGTTTTAGATACTTACTATTGTGTAAATTTGTTTTATTTTGAGTTATCAGCTTAGCTAGCTCATTGAATGGATTACCAAATATTCTTTATCTGGTTTTGGTCTGACTTAGCACATGAAATATAAATGCATGTCCACAGAATCTGTTTTTTGTCCACAGTCAGACAGAGACCCTCTCGCAGTGCATGTCCCAGTTTTGTTCTGTAGCGTTTAATATATTTTAATCATCAGTGTCCTTTAAAAAGATTAAATTTGATGGTAAACTGACACTGATGTGTCACAACACTATATGAAACTTGTCTTTCTCTGTCTCACTCTCTGGCTCTCCCACACACACACACACACACACGTATATATTCACACTTGTTTTTACAACAGGATGGGCTGCAGGATCTGTCTGGCTGTTGGGGTTATGAGAAGAACTGCGTTCCAGGGAAGCGCTTTAGCTATCCAGTCTGTACCAAAGCTGACTCTGGATGGTACTGTTGCTCACATCACATTTTAACACACTTTATGTGATCACTTTGTCCTTCTCAGATGTATAATGCAGTTTACATAATTTACTTTCCACGTTCTCCTAGCAGCCATCAATGATGTGTCAGGTGCTCAGTAATCTTAAGTATAACAAATAATCGTAATCTTTTATTCATAGGTATTAAATTTACTGGACCACAGTCTCTATTAGTTTTTCAAAGTAAAAGTGTACTCATTCATAGCATGCATCACTGATGAACCATTATGGTTTTGACTTTGCTGATCTGCCTAAATCTCTGATCTGTCAGGGCCCGTTCACTGGAGGCAGCCCAGGAGCTTTTCTGGAAGCAGGCTGATTTTGGATACGTCAAGGAACGCCTCTCTGAGCTCAAAACACTCTGCAAGGCTAGCAAGCCAGTAAGTTTGCTCATTTCCTTAGTTCCCACGGGCCTACTGAGTCAACAGGAAGAAACAACAGGTAGAAACAGACACAGTGTTAAACAAAAGAGTCCACAGACAAAAGGCCTGAACATAATTTGCAGTTCAAAGCAGTATTCTAGAGAGAGTATAGTATAGAGACCACCCTTACAATCTCTAAGGTCCAGAGTTTATTAATATCACAAAATACTAAATATTTCTACTCTTGATATTTTTCCAGGGGGACTCATCATTAAGATGTAGTAGCCACACTCGCTTCTGTAAGGCAACTAACCTTTACCTGGACTTGCGTAAGCCGCGCAGAAGTCACGAGAGGTCAGTATGTTTGAAAGTGGCATGCACCTGAAAAAAGCATCACACTGACACAGATGAGGGTGTCTTGAAATGAATCCATGTTTATGCCGCAGATACAAGGAGGACTTCATTCAGACGAGTGAGATTGGCGGTCGTTGCAGACTGAACAAGCGAGCTCTTGCTGCCGAGGGAGAGCACAAGAGCCCCTTACAATCTTGGTGAGGCAGGACACACACATTCACACACTCACTTACTGAGATTTAGCCAATAGTGTTGGTATGAGCTCTTGGGACTTGTAGAAAACATGGGTTTATGGTTACTATAGACCAAAAGCATGTTCCCTGACCGGGAATCGAACCCGGGCCGCGGCGGTGAGAGCGCCGAATCCTAACCACTAGACCACCAGGGACTCTGGGTTGTGTGGCATGTGTGACAACTGGCAGGATGGGACTTTTTGGCTGTAGTAACAGAGACTATCACTAGGTGGTTCTTTTTTCTCACACTGATAAGCTCCTCTGTGCAACACTGTGCACTGCATTGCCAGAACTTTGCTGAACATGTGTCTGTAGGTATTATTGTCCTGTACGGCTTAGGGCTAGTGTCCTGCCTGGAGAATTAGCAATTACAGTATGTGTCATGTTTACTTTGAGTCAGACCAGCTATGTCTTTATAGGGTAAAAGGGTGAAAGATGCAAAGCTCTGCAGACAACTGTTACAGACTCAAAGGCATGTGGAGTGATCCACAAGAACGACAGGCTGCCAAGAGGAGTAGTAGCTTCCCCCCTTCCCCTGCCAGAAAGACTGGTTGACTGACTGAATGAATTAAACAAACATTATCATTTCAAAAGATCAAACAGACAGCTGGAGCAGTGACCTTGCTTTGAAATGTTAGAACTAATGAAGTCAGTCCTCACCTCACTGATATAAATAAAATTTATCTCCTAGACCTGAGCATATATATTTCTCTTTCAAATTATTCAGTTAAGTTCAGTCTTCTTTTACGTAGCATCAAGTCGATGTTGTTGTTGTGATCATATTTCTGAAGGTAGTGAAAAACATGTTGCTGCTTCTCAAAGCAGCCCTGAAAGGGGAGGCTGAGCCAGTCAGGAATGTGAGGGTGGAGTTTATGCTCCATGGTTGTCTTTTGTTAAAAGGACATTGTGACCCACTGGGCCAGTGGCGCAATGGATAACGCGTCTGACTACGGATCAGAAGATTCTAGGTTCGACTCCTGGCTGGCTCGGGTGGCAATTTTTCCTCATTTGTGGAGAGAATAGTGCTCCAGTGGCTGCAATAGTTTAGAACAGTGTGAGCAAATTTGACAGTATATGTAAAATGTTGCTCATAATGTACACCTAATATAGCAGTTGTTAATCCTCTTGTCAAATTATTAAACATTTTATGTTTGCTAATTGCTAATAAGCAATGGAACAGTAATGGAATTTTTTATCTTCTTTAGTTGTTAAATTTAGAGTTATTGCATTTCAGAATAACTCCATAGGCCGGGTTCAGACCGACATTAGCCCTGTGTGAAAAAGCTGTTGTCTGTGCGAACAAAGATGACAGCCGGATCTTTCCTAATCTCCTGGATTTAGCTCACCACTCATTCCAAACAATCCTCAGACCTGTGTATTATAGCATTGAAACTGGAAAGCCTCCACTGAAGGGCCTGGTATAGTGAAATACATGTTCTGGGACACCATTTATTATTAATTTGATTCTGTTTGAGTTGTTAATTTTCAGTTTATAGAATTTAACCCTAACCACTTTTCACTGGGACTTTTAGAGTAACTCTATTACACAGATGTCAACCGGACTGGTCCTAATCTTCAACAATTCAAATAATTGTCTCAGTCAGACCAGGGGACACCATTGAAACAGGAAAATCTCCCTTAACAAGCTAATGTCATTTAAATTGAAGGGCTTGGTATTGTTTAGCCAGTGAGGTTCCTGAACAGTGAATGTTGTTACCTGTCAGGACACAAGTGTTCAAATGATTAAGTTTGATGAATTAAATCATAGTACTCCCACCTTTATCCATACTGAAGGATGCATTACAATTAAGTGATGACATTTTCTGGCTATGGCTATGATAGCCACATCACCTTGTTTTGTTCTCAGAGATGATTCTATATGGCCCACCCCTACCTGAAATGAACTGTTGTGTGAAAGCACCATTCCTGTCTATCAAATCAGAATCAGAAATACTTTATTGATCCCCGAGGGGAAACTCTTTTGTTACAGCTGCACACTATCACGTC
Organism: Siniperca chuatsi; assembly: GCF_020085105.1. Classification (NCBI taxonomy): domain Eukaryota; kingdom Metazoa; phylum Chordata; class Actinopteri; order Centrarchiformes; family Sinipercidae; genus Siniperca; species Siniperca chuatsi. Next base: position 25,316,185 of record NC_058043.1, on the reverse strand, counting down.
AGTGCACACAGGAAGAGAAGTACTAAGCAAATCAAAATATAATACACTATAATACAGGTAAGATAAATTAAGTACAAAGTGGATATAAGTATAAAAGCTAAAATAAGTGGGAGTACTAAAGTGGATTTAGAAGTTGATAGGTTGATACGTATGCACGGTATAATAATACAATGTAATAATATAAGTAATAAGTAATAGTCCAATAATGAGTACTGTCAAGTTAAGTGTAGCTTATTAAGATGATTATGAGACGGTGGATTTTGCACAGCAATAATAGAAGTATGAATAAATAAATATCTGAAAGCAGAGTATATTGCACAGCAGTATTAAACAGAGAATATTGCACAATTGTTTCAAGTATTGCAGTGATGTTAATGGTCCAATGTCTAGTTTATCACTTAGAGGGAGGAGTTAAAGAGTTTGATGGCCACAGGCAGGAATGACTTCCTGTGGCGCTCTGTGGTGCATTTTGGGGGGATGAGTCTTCCACTGAAGGTACTCTTTTGAGAGGAAATTAACTTATGTATGAAAGCATCAGTAGTCACACCCAAAATATCACATTTTCAATTATTATCAGGCCTAATGTACTATCCCCTGATGACCATAGTAAATGATGTTGTTCTAATATTAGATAAGAGTTCTACTAGAGAGGGCACTGCAGAGAGAGCGAAGATAGATATCAAAATACGATTTATTGCTTAAACTTTATTATTTTATTTTGGATTAAACAGTAGAGACAACATAATCTTGTTAGTATACACTTAAACCCCCTAGGTTTAGTATTTTTATGTGATTTTAGCATATTACAATTAATTCTAATGGAGTAAGTTTCTGTTTATAACATTTTTTGACAATGTCAGTCTTTTAGTGCAGTCTCTTTGTGTTGCTTTCAGCCCACTCATGTCAGTGTCACTATCAGTTTGCATTGCTGTCTGCCACAGTTTCTTTTTTGATGCTTCCACTTGTAGTAACCAAAGTCCACTCCTACACTTATAAATAAATCAAATCACTGTTAAAAACTATTAGAAATGTTTTTGGCTTGTAATGTTTGTTATTTCCATAATGCAGAATTTTTGCAGTTCTATTTACAAGACTATATTGGTGTGATGTGCTGTGCTGTTTTTGTAGGTATGCTGAGCTGCAGACATACACAGAGCTGGACTTTCATCCCATAGAGGACGGACACTGTGACATCATCATTGAAAAACCCACTGTTTTCATGAAACTGGATGCTGGTAAGCAACAAAGGTTTATGTGACTCAATTTAAAGCCCTGCAATCTGAACAAGTAGCTAAAACCTCTACTCTTATTGCACGTTAGTAAAAAACAATACACATGCTCTTTTGTATATGTGTACACATTCAACTTGTTTGAGGCTAGACACTGGATGAAGTTAATTCCTGCAGTTAATTCATGTTTCCAGTATGTCATAGCAAGGATTCCACCAAAACTTACACTTTATAAAAACCTTGTAGGAATGTTGCAGTAAGGTGTTCAGATCTTGCGCCCAGAGTTTTATTCCTCTTTTAGTTGTCAGGCCTAAAACAGACTGATGTTCACAGTTCATCTGTTTTCTGTTTTCAGTTGTGACATGATGACAAAATTAATAATTGTGTGTTTTTCTAATAGGGGTGAACATGTACCACCATTTCTGTGACTTTGTCAACCTCTACATCTCCCAGCATATTAACAACTCCTTTAGTTCAGATATCAACATCATCATGTGGGACACGGTGGGTACCTGATGCCTCCCACTACAGTTTCAATGGAGGTGTAATATAGATATTCCTTAGTTTGTTGTTTCTATTTAAGGTTAGCCAGCACATACTGTGCAGTTAGGGAAATGTAGCTGTACAAATTCCGGTCAACATGCCTGCTATCACCACTGGAAATTACAACAAACATGAACGACTTGTTTAATTTTAGTCACCCTTACAGACTGCGGCAAAAGAAGATCAATGTTTAAGATGTTCTTTTATTGGATCACAAAGATACAACACAAAATTTCAAAATGTTGATGCACAAGATTAATTTGATTAGACATTAGATTGGCAGATGCAGCAATATATTTTAGCTTTCTCTCTCTATAAAACATTGTCTCTGACGTTACTGTCCAGTTCAGTTCAGTTCAGTTTTATTAGTCATATGTACTAAAGATGGGGGGCAAATTAAAGGAAAAACCTGAATGAAAGAGTGGAGAAACATATCAAATGCAGATGCTTCCGGGCACCAGAGCTCACTGAATGGTTTGGTGAGGATGAAAATGATGTGAATAAAATGCTACGGCCTTTACAGTCACCAGAGCTCAACCCAGTTTCACACCTTTGGAAGATTTTGGACCAACGTGTAAGACAATGCTCTCCACCACCATCTCCATAAGACCAAATAATATAATACAAACTTTCATCTTCACATCTATTTAGTGATGTCTGTGACTGTCTCTGATGCTATATGTCCTTTCGTTATGTCTGGCTATGTTTGTGTTTCTGCTGTACTCAGGTCTCTTGATCTGGTCGCTTGATCTCAATGACATTACCTGATTAAATAAAGGTGGTGTACGTGAATGAGGGAATATCTTGTGGAGGAATGGTGTTCATCCCTCCATTAGAGGGATTCCGCAGACTTGGCAAAGAGCACTGAAGCTGTTCTGGAGGCTCGTGGTGGCTTTTCTCCTTTAATTTGTCACCCATCTGTAGGTTAACACACGGTCAACGATACAATGAAATGTGTTGGACGAGAAACAGGTCAGCTCAGCAGTAAGAATCCACACAAGTTTGCAGGGTTGACTCGTTAGTGCAGAATGCATCTCACGGCGCACCGGAAGAAGTATGTGTGTCCAGAGTAATGTCAGAAAGGGAATGTATTTTGGAAAGTAATGATGCATTATCAAACATAGAAAGTAAAACCTGGGTTTTTTCAATTTAATTTTGTTATACATCATTCACTCTCAAATGTTAAAGAGGAAAACAGAGTTTTGTGTCCAAGACAAATGAAAAAAGTGAGAAACTGAGATTAGATTTGAGTACTACGACCTAGCTAGAAAGCCAAACAGTAGTTTGTCTGCAATGTATTACAGTCACAGTTTTTGTGACTGTAATACTGTGGCATGTGTGCCTGATGAAGACATCAAGGGAAACACCAGTTGAAAAACAGAATGCTTTACGGACAGCCTTATCCGGCCCATTGTTCCCCCCACTGTGCACAGAGGTAAAGAGGAAAAGGGAAAGCGAGAAAGAGAAATGGGAGGGAAAGAAAACTGTCAAGGAGAAGGAAAGCAGTGACCTTTCAGCCCAAACTGCACACTGCAATGCAAACAGCAGCAGGCTGTCATATGTAAAACTAAAACTTCATAAAAATATAACCAGCAGAGTTTGAAAACAGATGACTGACTCTGGCACTGCTATAAGGCTGTAGTTGATTTTAATTTTATTGGTTTATTTTTCATTTCAGATGTAACATTAATTTAATTAAGATTTGTTCCCTTCTTTATGTCTTTTCCCAGAGTTTTTATGGTTATGGAGATCTGTTCAGTGAAACATGGAGGGCCTTCTCAGATTATGACATCATCCACCTGAAGACCTATGACGCGAAAAGAGTAGGTACAGTATAATGTCACCTCTGGCTGGACATTGCACGCTCCTGCTTTATACAGGTGTTGAATTCATCCATTACTAAGTATGGTTGTTTAGAAATACCAACGAAATTGGTTGTTTTTAGTCTATGAAAGTTAATTAAAGCCTTTAGAGTGTTGTCAGAGACCCCCGGTACTGGGTTGTTTTTTTACAGGAAAAATCCTCTGGCACACAGGAAATATTGTGTTTGGTGTATCCACAAGCAGCAAAATAGTCTTGAAATATATATGTAAGAAACTGTTACGTAAAGAAAAAGAAACTGTTATGTTAGTATGACCAACCATGGCTGAACAGATAAGAAATTTGCACCTCCTACAGACACTTTATTATGTCCCATCTAAGCTCTTGAGTGATCTTTGAGAATAGCAGTTCAAAAACACCACAGCAACGAACAGGTTTGATGTTTATATTATATATTGCCTAATTGTTAATGAACACCCAAATCATTATTCTAATATTTTTCAAAGCACTTCAAGATGTCAAATCAATATGCATGCATGCACATGTGTGTACAACAGAATGACATATACACAAACTGATTTCTGTACCATGCTGTATGCTTACTTTATTGATTTATTCACACTTGTGCTTAGGTGTGTTTCAAAGATGCCTTCTTCTCCCTCCTCCCGAGAATGAGATATGGCCTTTTTTACAACACGCCTCTCGTAAGTTACCCATCATGTATATGTGCGTGTGTTTGTGTGTGTAGCCACTAAGATGTACTTTACATTATGTACATGAATATGCTTTGAATAAATTGTAGGTCAATGCTGCCTTGTTTGTGTATTCATGTATATATATTTATATATATTTATATCTCACATTTTGTGATAGATTTATTTTTTAGCATTTATTAGCCTTTCCTCCCCATATGCACAATGATATCCGGTTTAGTCATAAACATGCAGTGCAAGTCCAATATTTACGTGATGTATTCAAAAGCTCAGCAAGTGCTTATGTTATTTAAATGATAATTCCAAGGAGATTACTATAAAGATGATACCTTGTAAATATGTGTTGTCCTGTGGTTCTAGCCTTGTGGTGTGAAATATTGATAGGTCAGCCTCAAGATGATGCTTTTGATTGCCCCTGCAGCACATGTTTATATTCATGTGCTCACTTTTACAGCTGCAGTGCAGCAGTGTATGTGTGAGATTCTTAGACTTGAGAAATGCATAGGCTCATATGATATTCATTCCAGGGAGATTAGGAAATATGTATACAATTGACAGATTTCTAGTGTGCTACATATTTTTCATCACAACCCAGTGCAGCACACTAGTGTGGCCGGATTCAATTTGCCATCAATTCATTTCAAACCAGAGAGTAGATTTTCTTTTTGCATAACTATATACAACCTATGACAAATCATTTTAATACAATATTTTGATTGGAATGAATGAAAAATATATTTGTTTCGTATGTGAGTGACATTGACACCTTTTCTGGTGTGTTGATGGCAGATCTCAGACTGCTACAGTGAAGGGATGTTTAGGGCGTTCTCCCAGCATGTCCTCCATCGACTGAACATCCCGCAAAATGGGCCAAAGGTAGGAAGATCATGTTTTGGGAAACACTAATTAACATCTGTTACTTTTATATTATAATATTGTTTAAATACTTGGGATGGACACAGTTTAACGAACACCTTTATAATCAAAAACAATTAAATAGAGTAGTAAAAGTAGTAACAAATACTAACTTGGTCAATCCTACATTGTTAGTTTTCTGTAGATACTGTCAGAGAGATGATGATTCATCTCAGTGGGAATTTTTCAGGCTGCAGTTTGCGGCGCAGCAAGTATGTTGTTGAGCAGCTCTCATTCAGTGCTGGTGTCAACATTTCCTCTTTTCAAAAGGAGTTTTCCTGTTGGTGTATGTTTTCATGACATTCTCAAATCATGGAAGACACATGATTCGGGTCACTAAGTGTGCTCGCTGGGTGGTGCATTAAACCAGTGATTGATAGATGCAACCTTTTTTTACTTTGTTGTACTTTTACCGAAGTACAACAATGCTTACCTTAACCCATAATAACGTAATTCTTTGTTATATTGCATAGTTGTACTGTTCACAAACCGCTAAGCCAAGCCTGGTTGCGACTGCACCTCTCACACCCCCTGACACTCCTCCAGCGACCGTAAAAACGGCTCCCTCCCAGCTTCATGACCACCTTTATAATCCAATACAATTAAATAGAGTAGAAATACTTACTATTTAGCGAATCCTACATTGTTAGTTTTCTGTAGATACTGTCAGAGAGGTGATGATTCATCTCAGTGGTAATTTTTCAGGCTGCAGTTTGCGGCGCAGCAAGTATGTTGTTGAGCAGCTCTCATTCAGTGCTGGTGTCAACATTTCCTCTTTTCCTGTTGTTGGCGTATGTTTTCATGACATTCTCAAATCATGGAAGACACACGGTACACAGACTGTCTTTGAAACAAGCCAGGAATCATTATTACTACCTCCAAGAAGCAGTTCCATTCACAGACATAAAGTGCACATTCCCTGACCGGGAATCGAACCCGGGCCGCGGCGGTGAAAACGCCGAATCCTAGCCACTAGACAACCAGGGAGCTTGGTGGGTGTTTTGGGATGGTAAAAAGTACACCGACGTGTTCCACCAGCTTGTGCGGGAATGCCTGTTTGGATAACGCATTAAGGGGCCACCTACGTCTATTAAATGGAAGCCCTAGAAAGAGTAGTGGGAACACAAACACACATCTCTGTTAATCACAGACACATAAACAGACCTAATATGAATAGAAGGAACAGGAAGATGATGATTAAACTATTGTTAACTAACTTCTCTCACGGTTTGTATTGCATGTTCTTATGTAGAGATAAAAGATCCTACCTGCGAAGGTCTTGTAGATTACTCGTGAACATGAATTGAAGCTGGTCCTCACATTCTCCATCTGTAGAACAGACGTGATTCAGTGACTATACTACTTTGCATGTGAGAGTTGCTGGTGCTGTGAATGGGTAACCGGCTCCCTGGTGGTCTAGTGGCTAGGATTCGGCGCTCTCACCGCCGCGGCCCGGGTTCGATTCCCGGTCAGGGAAGGCGCTATGCCGTTTGCTCTTAGTATGGTGACCTTTGCAATCATTTTTTATCTATTAGCGCACGCAACGCAACGTTGACGTCCTTCTCTGTACAGTGAGTTACAACAATCAGTGGGTTTGTTGTTGTACTCACCTGTCTGAACGTCATTCTGTGAGCTGCGAAGTCCTCCACAATCTGCTCTAGGTTCAACTTTTCTGCTCGTTCATTCTCAAAGCATTATATGAGCAGTCCAGTCAGCCTCTCTGTCCCACTGCGCTCCTCAAAGTTTTTAAACATTTTGAGCTGAATGAGCGCTGTGCA